>NC_057802.1:420744441-421108191 GCF_018294505.1 Triticum aestivum | reverse complement strand
GATCAAGCTACTCATCAAGAGCCCCCCTTGGTAGTACGGCAATCGATCCTATAACCCGGTCTCCCAACTACCACCATGAGACCGGTAAAATAGACAACCTATCAAGGGCAAACATTTGTCTTGCACAAAGTCCACTTGAGCTAGATGTAGACGATCTTGACTTCCTCAAGTTGGACCACCTTTCTTGATTGCATTGGCTCGGTGAAGACTAGTAGGTTGCTCCCCCATACTCCACTATGGGTGAGCCACTCTTCGGCACATCTTCACAAATCCATTGTCACCACAATGTATGGCAAGCTTCAAGCACTTGATGTCTTCGTGATGCATCACTTGAACTTGCACACCGCAACCTAACCCCACAAAGAACTCTCACGAAGACCATGGGTTAGTACACAAAGCGTAATTGACAATGCTTACCATACCATGGGATCGCTTGATCCCCTCTCGGTACATCTTCTATGCTTTGTGAGTTGATCAACTTGATTCACTCTTTGACTTAGTCTTGATCAACCTCTCACAAGACCAATCTTAAGGTAATTCCTTGAATAGCACCTTGGTCGACACAAACTCTTCTTCAAATATAACTCAAGGCAACCATTAGTCCATAGAGATTGTCATCAATTACCAAAACCAAACATGGGGGCACCGCATGTTCTTTCACACAGTCACGCCCAAAAGAAACGACAGAGAAAGAGCAAAAGAAACAAATGCCGACAACGGCGGATCAACAAAAACGAAGAAGCCTCGCAATCGCTGCGCCCACCGGGATCTTCCACTGGCTCCAAGACTCCGAAGCGCCGGCACCTATCAACACCTCCAAGAAGGATCGCGACGATGACGATGCTGCTGCCAAGGGTTTCCCCTGGTACATGACGAGGCAAGAGGAAGGGTAGCCCCTGACGCCCTCCCGGAAGGTCAGGTGGCACCCACAGGCACCACCGTGCCGGAGTCGGCCATGCCGACAGGGATTTCCCTCGATCCCAACCCGCACCTCGGGCGCTCCGGAGCCTGCCACCAAACCAACCACCACCCTGCGCCAACGCGGTCTTGAGGCCCCCACGCCGTCTGACTACGGCACCGCGAAGTGAGGACAGCACGGTAAAGAATCAGAGCTGGGACTAAGGCAACAACACCGTTGGCACGCGGGAGGGCCCGACCTCCACCGTCAGCGACGGTAGCCGTCCGGACACAATAGCAGGAGCACACCAGGCCCGTGGGCCCACAGGCCCGGCTGAGCCTCCGTAGGCCCGTAAAGCTCCCGCCCTCGTGCTGCTGCCGGCACGCCGTCGGCGCCGCCGCCCCACATCCGAGCCGCACCTCCTCCTCACCGCGCCGCAGACAACGAGGCCACACCGGGGGCCCGGCCCGCTAGGACCCAGATGGGGCCCGCCGGGCCCAGATCTGGGCCGGGGGCGCGACGTCGGCCACCCAGCTCCACCACGCCGCCCCGCCGCCAAGGAACGCCGCCACCACCACGCCTGCCGCCGCCGCAGGGCCGCCGGACCGCAGCCAAACCGAGGAGCACCGCCGCCGCCTCCCTGCCCCGGGAAGGGAGCACGCGCGCGCGGGGACAAGAAGGCCCGCCGCCGCCAGCACCACCCGGGCCAGCGCCGGGGGGCGTCCTCCAGCGGCGACGGGGGGAGACGGGGGAGGAGGGAGCCCGCGGGAGAGGAGCTCGAGCTCCACCCCGGCCACCTCCCGGGGAGGCGGCGCGGGGCGGATCTGGACGAGTGAAGGAGGGGGGCGGAAGGGAACGGAGGCAGGGGGCTAGGCCGGTGGCAGGGGGCTAGGCCGGTGGCCGGCGGCGGCGGGAGGGGAGGAGGGGGAACCTTAGTCGCCTCTCAGGGAGGAGGAGCGCAGAGAGCCACGGTCCAACAGAGACGAAGAAGCAGTGGCTTACGACGGCGTTGGATTTCGCTCGGCTTCCAAAGCACCTCGACAAGAGAACAACTCTCTACAAGAGGAGAAAATAATTGAACCTTGATCGTCACGCAACACCACACCCGAACCAGCTCGTCCCTCCTCCTCCTCGGAGCCATCCGAATTCAATTTAACCCACCCATGGGGTGGGCGTGCCCAGCCAAGTTGAGGAGCTGCCGCTATTATTCTGTGCGAGCTTCGAGCCAAGGCATCAGGTGAGACTGCCATCTTTCCTTTGCAAGGATCAGAATACTGAATACGGATCGTTTTTGATACATACCAGCGACTCCAGATAGCTCCATAAGAATCTTTTCGAAACCTCACACGGTGGTGGCGACTTGTCATGGACAATCTCGTTTCAGATATACCAACATCTCCATAAAAGCATCAGCAGCATGGAACGATGAGTATCCGGCAAAGGTTCTAAGGCATGCAACAACCATTCACAGTCCCTGTATGCAGTACTGATTGGCTCTCTATCTAACTTTGGTCCATCGTGAATACCGATCTTTCGCCCACAATTACCCACGGAATAGCTAAGTTTGATCATGTCACAAACTCACAAGCATTCTACCCTCCTTTCGACAGCGGTCAGCACAGCAAGTAGTATCATCCTAGGAGGGGAATACACACCCCTTGTCTCTCAGACGTCAGTAGACCTGATATGGAAAAAACATATTAGTAATTGTAAAAAAAGTTTTATAATTATGTTTCAAAGAAAAGTTTAAAAAATCTGAAGCATTTTGAAAATAAAACTTGACCTTCGTACCCGTATAAAAAGTTTCGTCAACGAAAAAAATCCATGACTTCCAGGGAAAAATATTTTTGAGGACAAAAAGCATGAATAGTAACTTGTACTCCATCCATTTCATAACGTAGTGCACATAGATTTTTTTTAAAAGCCAAAGACCAAGTTTGTGGAAAAATATATTTACATCTAGAATGCCAAACATATGTCATTAGATTCATGATAAGAGGTAGTTTCACATTTTATATATAATCAAAGTTTGCAAAGTTTGACTTTTCAAAAAATCTATGCGCACTACGTTATGAAACGGAGGTAGTATATAATGTTGAAACTTTTACACGAGTACAACACTTGATCATGTTTGTTGCCAAAAAGTGTTAGGATTTTTATACTTTTTTGCAATTACTATTTAAAAAATGAAAATTGGATGCACTGGCACCTGAGAGCCAAACATCTACCTCCAATCCTAGGAGGACTATTTAGAAAATGGAAATCATATTGAGTGAATGTTTTCTGGAGTGGTTTTTTTAGGGAACATTGTCTGATACGTCCGGTCCCAACTGCGAATTTCAAAACGTTGACACATGGCAATTTCCATTGGCGCACCATTCACTCTCATGCACCCTCCCGAGAGAACGACACAAGCGTTCTCTCCCACACACCATCCCGTGTGAACGACCCGTGTTTAGCATGGCACTCTCATATGATGTACCATGATAATTACTCGAAGCATGTATGGCAACTTCTTTGCGTAGCATGGCTATTCGCCTTGCTGCATCAAGGCAAATCCTGGATATGAGGGCAACTTCTCCCTTTTTCTGCAACATGGCAAATCCCTCAAATGCATGGCAGATTTCGCTGTTGTAGTACAATATTTTTTCCTGCTATAGCAATGCAATTATTTCTTCTCAGCATGACTAATCTCTCTGTTATAAGACGACAACTATCTCTGTTATAGCATGACAATACTGAAATGTTCCTTGAGAGAGGTTTTTTGAGGCAACACTCTATGGTGGCACTGTCACTCGAATGAGCCACCCCAGAGCGAACGATTATTTGCACCAGGAATACAAGGGAGGGGCGTTCTCTCCCTATTAGGAGGGATTTCCCGTCGCTGAATGAACTCTAGCTTTTCTCCATAAAAATAAACATGTGGAAAGTTTATGAGCAGGCCTTTCTTTCCTCAACTGTAGGGGGTGGGAGGCGAGCATGTGCTAGGTTTGCTGACAGTCTTCCCTTAGCCATGCGACTTAGCTTCACTAGCATCGATCCGAGTGCCTGTGGATATTTTTAGTTAACTATAGTTTGGAGCTCCAAAGGCTGCCTAATGCTAGCGTTAAATCATTACAGATGCAATCTTAGAACTACAGAGAACTCAACTTTTCAACCTGCAAGAGGAAATGTTGGCAACTAAAATAAAAAAACTCTCACAGCTACAAAGTGACGATAGGAACATTATATTTCATACCAGTTGAGCTTCAACTAATCATCCTCGTGGATGAATTGGTACCCATGGAACGACTCCATCTCTTCCTCAGTTAGTCCATGCATCACACGAAATCGGGTGACTCGAATCCGGGCAAGGAAATGTACAGTTGAACTCCCGAAAGAATACATTTCTATCAAAAAAAGAAATTCTATTAGTACGTCTTTACTCACTTAGTTTATTTTCCAGCTATTATGGGGTGGGTAGGGGGGCATTGCCCCCCCCCCTACCATGCTGTATTTATTTAATAGTTGTTTATGGCTAAGTTCATGTATATAAAATCTCTGTACTCTAGCACAATATTGAGTAAACAAATATACATCTGAACCGATAATAAATTCACCGTTACCTCGTATAAAGACTTGGTGCTCCCACAAATGAAGTCAATTGTCCCTCGTATGTAGCTTTGGTAGAACAGATGAAACGTTCGTTGTCAAACAAGGTGTCCTGGAAATCCGAGTATTCTGAATTTGTATATCACCGCCTTTTTGGCCACTGCCTGCTTGATTTCCTCTTGGCTGTGACGAAGGTGACGAGTTCTGCAGAGAATATAACTGTTGGGGAACGTAGCATGCAATTTCAATAATTTCCTACGCTCACGCAAGATATATCTAGGAGATGCATAGCAACGAGAGGGGGAGAGTGTGTCCACGTACCCTCGTAGACCGAAAGCGGAAGCGTTAGGTTAACGCGGTTGATGTAGTCGAATGTCTTCACGATCCAACCAATCTAGTACCGAATGTACGGCACCTCCGAGTTCATCACACGTTCAGCTCGATGACGTCCCTCGAACCCTTGATCCAGCAGAGGCTCGAGGGAGAGTTCCGTCAGCACGACGGCGTGGTGATGGTGATGGTGATGTGATCCGCGCAGGGCTTCACCTAAGCACTACGACGCTATGACTGGAGGAGTAAACTGTGGAGGGGGGCACCGCACACGGCTAACAGAACAATTGATCTGTCTCCAAGGGGTGCCCTGCCCACGTATATAAAGGAGGGAGAGGGAGGAGGCCGGCCCTAGGGGGCGCGCCATAAGGGGGAGTCCTACTAGGACTCCTAGTCCTAGTAGGATTCGGCCCCCCTTCTTTTCCTTCTCATGGAGGTGGAATGGGGGAAGGAGAGGGAGTAGGAGAAGGAAAGGGGGGGTGACGATGCCATGGACCTAGGGTAGGGTCATAGGCCTGACCTAGGCGCCCTACCAAAGGTCACTACCCTAGAATCAAGAACATTCAAAGTATAACAAAAAGATACCGACTGAAGTAACCTTGGAGTGCAATCCACTTGACCAATTATCTCACTCGGGTACCCCAATTCTATTCGACCAAGATGAAGTTACTTGACCATACAAGAAACCACTCGGAGTACAGAAGCCCTAGAGTCACTGAGGATGGCAACGGTCAGGCATTCACTCCATAGTCTTAAAGATCATTGATAGCTCTTTATAGCTGGCGCTACCAGTAACGCCCTGTCTTAATGTACATTGAACCCTGTAGCGTGGGATGGCTCGGGTCCTGGCGCACTCTATATAAGCCACCCCCCTCCTCTGGCACAAGGGTTCGCACCCCCTGTAACTCTCACGCATAATCCAGTCGACCAAGCCTCCAAGCACCGAGACGTAGGGCTGTTACTTCCTCCGAGAAGGGCCTGAACTCGTAAACCTTGCGTGCACAACCTCACCGTAGCTAGGATCTTGCCTCCTCCTACGTACCCCCTACTCGTATTGTCAGACTTACTCACACGACAGTTGGCGCCCACCGTGGGGCGGGTGTCTTAGCGACTTCCGGTGAGGTTGCAGTTTTTTCGCTTCGTCAACATGGTTTCTGGCGGTGGTCGGCCGCGAGATCCGGCTCGTTGCGCTCGTCTTCATCGCCGACAACTCCGCCTGGCTCCAAGAGGCCCCCCTCGACGTCGAGGCCCTTACCGTCCGTGGGGCGGCACACTTCCGTGCGAGTGCCTGCGGCAGCCATCAACCCAGTATCGGTCGGCTCCCGCGTCGTCCACCCTTCCAGCTGTACGTCGTCACAAGAGATCTGGTCGATCGCGGCTCCAGCGCTGGGTGAAACATGTGGTGGCCCATTAGTCGGCCACCCCTCAAGTCGCGGCAATCAAGCCCGACGAATCTCTCTACGGACTATTCGACCCGTCGACTAGTTCCGCTGAGACTCTTTCCGAGTGCGGAAGCAGCGACCCCGCGATGGAGGTCCTTATGGTCGACTCTCGTCGCAGCCCGCCTGGGTACCGTCGCAGTGGTGGCGGCGGCGGCGATGGTCCGTCGTATGCTCACGATGAGTATGAACCCCAAGCCCTCACTTCGGAGCAAAGGGAAGAGCTGCATCGCTGCAACGTGGAGGCGCTCCAGATCCCCATCGTGGGGGAGACTTCCGAGGCTCGGGCCCTGGAGGCCGCGCGCCTGGCCACCTTGGCCGAGCGCGCGCGTCTGGAGAACCTTCAGCATTCACTTGACGAGCATGCCCATCGGCAGATCCCCGAATCCAGTCGACGGCAATGACAGTTGTTTCCGCCTGAGCCCCAGGTATACCGTACTCCGATCCAGAATCTTACAGCTGCAGCCCGCATAACAGAGTCAATTCAGCCGTCCCAATCAGAGGCTGGAAGAGGTTTGATGCAGATCCGAGAGCTGCTCCGGGCAGCAGGTGAGCAAAATTCAGCCATTTCTCAATCGCGCAACAGGACCCACAGCAGGTCCGTGGTGGCGGACACATTCCAATCGGCTCACAGCCCAAGACCGCCTCCGCGGCGTGAGGGTCATGGGGACCGCTAGGAGCAGTACTTGGGTCAGAATCACGAGCAGTATGATCATCGTCTCGGCCGTGATGACCACCGTCGAGTGCCTATGCCCCCTCCGAGGGGCGGATCATATGTGCACCGGCAGTACGATGACAGGCGCCTGTATGGCGATGAGCGAAGGATCCCAGTCGACCCAAGAGAGCCTAGGTTTGATGCAAGATCAATTCTTGTGCAAGGTCTGGTCAACAGAACCGGGCACACAGAGAAGGACTAGACAGAGATCGTCCGATTGGTAGCAGAGTGCATGTTTCCGGGCCTGAATGTTTCAGCAGAGCCATCAGAGCTGCTGAGATCCCTCCCAACTTTAGGTTCCCCGGTGACTCGAAGCCAGACACTTGGCTAGAGGATTACCGAGTGGCCGTGCAGATTGGTGGCGGCAATGATGATGTAGCCATGAAGCATCTCTCCCTGATGTTGGAGGGTTCAGCCAGAGCTTGGTTGAATCAGTTGGCTCCTGGTAGTATCTTCAGTTGGGAAGAGTTGGCCCGAGTTTTTGTCAGGACATTTGAGGTCACTTGCAAACGACCTACAGGGCTGGCTGAATTACAGCATTGTGTCTAGAAACCGAATGAAACTTTGAGAGATTACATCTAGAGGTGGACCACTCTTCATCATACCGTGGAGAATGTGTCAGAACATCAAGCAGTTTGCGCCTTTAAGGAGGGCGTTCGGTACAGAGAGCTTAACCTGAAATTCGGTCGGACGGGGGACATGTCCCTGGCTCGAATAATGGAAATAGCTACTCAGTACGCTAACGGCGAGGAAGAAGACCGACTCCGCAGTGGCAAGAACAAACCAGTCGCCCAGGACACCGGAGGAGGAAATTCCAGTCGGAAGCGGAAGCGCAAAGCCGAACCCGCAGGTCCTAGTGAGGCAGCAGTTGTGAACCAAGGGAAATTCAAAGGAAAGCCTAAGGGGCCATGGATCCCCAAGAAAGTGAAAGATCAAGCGGTTAATGATGTGCTTGATTTACCGTGTCATATACACACCAAGAAAGATGAAGAGGGAAACCTGATTTACCCCAAGCATACCACTCGAGAGTGTCGACTCCTGATTCAGAGCTTCCGAGAGGGTGAGCCCAATGAAAAGGAAAAGGAAACTGATAAGGACGGAGACAAAGAGGAGGATGATGGTTACCCCAACGTCAATGCCACTTTGATGATTTTTGCTGACATCGAGAGCAAAAGTCGACTGAAAGTTATCAACAGGGAAGTAAACATGGTTGCTCCGGCAACGACAACGTATTTGAAGTGGTCAAAGACTCCCATTACATTCGACCAGTCCGACCACCCAGCGCATGTTGCTACCCCCGAGCGGCAAGCGTTGGTGGTCGACCCAGTCGTTGGGGGCACTCGACTGACCAAGGTTTTGATGGACGGTGGTAATGGTTTGAACATCTTTTATGCTGAGACCCTAGCTACGTGGGATGGGTATTCCGATGTCCAAGCTTAGTGAAAGCAACATGCGATTCCACGGTGTCATCCCTGGGAAGAAGGCCGATTCACTCGGCCAGATCACTCTTGATGTGGTTTTCGGTGATTCAAAGAATTACCGCAAGGAAAAGTTGACGTCCACAGTGCCTACCATGCTATTCTGGGCAGGCCTGCATATGCTCGTTTCATGGCTCGACCGATACGTGTACCTCAAGTTGAAGATGCCTGGCCCCAGAGGCGTGATCACAGTCACTGGAAATCGGCAGAGAGCAGAAGAGTGCCTCCAGAAGGGCTCAAAGATTGCCGATGAACAGATGGCAGCAGTAGAGATGCAAGAATACCAGAAGAATTCAGATCCGGGTGATTTGTTGCGTGCCAAGAAGCCTGCTTCAGAGTCTGCATTCAGTCGTCCGGTGAAACAAAGCCAGTTCACATTCACTCGACCGATCCCAATGCTGCTCTGACTCATATCTCAACAACACTCGACAGCAAATAGGAAGAAGCGTTCATCCAGTTCCTCTGTGAGAACTGGGACATCTTTGCATGGAAACCATCTGACATGTCGGGTGTACCCAGGGGACTAGCTGAGCACCGTTTGCGAGTCGACCCAAAAGCAAAACCCGTTAAGAGCATCTCCGTCGGTCCGCCATGGAGAAGAGGAAAGCAATTGGCGAGGAGGTGGCTCGGCTTCTGGCAGCTGAGTTCATCCGCAAGATATACCACTCCGAGTGGCTCGCCAATGTTTTCATGGTCCCCAAGAAAGATGAATCACTTCGTATGTGTATCGATTTCAAACACATCAATCGGGCCTGCCCAAAAGATCATTTCCCTCTCCCCCGCATCGACCAAATTGTCGATTCGACTGCGGGATGTGAGCGTTTGTCCTTTTTGGACGCATATTCCGGGTACCATCAGATCCGACTATATGGGCCTGACGAAATAAAAACAGCCTTCATCACCCCATTCGGGTGTTTTTGTTATGTTACCATGCCTTTTGGTCTCAAGAAGGCTGGCGCCACATTCATGCGCATGATTCAGAAGTGCTTGCTCACTAAAATCAGTCAGAATGTGGAAGCATACATGGATGATATTGTGGTCAAGTCACGTAAGGGTTCCGACCTACTGACTGACCTCGCTGAAACCTTTGCCAACATGAGAAGATATGATATCAAGCTCAACCCGTCAAAGTGCACATTCAGTGTCCCAGGTGGAAAGTTACTCGGTTTTCTCATTTCCGAACAAGGGATCGACGCAAACCCGGAAAAGGTTGGAGCAATCCTCCGAATGAAATGCCCCGTGCGTGTGCACGACGTTCAGAAGCTTACTGGTTGTTTGGCTGCATTGAGCCGATTCATCTCTCGTCTCGGTGAAAAGGCATTGCCTCTTTACCGACTGATGAAGAAGTCTGACAAATTTGAGTGGACTCCTGAAGCCGAAGCAGCGTTTATAGAGCTCAAAGCCCTGCTTTCCACCCAGCCGGTGCTTGCTGCCCTAATCAGCAAGGAGCCTCTACTACTGTACATCGCAGCCACTGGACAAGTTGTCAGCACAGTGCTCACGGGCGAGCGGGAAGAAGAAGGCAAAGCCTACAAAGTTCAGCGCCCAGTGTATTATATTTCTAAAGTCTTGACTCCGTCCAAGCAGAGATATCCACATTATCAAAAGCTTGTTTATGGAATTTACTTGACCACGAAGAAAGTTGCACACTACTTCTCAGACCACTCGGTTTCAGTCGTCAGCGATGCTCCATTATCAGAAATTCTGAATAATAGGGAGCAACTGGTCGAGTGGCAAAGTGGGCGATTGAACTCCTTCTGTTGGATATCAAGTTCGAGGCAAAGAAAGCAATCAAGTCCCAAGCAATAGCAGATTTCCTCACCGAGTGGATTGAACAGCAGCAACCGACTCAGATTCACTCGGAGCATTGGACTATGTTCTTTGATGGGTCCAAGGTGTTGAATGGCTCTGGTGCAGGAGTGGTTTGGTATCCCCAAGAGGTGACAAGCTCAGCTATGTCCTCCAGATTCACTTTGATTCTTCAAACAATGAAGCTGAGTATGAGGCACTTTTGTATGGGTTACGTATGGCCATTTCACTTAGCGTCCGTCACCTGATGGTCTACGGCGACTCAGACTTAGTGGTCAATCAGGTGATGAAGGAATGGGATATCATGAGCCCAGCTATGACCGGTTATTGCAATGAAGTAAGAAAGCTAGAGAAGAAGTTTGAGGGGTTAGAGCTCCACCACATACCCCGAATCAAGAATCAAGCTGCTGATGATCTGGCGAAGATAGGTTCCACTCGGAAGCCTATCCCCAGTAATGTGTTCTTGGAGCATCTCCACACCCCGTCAGTTCAAGAAGATCCCTTCACGGAAGAGCCCCCACAACCGATAAGTTCAACCAATCCGACTGAGGTTGAAGTCCCAGTTGTAATCGACTTGATCATGGAAATTCTAGTGATCACCCCCGACTGGACGGTGCCATATATCGCATACCTGCTCAGGCAGGAACTCCCAAAAAATTAAAATGAGGCCCGCCAGATCGTCCGTTGATCCAAAGCCTTCACCGTGATAAGTGGCCAGCTTTACAGGGAAAGTGTCACAGGAGTGGCTCAGCGTTGCATCTCCCAAGAAGAAGGTCGAATGATTCTAAATGAGATCCACTCGGGGACCTGTGGTCACCATGCGTCCTCTCGGACCATCGTAGCCAAAGCATACCGACCGGGATTCTATTGGCCGCGTGCAAATGAGATGGCAAAAAATATAGTCGACAAGTGCGAAGGCTGCCAGTTCTACTCAAACATGTCTCACAAGCCTGCATCTGCCTTGAAGACTATTCCACTCGTCTGGCCGTTTGTAGTCTGGGGTTTGGATATGGTTGGACCTTTCAAGACTGGTAGAAGTGGTTTCACTCATTTGCTCGTAGCAATCGACAAATTCACCAAATGGATCGAAGCCAAGCCTATCAAAAACCTTGATTCAAGCACTGCGATCAGTTCCATCAGGGAGCTGGTATTCAGATATGGAGTCCCTCACAGCATTATCACAGATAATGGCTCCAACTTTGATTCTGATGAGTTCAGAGCATTTTGTGCTTCCCAAGGCACTCGGGTCGATTACACATCCGTTGCGCATCCGCAGTCGAATGGGCAATCAGAAAGGGCGAATGGCTTGATCCTTCAAGGGCTGAAACCCCGACTGATGCGTGATCTCTAGCATGCTGCTAGAGCTTGGGTGGCTGAATTGTCGTCCGCCTTATGGGGACTGAGAACAACTCCAAATCGGTCGACTGACCGAACTCCTTTCTTCATGGTGTATGGTGTTGAAGCTGTACTTCTGAGTGACTTGCTTCACAACGCCCCCCGAGTGGAACTCTTCTCAGAAGCTGAAGCTGAACAGGCACGCCAAGATGCAGTTGATCTCCTGGAGGAGGAACGTGAGATGGCTCTGATCCGGTCGACCATCTATCAACAAAACATGTGTCGATTCCATGCCCATAATGTCAGAGGTCGAGCATTCCAAGAAGGAGACCTTGTGCTCCGGGTGCATCAGAAACGACCTCACAAGCTCGCTCCAGCCTGGGAAGGTCCATTCATCATCACTAAGGTGCTCCACAATGGGGCGTATCACCTCTACAATGTAGCCAAGAAAGAAGACGAGCCACGCTCGTGGAATGCGGAGCTGCTCCGCCGTTTCTATACCTAAAACACTCGGATCGACGAGTTGTAATAAGAATCCTTCAATTTGCTTATCAAAGACAAGATTTTTGCAGTATCTTACTGATTGTTATCCCATAAACACATGTGTTCAAATCCCCTAGTGGGTGGCTTAGCCGCGAATCCGATTCGCCTAAGTTTCAAAAACACTCCGAGTGGAGAGCGACCCTCTCACTCGGGGGCTTAGCTGCGATCCCGTACTCGCCTAAGTTTCAAAACCACTCCGAGGAAAGAGCAATCCTCTCACTCGGGGGCTTAGCCGCGAACCCGATTCGCCTAAGTTTCAAAAACACTCCGAGTGGAGAGCAATCCTCTCACTCGGGGGCTTAGCCGTGAACCCGATTCGCCTAAGTTTCAAAAACGCTCCGAGTGAAGAGTGATCCTCTCACTCGGGGGCTTAGCTGTGATCCGATACTCGCCTAAGTTACAAAATACTTCGAGTGAAGAGCAATCCTCTCACTCGGGGGCTTAGCCGCGAACCCGATTCGCCTAAGTTTCAAAAACACCCCGAGTGGAGAGCAATCCTCTCACTCAGGGGCTTAGCCGCGAACCCGATTCGCCTAAGTTACAAAATACTCCGAGTGGAGAGTAACCCTCCCACTCGGGGGCTTAGCTGCAACCCCGTACTCGCCTAAGTTACAAAACACTCCGAGTGGAGAGCAACCCTCCCACTCGGGGGCTTAGCTGCAACCCCGTACTCGCCTAAGTTAAAAAAAACACTCCGAGTGAAGAGCAACCCTCTCACTCAGAGACTTAGCTGCGAATCCGATTCGCCTAAGTTACAAAGATCCTCGGAGCTGCGTCACAAGTACAACGTATATTCCGAGTGAAGAATCAAGCTTCACTCGGAGTTAAGAGATCTAAAAGTGGTAAAGACAAAGCAACCATATTCAAAGAAAAACCAAGTTCAGATCAATCCAGCAAAGTTCAGAACCACGAACAGAAGTACTCAGGCGTCAGGCCCAAAAGAGTTTGACGGTTACAAAATCACTCGGCGTTCCGAGGCAAATAAAAGTGAGGCATTAAGTTTGTTCACTCGGCATGAGTAGGGCTTGCTGGCTCCACGAAACTGTCAAGGTCGATGCCGTCTGCAATACGAGTGGCAGCATCGATGAATTTCTCCGTGAAGGACTGGAATTGATGCTTCTTGGTGTTGGCGACCTTGAGAGCCGCCAACTTCTCTTCTTTGACCTCCTTGCAATGGACTCGGACCAGGGATAGAGCCACATCAGCGCCACAATGAGCAGACGACTTCTTCCACTCTTGCACTCGATCAGGGATTTCATTGAGTCGAGTCATCAGGGACTCGAGATCATTCTGGAACGTCACAGCTGGCCAGAGCTCTGTGTCAATCCGCAACACCGCCACTTTCAGATGAGCAAGATAATCCATAACACTGGCAAGGCAAGACTCCAATCGCAGCATGTTCATCGCAGCTTCATCCTTGACGGGGGAGTTTATGGGGTCCAAAGTCGTGTCGATCCGCCCAGTCTCTTCCTCGAAGTTTTGACAGAATTCTGCACACACAGAAAAATGGTGAGTCGGCAGTTATATGATGAGTCGACAGTTGCAAATCAGTTGGACAAGGAAAAGTACCTTCAAGCATAAGGAACATCTTCTTGGCGAGTCCTCCCAGATAAGCCTCTAGTTCGTCCCTCTTCCGAGTGAGATCTCCGACCTTGTCGGTCAGAGCCAACTTGTCCTTCTTCAGCTGTGCGACTTCTTTGTTGTCCTTGTTAATGGCAGTCTTCAACTTGGCGTTTTCTTCTTCCAACTTGCCGACTAAAGCCAGCTTCTTGTCGGCAAGTTCAGTTCTCTCCCGTGCTGTCTTCTGCGTTGCGGCAAGGTCGAGGTCCTTCTGCTCCAGAGCCTGCTTCATTTTGTCTAAAGAAATAACATTCTTCAGACGAGCTTGGAGTTGTCGATTTTCACTACGCACATCTGTTCGAGTGGATTCACTCGGTTCAAAAGGTGAAAAGAAAAGATGGCAAGGCAAACAGTCGACAAGTTATTACCTCCCATGGCAGCCGCTTCATCCTTAGCCTTCTGCAAGTTCTCCTTGGCCAGCTCCAGGTCGAGATTGAGCTGGATCTGTTTCTTCTCCAATTCAGCAAACTGGGCCCCGAGCTCACAAGATTTCTGCAGTCAACAAATAACACACGTCAGTCGACAGAAACAAAGGTTGATCGCTTCCGAGCGATAAGAGACAAGTTCAAGTTACTGCGGCAAGAAGTGTTCTAAGACTACTACCGAGTCAAACATTCAACAGTAGTCTCGGGGACTACACCCAGTGGGTGCACTTGGCGTGCCCCCACTGGTCCGATTTCCCACTCGACATGGTCTGCCCAGCATGAGTTAAAAAACGGCAACATTAATTCTCAGACCACCGCCGACTGCCCGCAGTCGACCGCGGTCTCGGGGACTACACCCAGTGGGTGCACTCGGCGTGCCCCCACTAGTCTGGATCCCACTCGGCACGATCTGTCTCGACCAAGTGGAAGAACTGTAAAGAGACATTTGATAAAGACCCCTGTCGAATCAAACATTCGATGATGGTCTCGGGGACTACACCCAGTGGATGCACTCTGCGTGCCCCAACTGATTCAAGCATACCACTCGACGCGACCTGGTCGACTCAAGTGGAAGAACTATTGAGCAAAAGTTAAAAGCACCCAGTGGGTGAACGGATGTAAAGTGCAGACTCATGATAGATGCACATTAAAGGTTTCAAAACGCTCATCCACGGACATCTTACGAGTAATAAAGCAGCAGTTTTCAAGTACCATATCCTGACAGAGCAAAGATCAAGCTGAAAGATCAGTCGGAAATCAACTCACCTTGACATTGGTTTGAAGAGCAGAGCTGGCATCATAAGCAGCCTTGCTAGCTTTGTGCACCACCTTCATTTGCTCCATCATAAAGCCTGCTTGGCGTATAGCTTCCTTAGCAGCGCTCACTGAGTCCTCTGGGACATGATGGGTAACAAAGAGCAGAGTTGGTGGAACAGTCTAAGCAGTCAGAGGATCTGAGGAATGGAGTTGCACGGACGGAGCAAGGACTTGAGCGGTCGACGCCGAAGGACGATCAGTCGACACAGGTTCGGCAAAAGAAACAAAAGCCCGAGTTGGATCTCCGGATTGCTGGATCACTGTTTCTGGCGCTGATGTCGACTGAGGTACCTTGCTGGCAGGCACCCTCCTGCTCGAAGTCCTACCCTTTCTTCCCGTGGTCTTCTGGGCACGTCTTCGTCGTCGTCTGGAAGTTCAATGACATTTTGTGGTGCTACAAAAGACTCGACTATAAGAGTTCAGTCGACCGACAATACAATTAACAAAATGAGCGTAAGACTGTAGAATTGTACCCGCTTTGGAAGTGGCCGCGTCTTCAGTTTCCTCATCATCTTGATCCTTGTAAATGTCCATGGAGATCCTAGAAGTCGCAGCACTGAAAGTTTCAGAACCCACTCGGTCAAGCAAGAGAATGAGTCGATCATAACATAGAAGTTCCCAAACGATGCAAAAGCAAAGGGAGAAAACAAAACACTTACGCAGAAGTGACGGGAACGTCCACCTTGATCTTGGGCAAGGCCTTCCGAGGCTTTGAGGGGGCGACCTTGGGCTGCTTGGCGGCCTTTTCATACTGCTCTGGAGACGAAGTCCCAGTGCGCTTTTGCACTTGTGTGCTTGGAGGAGCTGCCTTGCTTCGCCCTCCTGCAGGGTCTTGAGACTGTTTGGATCGGCATTCTGAGCGAGGTGGTGAATCGACTTCCTCACTGTCATCCAAGTCGTCGCTGTCGTCCTCGTGGTCATCGGGGGATTGCCAGTCTGTGCTCTTCGTCCCCTCCTGGACTTGCTCCCCGTTTGGCATTGAGTACATCTCAGTATAAATCTGCAAGGCAAGGAGTCAAACAAACATCAATCAGATTCAAGGATAGTTGCAAATCAGAATGAAAAGACACTCGGTAACAAAGGTCAGACCTTGTCCGGCTCATTTTCGGCGTCGAATGGTACAACTCTTCTAGACCCCCTGGGGTTGTCTTTATTTCCAGTGATGCTCCGCAGCCACTGTGCCACCGTCTCCTCGGTGACCTCCTCTGGGTGGACCCGAGCGGTGTCATTGGTGCCCGAGTACATCCACATTGGATGATCGCGAGCTTGGAGGGGCTAGATGCGTCGACTGAGAAACACCTCGAATAAATCCATGCCAGTCACACCGTCACGGACCAATTAAACTACCCGGTCGACTAGCATGGGCACCTCTACTTTCTCTGCTGGAGTCACAGTCAATGAAGAGGGTTGGCTGATAACCCACAAGTATAGGGGATCAATTGTAGCCTCTTTCGATAAGTAAGAGTGTCGAACCCAACGAGGAGCTAAAGGTAGAACAAATATTCCCTAAAGTTCAATCGACCACCGATACAACTCTACACACGCTTGACGTTCGCTTTACCTACAACAAGTATAAAACTAGAAGTACTTTTGTAGGTGTAACGGGATACGTTTGCAAGAATATAAAGAGCACGTAAATAAAGACTAGGGGCTGTTTAGGTAAAGAAGCAATAAAGTTAGTATAGCGAGTGTGGAAAAGTGGTGGTAGGAGTTGTGAAATTGTCCCTAAGCAATTGACTACGTTACTAGACCGATAGCAAGTTTTATGTGGGAGAGGCCACTGCTAGCATGTCATCCCTGACTTGGAATTCTATGCACTTATGATTGGAACTATTAGCAAGCATCCGCAACTACTAACGTTCATTAAGGTAAAACCGAACCATAGCATTAAGATATATTGGTCTCCCTTCAATCCCGTATGCATCAATTTCTCTGCTAGGTTGAAGCTTCTGTCACTCTTGCCCTCCAATACATAGTCCTATCAACATACAACTAACCCTATGGTGTGATCCACGCGCGCGCTCATATGATGGGCACCAAAGGACAGCAACATAACCACAAGCAAATTAAACCAATCATAGCAATTCACCAATTACCGATAGGACAACGAAAATCTACTCAGACATCATAGGATGGCAACACATCATTGGATAATAATATAAAGCATAAAGCACCATGTTCAAGTAGAGGGTACAGCGGGTTGCGGGAGAGTGGACCGCTGCAGATAGATGGGGGAAGGTGATGAAGATGTTGGTGAAGATGACGGAGGTGTTGGTGTAGATCGCCGTCACACGATGATGGCCCCGGCCGCGTTCCGGCGCCACCGGGAGAGGGGGGGGAGGGCCCCCTCCTTCTTCTTCTTCCTTGACCGTCCCCCTAGATGGGAGAAGGGTTTCCCCTCTGGTCCTTGGCTTCCATGGCGGCGGAGGGGCGAGAGCCCCTTCGAAATTGCATTTGTCTCTCTGTCTCTCTCCGTTTCTGCCTTTCAGATTCTGGCCTTTCACCATTTCTTATATTCCCGGAGGTCCGTAACTCCGACTGGGCTGAAATTTTAACACGATTTGTATCCGGATATTGGCTTTCTTGCGGCGAAAGAAGGGCACCAACCGCCTTACGGGGTGGCCACGAGGGTCAGGGGCGCGCCCCCCTGCCTCGTGGGCCCCTCGGGCATCGTCTCGCATTGATTCTTCTTCCCAGAAATCACATATATTCCAAAAAAAATCTCCGTAAGTTTTTATCCCATTTGGACTCCGTTTGACATGGATTTTCTGCGAAACAAAAAACATGCAACAAACAGGAACTGGCACTGGGCACTGGATCAATATGTTAGTTCCAAAAATAGTATAAAAAGTTGCCAAAAGTATATGAAAGTTATATAATATTGGCATGGAACAATCAAAAATTATAGATACGATAGAGACGTATCAGCATCCCCAAGCTTAATTCCTGCTCGTCCTCGAGTAGGTAAATGATAAAAAAGATAATTTTTGATGTGGAATGCTACCTAGCATAATCTTGATCATGTAATCTAATCATGGCATGAATATTAAGACACGAGTGATTCAAAGCAATAGGCTATCATTTGACATAAAAGAATTTAATACTCGGGCATCCCAACAAACAATCATGTCTTTCAAAATATCAATGCTAAAGAACGTTATCCCTAGAAAATCATATAGTCTTTTATGCTCCCTTTTCTTAACACAAGGTACCCCTCATGCCCATCCCGGTGTCAGCCAAGCAATTGTTTTCATACTTTACTTTTTCGAACCTTTTCAACTCTTCACGCAATACATGAGCATGAGCCATGTACATAGCACTATGGGTGGAATAGAAGGTGGTGATAGACAAAAGTAGGGAGAAAGTCTCACATCGGCTAGGCAAATTAACGGACTATGGAGATGTCCATCAATTGATATCAATGTGAGTGAGTAGGGATTGCCATGTAACGGATGCACTAGAGCTATAAGTGTATGAAAGCTCAAAGGAAAACTAGTGGGTGTGCATCAACTTGCTTGCTCATGAAGACCTAGGGCAATTTGAGGAAGCCCATCGTTTGAATATGCAAGCCAAGTTCTATAAAGAAAAATTCTCACTAGTATATGAAAGTGACAATATAGGAGACTCTCTATATGAAGAACATGGTGCTACTCTGAAGCACCAGTGTGGTAAAAGGATAGTAACATTGCCCCTTCTCTCTTTTTCTCTCATTTTTTTATTTTTTTTCTTTTTATTTATTTATTTAGGCTTCTTTGGCCTCTCTCTTTTTTTCACATGGGGCAATGCTCTAATAATGATAATCATCACACTTTTGTTTACTTACAACTCGATATTACAACTCGATACTAGAACAAAAATATGACTCTATATGAATGCCTCCGGCGGTGTACTGGGATGTGCAGTGATCTAGCATAGCAATGACATCAAAAACAGACAAGCCATGAAAACATCATGCTAGCTGTCTTATGATCATGCAAAGCAATATGACAATGATGGTGTGTGTCATAACAAACGGAACGGTGGAGTTACATGGCAATATATCTCGGAATGGCTATGGAAATGCCATAATAGGTAGGTATGGTGGCTGTTTTGAGGAAGGATATAAGGTGGTTTGATGCACCGGCAAAAGTTGCGCGGTACTAGAGTGGCTAGCAAGGTGGAAGGGTGAGAGTGCGTATAATCCATGGACTCAACATTAGTCATAAAGAACTCACATACTTATTGCGAAAAATCTATTAGCCCTCAAAGCAAAATACTACGACGCAAGCTCCTAGGGGGGAGGTTGGTAGGAGTTAACCATCGCGCGCCCTCGACCTTCACGCAAAGATAAATAATCAAAATACAATGCACGCCAATTTGGTCACATAGTTAGGAGGCCATACGTGCATGCATGCTTCGGGAATCACAAACCTTAGCACCAATATTTTTACTAAACCACAATCATTCACTAGTACCTCCCACATATTAGCATCTCTATATCGCAAAACTATTGCAAGGAATCAAACATATCATATTCAGTGATCTACAAGTTTATGTAGGATTTTATGACTAACCATGTGAATGACCAATTCCTGTCATCTCTCTAAATAGATATAAGTGAAGCAAGAGAGTTTTAATTCTTTCTACAAAAGATATTGCCCACGCTCTAATAAATATAAGTGAAGCAAAGGAGCATTCTACAAATGGCGGTTTTCTATGTGAGGAGAAACAGGCAATCCAAACTTCAAACGATATAAGTGAAGCTCATGAAGCATTCTATAAAGCCATACTCAAAAGATATAAGTGAAGTGCAATGAGAATTCTATAAATCAACCATGGACTATCTCATACCAGAATGGTGCATCAAAGAAAAGTGAAAAATAAACACAAAAGACGCTCCAAGATTTGCACATATCACATGAACGAAACGAAGACGAAAACATACCAATACTTGTTGAAGAAAGATGGGATGCCTTCCGGGGCATCCCCAAGCTTAGACGCTTGAGTTCTCCTTGAATATTTACTTGGCGTGCCTTGGGCATCCCCAATCTTGAGCTCTTGCCTCTCCTCCTTCTCCTCATATCAAGACCTCCTCGATCTTTGATCACTTCATCCACACAAAACTCAACAGAAAGCTCGGTAAGATCCGTTAGTATAATAAAGCAAATCACTACTATAAGTACTATTGCAAACCAATTCATATTTTGTTTTTGCATTGTAGCTACTATAATATAATTTTTCCATGGCTTATACCACCGATAGGATCGATAGTTTCATCAAACAAGCAACATATATAATGCATCAAAAACTGAATCTGGCTTAAACAGGACAGTTTGTAGTAATCTGAACACTACCATACTTCTAGTACTCCAAAAGTTCTCAAAATTTAGGACAATGTAAACAATTTGTATGGCAAGACTATGCAAAATGTTTCATAAACGTTTGACATTCCAGTAAAAAATGAAAATTCACGCGCTATAGCCAAAGTTTCTGTTTCTGCACCGCACAAACCAACAGGAATCTAATCATCCTAAAGGCAAATCTTGGCACATTATTTTTATAATACAATGGAATTGTACAAGGGGATAATTATTTTTGTTGAAAAGTTTCTGTAATCAAGGTTCACAAAGTTTCCGTGAGCATGAACAAAGTTCAAGGAGTTCCCCCACTTCAACAATGCTTATCTCTCTCACTTTCACTTTCCTTTTTGAAATGTTTTGGGTTCCCCTCTATATTTTTTTGTTTTTAAACTTTATAAAAGCACTCAACATAAATAATTGACTCTCTAAAACTTCCGGGTTGTCTCCCTGGCAGCGCTTTCTTTAAAGCCATTAAGCTAGGCATAAAGTGCTCAAGTAATGGATCCACCCGGATCCCAAGGTATATCAAAGCCAATTTTAATTAACAATGATTTGTAATTTAGTAGTGAGCACAAAGTAACATATATCATGTAATGACGAAGTCTAAATCTCTTCCTATGCATCGGCATGTCATACAAGAACAATTCATGCACCTCAAGTAAAGGCCAATGCATTGTATAAACAGTTTCTTGCAATTTTATCGTGTTGGAAACATAGAGAGGCGGAGATGTAGTTCCTCTCTCATAACAATTGCAAGTAGGAGCAGCAAGCACATGCACATTATATTCATCAAAATTATCATGTGCAACGGTAAAAGGCCACCCATCAATATAATCCTTAATAAGTGCAAACTTCTTCGATATAGTGTAGTTTGGAGAATTCAAAAAGATAATAGGACTATCATGTGTGGGTGCAATAGCAACAATTTCATGTTTAACATAAGGAACAATAGCAAGTTCATCTCCATAAGCATAATTCATATTGGCATCTTGGCCACAAGAATAACAAGCATCAAGTTCATCAAAAAGGGATATTTCAAACGAATCAACGGGATCATAGCAATTATCATGGCATTCGTCCTTCGGTAAGAACGAAGGGACATTAAATAATGTATGAGTTGGAGAGTTACTCTCATTAGAAGGTTGGCACGGTAGCTAATCCGCTCTTCCTCCTTTTGTTCTTCGCTCTCCTCATCATCTCTTTCATCCAATGAGCTCACAGTTTCATCAATTTCTTCTTCCATAGACTCCTGCAAAATGTTAGTCTCTTCTTGGACAGCGGAGGAGTCCTCAATATATGGTTTAACATAGGCATTAGAAGCATAATTATCATAACAATATTTAAGTATGGCAAAATTTTCAGATTTGTAAAGAGTAGCATCATACTTTCCAATCAAAGAAGCAATTTCATAAGCACCCTTAAAAGCAACAAATTCTTCAATTTGTTGAACATCATAGTAATTATAAACACCCTTAGCATACGAAGATATGATTCCATTATCACTAAACTCACATTGGTAGGGAAGGTGTTTCTTAGGGTCTTCAGAACAACAAGTAAAATCATATATTTCACATAAATTCCAAGCATAACATTGCAAACGATGAATTCGATCCAGTAAAAGTTTCCCTTTTTTAGATAAGCGGTGTCGCACATAACAAGCATGCTCATCTAAAGATTTTCCCTCAACTAAGCTAGTTGGGGTTTCAGCACGAGCACATAGGGATCGAAGATGATCCAAGTAAAAAGCTTCAGGAGTGTGATAGATTTTGAGTGGTTCTTCAACCATTGGTGTAGTAGGTACAACTATTTTTTTGGTATTTTGCGTTTCCTAACCATAAGTAAAGATAGAAAACAAGAGCACAAAAATAAAATCTACTTAGTGATAAAGCTAACAAGCACACACGAGAATATTCACCCCAAGCTATTGCTCCCCGGCAACAGCGCCAGAAAAAGGTCTTGATAACCCACAAGTATAGGGGATCAATTGTAGCCTCTTTCGATAAGTAAGAGTGTTGAACCCAATGAGGAGCTAAAGGTAGAACAAATATTCCGTCAAGTTCTATCTATCACCGATACAACTCTACGCATGGTTGACGTTCGCTTTACCTAGAACAAGTATAAAACTAGAAGTACTTTGTAGGTGTAACGGGATAGGTTTGCAAGAATATAAAGAGCACATAAATAAAGACTAGAGGCTGTTTAGGTAAAGAAGCAATAAAGTTGGTATAGCGAGTGTGGAAAAGTGGTGGTAGGAGTTGTGAAATTGTCCCTAAGCAATTGACTACGTTACTAGACCGATAGCAAGTTTTATGCGGGAGAGGCCACTGCTAGCATGTCATCCCTGACGTGGAATTCTATGCACTTATGATTGGAGCTATTAGCAAGCATCCGCAACTACTAACGTTCATTAAGGTAAAACCCAACCATAGCATTAAGATATATTGGTCCCCTTCAATCCCGTATGCATCAATTTCTATGCTAGGTTGAAGCTTCTGTCACTCTTGCCCTCCAATACATAGTCCTATCAACAAACAACTAACCCTATGGTGTGATCCACGCGCGCGCTCATATGATGGGCACCAAAGGACAGCAACATAACCACAAGAAAATTAAACCAATCATAGAAATTCACCAATTACCGATAGGACAACGAAAATCTACTCAGACATCATAGGATGGCAACACATCATTGGATAATAATATGAAGCATAAAGCACCATGTTCAAGTAGAGGGCACAGCGGGTTGGGGAGAGTGGACCGCTGTAAATAGATGGGGGAAGGTGATGAAGAGGTTGTTGAAGATGACGGAGGTGTTGGTGCAGATCGCCGTCACACGATGATGGCCTCGGCCGCGTTCCGGCGCCACCGGGAGAGAGGGGGAGAGGGGGCCCCTCCTTCTTCTTCTTCCTTGACCTTCCCCCTAGATGGGAGAAGGGTTTACCCTCTGGTCCTTGGCTTTCATGGCAGCGGACGGGCGAGAGCCCCTCCGAGATTGGATCTGTCTGTCTGTCTCTCTCTATTTCTGCCTTTCAGATTCTGGCCTTTCACCGTTTCTTATATTCCCGGAGATCCGTAACTCCGATTGGGCTGAAATTTTAACACGATTTGTATCCGGATATTGGCTTTCTTGCGGCGAAAGAAGGGCACCAACCGCCTTACGGGGTGGCCACGAGGGTCAGGGGCGCACCCACCCCCCTGGGGTGCGCCCCTGCCTCGTGGCCCCCTCGGGCTTCGTCTCGCGTTGATTCTTCTTCCCAAAAATCACATATATTCCAAAAAAATCTCCGTAAGTTTTTATCCCGTTTGGACTCTGTTTGATATGGATTTTCTGCGAAACAAAAAACATGCAACAAACAGGAACTGGCACTGGGCACTGGATCAATATGCTAGTCCCAAAAATAGTATAAAAAGTTGCCAAAATATATGAAAGTTATATAATATTGGCATGGAACAATCAAAAAATTTAGATACGACGGACACATATCATTGGCAGACTCAATCCATGATGAAGGGGGAAGACCAGTTGACTGACCAGGGGTTGGAACATCTTGGCAATAGAACCAGGTCGACTGCCACCCCCTAACCGACTCGGGAAGAGTCATAGAAGGAAAAGTACTCCTACCCCTCATCTGAATCCTAAACCCCCACACATTTGGATCACGTGTGTCTTTTCGTCGGTCGGATTTGCCTTCTTCACAGTTTGGGAACGGTAGGTAAAGATGTGTTTGAATAGACCCCAATGCGGTCGACAACCCAAGAAGTTTTCACACAGAGAGTTATACGCAGCGAGATATGTGATGGTGTTGGGAGAGAAATGATGAAGTTGGGCACCAAAAAAGTTCAGGAAACCCCGGAAAAAAAGATGCGGAGGCAGAGTGAAACCACGGTCGACATGGGTTGCGAGGAGGACGCACTCACCCTCTTGCGGCTGAGGCTCGGTCTCGTTCCTCGGCAACCTCCAAGACCCATGAGCAATCAAGCCCGCGCTCGCCAGATCCTCCAAATCTTCTTTCTAGATCATGGACCGAATCCAGTCCCCCTGGATCCAACCAGGCGGCAATCCAGACCTCGATGATGAACCCCGACTCGTCTTCTTGCCCTTCGCCATCGCCGTCACCTTCTTCGCGCGCTCCAGGGCTGCCGTCTTGTCCTTTCCCATCACTACAAAAAAAGACACATCCGTAACATTTTGGGCCGAACGAAAAAAAATTCTGTCATACATATGACACTTCTATGACGATAATTGTGACAAAACCCGGTATCATCATAGATGTGGTGGGCTCCTACTTCTATGACAAAAAATCATGACAGAAAATGGGCTTTTCGTCCTGGGCGGGCCGGAGACGCAGCTGCATGACATTCTTTGGGCCGTCCATGACGGAAAAAACCATGGTAGAAGCGAGGGCGAGGAAAATTTCAGGGAGTTCCCGGTTACGGTGGGAGGTCGGGGGCCGAGCGATGCGCGTTTCTCTCGTACATGTACGCGCGTGTGTGCGAGGCGTTGGCTCTAACTGAACCCGAGCGAGGCGTTGGGCTCTAACTGAACCCGAGCGATTGCACTGCAGGCTACGCGTTACTGAACCCGAGCGATCGATCGATGGCTGTTAACTGAACCCAATCGAGCGATTCTCTCGCTACTGCTGCTAACTGAAGCCGATCGATGCTGCCTCTGGGATGAAAAGTGAGCGTTGCGGGAGGGGGGGTTGGATGAACAGTGAGCGGTGGCGTTGCCTCTGGATGAACAGGACCCCGTGGTGTGGTGAAGGGCTGGATGAACAGTAGACGGTGGAGGGGTGCCCGTGGAGGGGTGGTTGAACAGGACCCTGTGGTGTGGAGGGCTGGATGAACAGTAGACGGTGGAGGGGTTCCCGTGGAGGGGTGGTTGAACAGTAGCCGGTGGGGTAGCGCGCGGTGGAGGCTGGATGAACAGTAGCCCGTGGAGGCTGGAGGAGGTCGACGGTAGCCCGTGGAGATTGGAGGAGGTCGACGGTGGAGATGAACAGTATCCCGTGGAGTCCCGTTTTGCGGTACGCCACACCCCTCCCGATGAACAAGACCCCCGTTTCGACCGTAGGAGGTCCGTTTCGTCCGTTTTGCGGTACGCCACACCCCTCCCGATCAACAGGACCCCCATTTCGACCGTAGGAGGTCCGTTTCGTCCGTTTTGCGGTACGCCACACCCTTCCCGATCAACAGGACCCTCGTTTCGACCGTAGGAGGTCCGTTTCCTCCGTTTTGCGGTATGCCACACCCCTCCCGATCAACAGGACCCTGTTCCCAACGTAGGAGGTCCGTTTCCTCCGTTGTGCGGTACGCCAGGCCTCGTTTCCATCGCATGTTTCGTCCAAGCCCTCCCGATGAACACGACCACGCATTCCGTTCCGACCCAGCCGGTTGGCTCCCACGCGTTCCGTTGCCTCCCAATGAACACGACGCATTCCGTTGCCTCCCCATGAACACGACGCATTCTGTTGCCTCCCCATGAACACGACGACGATGTTGTTTCTCCGTTCCGACCCAACCATGTACACAAGCCCTGGCCGTACGTATGCGCGAGTAGGAGTTCGAGACCCCGCCCGTATGTACACATACGTGACCGTATTTTCTTTCTTGCACCCTGGCCGCTGTACGTACGTGTACATGCTACGTGTGCGCCTCTACTACAACACGTACGCGCCTCTACTACGACACGTGCGCGCCTCTACATCCACCAGTATATATGTACGTACACGTTCGCGACCAGAATGACAACGCTATGTACGCTTCGACCAGGTGGGTCCCAACTGTCAGGCACTTCCTTGCCTGCGAAGATGTAGCTGGTGGGTCCCAGCAGTCAGGGGCGAATCTTTTTTTTTGCCCGGACGCACTTCCTTGCGTGCGAAGATGTAGCTGGTGGGTCCCAGCAGTCAGGGGGAAACTTTTTTTCATGAAATACAGTGGCCCGTCCGGTGGGTCCCAGCTGTCAGGTGGAGGAATCATTATTTTCCGCGTAATAAGGAGGCACTTCCTTGCTGCGGCCGTGGACCCAGCTGTCAGCCTCTCCACGTACAGTCCACGTCCGATGGAAGTCGTTCCTTGACCACGTTGACCACACCGCGCCGAGAGCACCAGGGCGGTGGACGACGGCGAGGCCTAGGAAGGGGACGACGAGGAGCCGGGGAAGACGCGGCAGTGGAAGCCCGCGCGGAGAGGAGTACGAGGGTTCACTGGTTCGGCTGCGGTGTGAGGTTGTCGTCGCCGCAGGGCCTGGCCAGCGGTGGGAATAGTAGGGGCGGTGAGGCCTCCGCGGCAGCACAGCCGGCCACGGGAGGCAGGAGCATGCGGCACGACCGGCGCTGCTTTGGGCGGCTGGAGCAAGAAGACCAGAGGTTGAAGAAGCACTACGGCCGTTGGATGGACATCGTACGGTCACTGGAGCTAGAATCGTTCATATTGACTAAAGTTGACAAAGGCCCCCGTCCCAGTCAACTTAGTAGGCCCACAAGTCAGCCTCCCACCATGGTGGGTCCCAGCAGCAGGGGGAGTATTCATTTTTTGTGCGTAATAAGGAGGCACTTCCTTGCGTGCGAAGATATAGCTGGTGGGTCCGAGCTGTCAACGGCGGTAACGTTTTTTTCGCGAAATACAGAGGCCCTTTCGGTGGGTCCCTGATGTCAGGTGGAGGAATCATTATTTTGCGCGTAATAAGGAGGCATTTCCTTGCGTGCGGCCGTGGACCCAGCTGTCGGCCTCTCCACGTACAGTCCACTTCAGATGCATGTCGGTCGTTGACCAGTTGACCAGGCCGCGCCGAGAGCACCAGGGCGGTGGACGACGGCGAGGCCTAGGAAGGGAACGACACGGAGGCAGGGAAGACTCGGCAGTTGTTTCCCACGCGGAGGGAGTACGACTGTACGAGGGTTTACTGGTTCGTCTGCCGTCGCCGGAGAATAACAGCAGGTGTGGGTGAGTAGAGGGATGGCTAGGCCAGCGATGGGAGTACGGTGGGGCGGTGAGGCCTGCGCGGCAGCAGAGCCGGCCGCGGGGAGGAGGGAGCAGGCAGTCCCGCCGGCGCTTGTTTGAGCGGCTGGAGCAGGAAGAGCAGAGATAGAAGAAGCACGACGGCCGTTGGATGGCCATCCAACAGTCACTGCTTGTGCGTCAACCTTTTTTTAGGAAAGCCTCAAATCTGTGGAAAACAGCATACAGCCCATCTGCCATTATTTCTAATAATTTACAGCCCATTTGCTAATTATTAAGGTTTTTTTGGAGCCCATATTCTTTTTGTTAGCATTACAGCCCATATTGTGGCCACGGTTAAAAAATTATACGAAATTTTGCATATTTCGGTGCGGTCCGAACTGTTTTTAATTCCGAAATTTCGACTCACATTCAAACTGATTTTAAAAATAAATGTATATCAATATAAAATCCAACAAATTCTCCATGCATAAAACTTAATGTAATTTAAAATCTCGAAATGAAAAAAAGATATTTGAAACTAATTGCCGGTTTGATGTGTTTTAAAAATGTACAGCCCATTTCTCATTACTGATGGGCCATTTCTCGGCCAGCCGAATGAAAGCTCTCCTCGTCTTGAAAGATTTGCAGCCCAATAGGCCTGACAAAGCGACTTACTTGGCAAATCACAAAAAACTGGGCTGTGGCCGTGGACCCAGCTGTCAGCCTCTCCATGTACAGTACTCTTCCGATGGAAGTCGTTCCTTGACCACGTTGACCACGCCGCATGGAGAGCACCATGGCGGTGGACGACGGCGAGGCCTAGGAAGGGGACGACGCGGAGCCGGGGAAGACGCAGCAGTGGAAGCCCGCGCGGAGAGGAGTTCGAGGGTTCACTGGTTCGGTTGCGATGTCAGGTTGCCGTCGCCGCAGGGCCTGGCCAGCGGTGGGAATAGTAGGGGGCGGTGAGGCCTCCGCAGCAGCACAGCCGGCCACGGGAGGCAGGAGCATGCGGCACGACCGGCGCTGCTTTGGGCGGCTCGAGCAAGAAGACCAGAGGTTGAAGAAGCACTACAGCCGTTGGATGGACATCGTACGGTCACTGGAGCTAGAATCGTTCATGTTGACTAAAGTTGACAAAGGCCCCCGTCCTAGTCAACTTAGTAGGCCCACAAGTCAGCCTCCCACCATGGTGGGTCCCAGCTAGCAGGGGGAGTATTCAACTTTTTTGTGCGTAATAAGGAGGCACTTCCTTGCGTGCGAAGATATAGCTGGTGGGTCCGAGCTGTCAGCGGCGGTAATGTTTTTTTCGCCAAATACAGAGGCCCTTTCGGTGGGTCCCTGATGTCAGGTGAAGGAATCATTATTTTGCGTGTAATAAGGAGGCATTTCCTTGCGTGCGGCCGTGGACCCAGCTGCCGGCCTCTCTACGTACAGTCCACTTCAAATGCATGTCGGTCTTTGACCACGTTGACCAGGCCGCGCCGAGAGCACCAGGCGGTGGACGACGGCGAGGCCTAGGAAGGGAACGACACGAAGGCAGGGAAGACTCGGCAGTTGTTTCCCACGCGGAGGGATGTACGACTGTACGAGGGTTTACTGGTTCGTCTGCCGTCGCCGGAGAATAACAGCAGGTGTGGGTGAGTAGAGGGATGGCTAGGCCAGCGATGGGAGTACGGTGGGGCGGTGAGGCCTGCGCGGCAGCAGAGCCGGCCGCGGGAGGAGGGAGCAGGCAGTCCCGCCGGCGCTTGTTTGAGCGGCTGGAGCAGGAAGAGCAGAGATTGAAGAAGCACGACGGCCGTTGGATGGCCATCCAACAGTCACTGCTTGTGCGTCAACCTTTTTTTAGGAAAGCCTCAAATCAGGGGAAAATAGCATACAGCCCATCTGCCATTATTTCTAATAATTTATAGCCCATTTGCTAATTATTAAGGTTTTTTTTGGAGCCCATATTCTTTTTGTTAGCATTACAGCCCATATTGTGGCCACGGTTAAAAAATTATACGAAATTTTGCATATTTCGGTGCGGTCCGAACTGTTTTTAATCCCGAAATTTTGACTCACATTCAAACTGATTTTAAAAATAAATGTATATCAATATAAAATCCAACAAATTCTCCACGCATAAAAATTAATGTAATTTAAAATCTCGAAATGAAAAAAAAGATATTTGAAACTAATTGCCGGTTTGATGTGTTTTAAAAATGTACAGCCCATTTCTCATTACTGATGGGCCATTTTCTCGGCCAGCCGAATGAAAGCTCTCCTCGTCTTGAAAGATTTGCAGCCCAACAGGCCTGACAAAGCGACTTACTTGGCAAATCACAAAAAAACTGGGCTGTGGTCGTGGACCCAGCTGTTAGCCTCTCCACGTACAGTACTCTTCCGATGGAAGTCGTTCCTTGACCACGTTGACCACGCCGCGCGGAGAGCACCACAGCGGTGGACGACGGCGAGGCCTAGGAAGGGGACGACGCGGAGCCGGGGAAGACGCGGCAGTGGAAGCCCGCGCGGAGAGGAGTACGAGGGTTCACTGGTTCGGCTGCGGTGTGAGGCTGCCGTCGCCGCAGGGCCTGGCCAGCAGTGGGAATAGTAGGGGGCGGTGAGGCCTCCGCGGCAGCACAGCTGGCCACGGGAGGCGGGAGCATGCGGCACGACCGGCGCTGCTTTGGGTTGCTAGAGCAAGAAGACCAGAGGTTGAAGAAGCACTACAGCCGTTGGATGGACATCGTACGGTCACTGGAGCTAGAATCGTTCATATTGACTAAAGTTGACAAAGGCCCCCGTCCCAGTCAACTTAGTAGGCCCACAAGTCAGCCTCCCACCATGGTGGGTCCCAGCTAGCAGGGGGAGTATTCATTTTTTTGTGCGTAATAAGGAGGCACTTCCTTGCGTGCGAAGATATAGCTGGTGGGTCCGAGCTGTCAGCGGCGGTAACGTTTTTTTCGCGAAATACAGAGGCCCTTTCGGTGGGTCCCTGATGTCAGGTGGAGGAATCATTATTTTGCGCGTAATAAGGAGGCATTTCCTTGCGTGCGGCCGTGGACCCAGCTGTCGGCCTCTCCACGTACAGTCCACTTCAGATGCATGTCGGTCGTTGACCATGTTGACCAGGCCGCGCCGAGAGCACCAGGGCGGTGGACGACGGCGAGGCCTAGGAAGGGAACGACACGGAGGCAGGGAAGACTCGGCAGTTGTTTCCCACGCGGAGGGGAGTACGACTGTACGAGGGTTTACTGGTTCGTCTGCCGTCGCCGGAGAATAACAGCAAGTGTGGGTGAGTAGAGGGATGGCTAGGCCAGCGATGGGAGTACGGTGGGGCGGTGAGGCCTGCGCGGCAGCAGAGCCGGCCGCGGGGAGGAGGGAGCAGGCCTAGACGGGGCAGCCCAAAACCACGTCCAACACTTGCCAAAACTTCGTCCCTCGTTTTCTCTGTGTTTCGCACACTCGACATTGTGTGGGCATTTTGACTGTGCATCATATGAAGATGTGCTATGCATGAATGTTGATCAGCATGATGTTAACTGGCTGGTAGTTCCATTTTCGACCATGAATAAAACTTCCAACATGATGTTAACCCTGTTTGAAAAGGCCGTGTTAATATAAATGCTCTGCCTCTGAAAGTTGCAGTTTCTTATCTGAAACTGAACTTGCAGTTTCTTATCTGAAACTGAAACTTGCAGTTTCTTCTCTGAGAATCACATTGTCTGCACTTTTATACTCCTATGAAACTACATTTTTTAAGTGCTAAAAATAGATCTCTAGAATTCATAAAATACTTCATATGCTCAATACTGCAAATCTGAAATTCAAAAGACATTCATATCTGAAAGTACTCTCAAAATACACAACACAAAACACAATTCACAACCTGCAAATACTGACAACCCTAAGCTCCTCCTGACAATTCACAACCTGCCCGACTATTGGGCTGGGGGGGCAGCCCCCTCCTATTCCTCGGCGGCAGACAGCCGCCCCGTGAGACGATGTGAACGGCGAGGGAGACGATGGCGGGGAAGCGTCGTCGGGCCAACTGCTTTTCTCCTCTTGCAGTTGGGTTCGGTCGACGAAGACTCCACCGGCTCGCTCTGGCAGGACACCCTCACAAACGGCACCCTGTAGATGCTCGATCCTTCAATCTCTGGTGGATGCTCCATCTGGGATGGATACTCCCACCACCGCTCCCTCACGATCGGATTCGGTGAATCTGTTTGCTCCATGGCCCAGAGGAGCAGCTCTATGTACTCCGGCGCGACTCCCTCCGGGAGTATCGCCGCCTTTTCGCTCTGTTGCAGATATTTGGCCATGGATGTCGCCGTCGCCGCTACTTGATCCTTGTTGTCAAACCAAGACTATATCTCCAACATCCTAGCTAGCTTCACAGGGTCGCCGTCTGCGATCCTCACATATCAGTTGTACTCCTCCATCGATCTACTTCTCCACAGCACCTTCACTCGCCGACGGTGGTTTTTGAATGGAAGAGGAGAGGAGCAGCGCTGGTTTTGGATTAGAACGGGAGAGAAGCGACGCTGGTTTTGTACTGGAACAGGAGAGGAGGGGCGATGGTTTTGAAATGGAAGAGGAGAGGAGCGGCGCTGCATTTAGATTGGAACAGGAGAGGAGCGGCGGTGGTTTAAGAGGAGAAGAGCGGAAGAGCGGCGCTGGTGTTGGAAGTATTTTTTTGTTGTTTTGCGTATTTTGGGTCAAAGTTTGACCACGTACTGTATTTGACAAGCAAAATGTGAATGCATGTCACCAAAAATTGTATCGTTTGGTTCGTATCTGAATGTACTTTCAAATTATATTATTTTGCAACGTATAACATATATTTTATGTGCGAAAATCATGGTCAATTATGACCCAGAATAAAAGGGAGACTAGTTAATGTGGGGTCGCTTTCTTAATTGAAGGGTAAATTGATTTTGATTTTGATCCAGTCACAGCGCGCCGGCCCTCTCGTCCAATCCTAAATCGCTGCTGCACGCTCCTCTCCCTCTTCCCATTGCAAAACCACCTCCTCTCCTCTCCATCATCTCCATTCCAAAACCACCGTCTCGCCTCTCCCTCTTCTGGTCACATGCATGGACGAACTGATCTTCCGTGTCTTGCAGGGACCGTCCAGGCACCAACGTAGTACAACACTTCTCTAGTACTATCGCTCGTCTCCCTCTTCTATTAAGTCACCCGACTTGCGGGTCCGGGGAGTGTTCCTATGGTCGGTTCTCAATTGCCGTCCCACATGTGTGTGCAAACGCAATATGACGCGCGTTCCATTCGGAGAGCAGCGTGCCAGACCGACCGACCGTCTGGGGTGCGACGCGAACGCGACGGGCGTGTTGTATACTCCGTACATGTGTGCCGCCGTTTTCTAGACGCTTTGCTCCATGGCGCGGGCGCAATCCATGGATACAAAATTAGTATACTGTATACTATTTAAAAGTCGAGGGCGGGGCTTTTCCTGCGCGGTAGGCGGGGCAGTTCCGCCTAGTCGGTTCGACAGAGACGCGAGAAGACGAGGGAGTAGGCTGCTGCAAACGTAGGGCTGTGTGATTTGACAGCGAGTTACTGCTGGACAGGTGGGGCCCCGTGATTTGACTTGCCATTATCATTTTAACTGCGGCGCTACGACCGGTGTGAGTCTCCCGATTCCTGACCACCTCCATACAGGTGCCTCTCCCAATGCTCCACCATGTAGTAGAGGCTGGCTCTTGCATGAGAGCCCACTTCTCCACTTTTTCCTTGCCTCTCTTTCCTCCACATATGCAAAAATGCCATGTAAAGCGCACTATTGTACTTACTTTTACTTGCTCCTACAGGTGCTTAAGCTTGCCACATAGGCATAAAGTCTGATGTGGCAAGTTAATCAAGAAGAGAGAGACTAGTTTGGTGACCCAAGGAAGAAACGGTGCTAAGCGCGTGTACCTAGGTGAAAAGACAATTTTGAGTCTATAGCTAATTAAATGAAGCAAACTTAGCAACACCATTTCATTGGAAGAGGTCACTCCTTGGCAAATGCAATAAATACTAGTACTCCCTGTGTCCCATAATATAAGAACGTTTTTGGCACTACACTAGTGTCAAAAACGTTCTTATATTATGGGACGGAGGGAGTACGAAGAAAGAGATAGAGAGGAGTAAAAAAATTACACTTATAGCAACCTTATAGCCAACCTTGTTGTAGTATGAGTGACTAAGTGATGACTATGTATGACATGCCAACATCAGATAGCCTAACGCACCGTGTTAAATCTCCAAGGGCGCGACCGCGCGAGCGACGCGACGGTCGTGGTAGGCGCGACCATGATACGGGCTGCTGGCAGCCCTTGGATCTGAGATCAAACGGTCGCATGCTAAGTTGCTGAAAATTTGCAGAATAACCCTCCAGGATAGGATATTCACCCATAGGTCTAGAATCACGCCATGCAACCGTTCGATCTCAGATCCAAGGGCTCTCGGAAGCCCGTATCATGGGAGAATGGAAAGCCACTACCCTGCCGTTCGCACGCTGGCAGTTCGCTCCTACTCGTCCCCGCACGTCCTTCAATACTACGGCGGTTCGCTCCTAGTCGTCCCGTCCATTCACATTACGGCAGTTCCACTAATCCTAACCCTCCTCCCAAATCCATGGCGTCCCAAATCTCCACGATCGGCGGTGAGTACAAGGTTAGAACCATCACCGGCGATGAGTTCGACGTCATCTACACCCGTTCTTCCGCGACGGTGAAAGGATGCCTTTCTCGCTTCAGACGCATGTTCGAAGACTCAGATGATGAGTGGGTCGCTGGGCTAGATGTTGAGTACACCACAGTCCTGGGACGAGAGAAGGATCTAAAGGACGAAGAGAGGAAGAAGCCCGCCGTGATCCAGGTTTGCGTGCATGACTTATGCTTGGTCTACCACATATGCCATGCCGACGTTGAGTGCCAGGATTTTAAGGACTTCCTCGAGAGCAACCTAGTCAAATTCGTTACTGTAGACTTTGGTAACGACAAAGAAGTCCTGCGTCGGATAGGCCTCGTTGTAGGCAACACCTTCGACCTCCAGAAGAATCGGCTGGTGTCCTCTCGTCAGCCTTCAATGCTGACCCTGGCAGGAGCCATGGTTCATCCTTCGTACGGTAAACTGGAGAAACCTCCATACACGTTTCATCGTCATGCATGGCAGCGGAATGTACTAGATATAGACCACATCCACTACGCTGCAATGGATGGCTACCTTTGCTTCAATATCTACAAGGGTTGGATGAAGAGCAACAGCCAAGTGTGCGGTTCAAGCAAAGAAGTATCGGCCAAGAGGAAGAGGGACAAGGACGAAGTCGAGGACGTGGACGAGGACTCCGAGTAAGGTGGCAGTGTCGTTGCTCATGGTGGTTCTAATGCAGTGTCTACCGGAATAGTTGCAAAGTTTAATTTCAGGTGTGCTTAATTTAATTTGAGGGGTGTGTTGTGCTGAGCCCCCAGCAGAACTATGTTATGTTTCTTCTCGTTACTTTAACTCTTCAGTACGTACATACTAGTATTTCTTACATTTCATCTTTTAGTTGGTATAGTACTACCACTCGTTTCTTCACATTATATACGTACAATATATATGGCCAACATCATATAGCCAGCAGTTTAGTTGTCAAAGAATTTCAGGGTGCTTAGTTTTGTCAAAGAATTCCAGGATGCTTAGAGGGTGCTTGGATCCAAGGGACTTATTTTAGTCTGACTAAAAATAGTCTCTTTAAGAGGCTAAAGTTCCAAGCACCCCTGACTAAAGAGGGGCTAAAACTAGTCTTGAGACTAAAATTTTTAGTCAGGGGTACCCCTACTAAAATGTGGATTAGTCCTCTCTCTACTCATTTAACTCCTCTCCTTTAACACAGGCGAGTTCTGGATTGGAGGGTTTGGAGGATAATAAATGCTCATTAACTTGATTTTAGCCTTTTTAGTATTTGGATCCAAGCATGGGTGAGGCTAGCATGTTTTAGTCCCACTACTTTTAGTCATGGGACTAAAACGTATCCAAGCACCCTCTTAGTTTTATTTGAGGGGTGGGTTGTGCTGGACACCATTATTGTGACTAGCCTTTTTAATAGTACTATATGCATAATTTGGCGACGAGCGCTCTCTATATGTACCACCTTTTTTTAATTTCAAGTTTTGCTCCATGGCGCAATCCATCGATACTACTGCTGTACAAAAGTATACATTTTTTAAAAGGCTAGAGGGCGGGGCAGTCTAGCTTGGTCGGTTTCACGAGAGGCGAGGGCCTTTGTGATTTGACGGCTCATTACTGCTGGAAGGCGGGGCCTTGTGATTTGACTGCTCGTATAAATGCGCCGACGACCTGATCGAGGAGGAGCAAAGAACCGTGCGGTATACTCAAGTTTTCCACTGGAGTAGTACTGCGACGGAGGAGCACGAAACACGGCAGCCCAGTGCCATATGGCGATAAAAATGATCTAATTTGCTAGTCATCTCATTGTTAGCATTGTTCTATTCATTCCCTCAAAAAAACATTGTTCTATTCATGCCTCGCAGAGAACGTGACACGTGCGGCAAAACACCCGAAGCAAAAGATGAAACACAGGAGCAAAAGAAGAAGGAAGATTATCACCCCAAATGATCTAATTCGCCGCGGAGTCGTAACTGCTTCTTCATCGCCTCCACGACCTCCATCTCCTTGCGCGTCTCCTCCGCCATCTTCTTCATTCTGTCCATGACGCGGGATTTCTCGACGCGAGCCTTCATCATCTGTTCCACGGCCGCATTACGTACCTTGACAGCAGCCGGGTGCTCGATGCGGAGCTTCGTCAACTCCTCCTTCTGTTCCATGACGAGGGCCTGCAGCATCTTCATCGAGGAACTACTATTCTCATGCAGCTTCTTCCAGCCGGCGTTCTTCTCCTTCAACAGGTCGATCTCGTGGCAGAGCTTCGCCTTGTCCTCCTGAAGTCGCAGGATTTCGCCGGTCGCCTTCTTCTCCGAGGCAATGCTCTTCTTCAGCAGCATCACCAAGCCGGCGGTCAACTCCCCATGCTGATTGAGCTCAGCGGGCATGTCGTCGAGGCTCTCCTTCAGCAACTCCATCAAGCCTTGGATGAACTCCTTCTGCTTATTGAGCTGATCGGGCATGCCGTCGAGGGATAACGACTCCAGCTCCGCCAGCTCGGCATGTTCGCCTCCGCGGCTAGGGCGCTCCTGGGAGCCATCGCCTGCCCGTGAGAAATATTTCGAGGTCTCTGCGTGGCAGTGAGCCCTCTCTTTTTTTTCCGCAGCCTTGGTTGCCGCTCCCTGTAACGAGTAGTTCTCGACCTAGAGCTCTGCTCACCGGCCATGGCAACGACGGACAAAGAAGAAGCACTTATGAGGAGGAAAGGTAGAGTAATTTTCGGCTAGGTAGTTCCCCTTTTTATAACCTAAGTACTAGCACTAGTACTAATACCTGCATAGTGGGAACACGTTCAGGTTTGGTACGTACTAGTAGGTGTGAGCAGGCTTTCGAGGAACAAGGTAAAGATTAATTGATGGTTTTGGTTTCGAGGCCCGAAACGGCTCCCGATGAGTTTAGCGGAACATAAATTTCAAGTACTACACTGCTCAAATGCGTAAATATTATGTTACTATCAAAAATTGGCATAAAATACGAAGGAGACCAATGGAAGTACTACTAGCAACCCACGATTTAACTACTCGCATGCGCGCAGTGGAGTAATAATGTCTTTCTTCCGCCCTCACGTCCACTCAATTTGCATGCGCTGTATTAATTGACCATCAATGAAGTGAACGACTTTACACGCGTCAAATTATCACATGGGGTGGATCTTGGTACAAAATTGCGTCCGCCCGTGTACCCGCGTGTGCGTGCGAGGGAATGAGTGCGTGCGTGGCGTGCGTGCACATCTTCGCTTCGTGCATGTACCGCCAGTATGGCTTAGGGAGGACGAGTACATTCTTCTGGAACCAGCAGCACATCACTGTGATCAATCCAGTCAAGGAGGTCGCGACAACGCCTCCACATGTGCCACGTGGCTTCATGAACTGTAAGAGAGACACTGTGTAGCGTGCCATTGGTATTCTAATTTACGTGTTTTGCACATACTCGAAGTACTAGTAAGGTACACGTGCATTGCACGCATCAGATTTTGCAACCAAATTATGAATAAATACCGCACTATAGCATGTAAGCTCTGAGTCATATATGCCTGATGTAGCCCTTCGTTTAATTCTTATAGTTCATCTCATTCAAAATCAATTAGTTTTTATTAAAAAAACTAAGAACGCGGAAATAGGAAAAACATGGGATTATAGTGGAATGTCGTCTTGAATCCTACAGGATTGTACGAGTGTTTGATTGTGCATAGAAAAAACACAGAATTCTTTCAAAGAGGTTCTAGAATCTTCCGTATCATAACTGCCCAAACTTTTTTCTAGTTGAATTGCCATTATTATTTTTTTACTTTATGCTTTACAACGCACAATTCCATCCATGAATCATAAAATAGATTAAGGGCTTCTTTGATTCAAAGGATTCTCAAAGGAATTTTGAAGGATTCTAATCATTAGGAATTTTTCCTATCTTGGTTGTTTGATTCGTAGGATTGTAAACCATAGGAATTTTTCCATATGATTCATTTGCACTAGATTTCATAGGAAACATCCCATCCACTCAAACAAAAGAGAACCACTGTTGTTTTGAGGTTTGTGCAATAAAACAGCGCTTTGGTTTTCTGTTTGTTTACTTTCTGTAATGCCGAACATCATTAGATGAACTACTGGACTGCAATATGAAGTGGCCTTGCATTCAAACTTTCAAAGTTGAAGGGAACACGCAACATGCAAGGCATCACGCAAGGCATCGTTCCGATCTTGCTCATCTGCTAGCAAATCTGAGTTGGGGAAGATCAGAAACAAATGGATTTTGCGTGTGCGTGTGCGTGTGCGTGTGCGTGTGCGTGTGCGCGTGTGTGTGTGTCTGTGTGTGTGTGTGTAATGGATGCATGATCTCCATTGGTTCAGAAGCACAAAAGTGGCCGGGCTGTTCATGGTCACCAGGCATTTGTACCTTAACACCAATATATTCTTCCCGCAAAAGACTCCAGTACATCCGTCCGAACATGTAAATCCCTGCACAGAAGATGACAGGAACAAGAGAGCAGGCAATGACAGGTTGCTACTATCCTAAAACTGACGAGGCAAGCTGATTCTGTAGTACTATATGAATGTGTTCTGTTGTATTTAGGACCTATCCGTCTGGTTAAAAATGTTACCGTGTGAATGTCTGTTCGGTTTAGGTCACGTATGCCATACCACCGGCATTGACCATGGTGCATATCAAATGTAAAATTCATCTGCTATCATGCGCCCAATTTATATTTGGATGGTGATGTGCATCATAGATGGAAGAGACAAGAGAGCGTGACAGAAAAGGAAAATGCAGATAGAGAAGCGGTCGAGTAATAAACAAATTAAACTTCAAAGTTAAGATGAACCTCTCTTTTTTCAGGAGAAAATTCTACTACCTATGTATCATAATATAAGATGTTTTTGCAGTTCAAATAACTTTATCAATCATGGACATATATAAACGCGAGCCACTTCTATTCTGGACAAAAAGTAAGTGGGAGCAGTGTTAAGCAAAAAAAAATCAGGCCAAGCATGCACATGCAAATGCAAAAAAATAAATTAAATGCAAATAAGTCATGCTTGTGCTGATTGCTGAATACTCATTACTCGGCCGTTAATAAGGTAAATAACGACGATATAAATGTTGGGCACGACATATTGACCCAAACTGCTAGCTTACGAGGAAGGCCCTATTTGTTGCTCGCTGCGGTAGTTTATCGCCCAGTCGCACAAAACGCGCGGCGACTATATATCGCATTAAGCGAGTCGAAGGATTTCTCTCGCACAAGTTTTCTGTTTCTCGCGTAGCAACTGGGCCGGCCATTTAATAAACGAAAGTGGGAAAAAGGAGGGAAGTAACGGGGATCGGGTCTACTAGATAGTACTCCCTTCGTCCGTAAATACTTGTCGGAGGAATGGATGTATCTAGACATGTTTTAGTTCTAGATACATCCATTTTTATGCATTTCTCTGACAAGTATTTCCGGACGGATGGAGTACCTAACGACGATAGCCAAAGCGCCTACTTAACATAAAAGTGCCAATTTTTCTCCACCGCTTTTTCTCTCATTTAGTTTTCTCCTGGTTCTTTTTTCCTTTTCTTTTTTCTTCTCCGAATTTTCATATTCTTTTTTCATTTGTTTCTTCAGTTTTCTTTTCCTTTTTTCTTTTGTGTCTTCTTCACTTCTAATTTATTTCGGTGTTTTTTGGTTTTCGCTCTAGATTTTTTGTGTGTCTCAACAAAAAAATTCTACACATGTTTAACTTTTTTGAATACAAATCTATTATTCTTCTAACACATGGTCAACATTTTTTATATTTTTGAAATACAGTATTAACATTTTCTGAATACATGGTCAACATTTTTCCTACACACACTTTCAAATTTTTCGAATGCTTGATTAACATTTTTAAATACAAGATTAACATATCTAATACATGGTCAACATTTTTCTATGCACGTTTAATATTTTTCATATGATTGATTAACATTTTCTAAATGCAATATTAACATTTTTCTAAACATGGTCAATACTTTTTCTACACACTTTTAACATTTTTCAAATTTCTTGTTAACATTTTTTCAAATGCTTTATAAACATTTTCTAAATGCAATATTAAAAAAAGATTAACACATCATCAACAACTTTTCTAGACACGTTTAACATTTTCCAAATTCTTGATTAACAAATTTGAAATACTTGTTCAACATTTTTCAAATGCTTGATTACAATTTTTTATATACATCATCAATAGATTCCATCATTCTTTTACTACATAGTCTACACATTTAACATTTTTAAATGCTTGATTGACATTTTTTAAATAAATTTTCAACATTTTTTGAATGCTTGATTAACATTTTTATATACATGATAAAAATTCCTCATTTTTTAATACATGGTCAACATTTTTTCTATACACATTTAACATTTTTCAAATGCTAGCTCAACATTTTCAAATATTTTTTTACAGTGTTGTTTGTAAAATATATAGTTAAAATATTTTAAAGTGTAAACAAAAGTATAAAAAATAAAGTCAAAAACTAAAATAGAAAATTTAAAATAACAGAAAAAGGAGTCAGTGTGCTCCACCGCTCCTGGGCCGGTCCATCTTGGTCTCACGTTCAGCGATGGAGAAGCTGACGAGCCGGCTCATTTAGCTATATTCGCTTATGGTTTTGGGTACGCCGTTCCAGATTTGGTGTATATTCGCTATATTATTCTTTGGTTTTATCCGGTTTTAGAAACCTTTTAGAAGGTGTTTGTCCTTTTTCATTTTCTCTTATTTTTTCTTCTTTTTCTGTTTTATTTTTTATTTTCCAAATTTATTCAGAATTTCGAAATATGTGAAATTTTATATTTTTTTCTTGAATTCATAAAATATCAAGAATTTCAAAATATATTAGGGTTTTCCAAAATGGTTTGGGATTTAAAATATTGTTCAAAATTTCAGAAATTGTTTGCATTTTTCAAAAAATGTTTGGAATTCAATAGTCATACATGATTTAGAAAATTGTTCAGAATTTGGAAATATTAAAAAAATGTTTGCTTTTTCAACAATTGTTCATGAATTTCAAGAAACGTTCAAAAAGATTTTCAAAAAATTATCAGATCTATAGCTGCTGCTAATCTTAAAATTTCGCGCTGCCCATCAATCATAAAGGCTCAACAGCTTGAGAGGCTAGCAGAACATGTTCTTTAGCTAGAAGTTGCGTGTTCAATCCCATAAAGGTACACCCTTTTTTTGGATTTTCATGGTGCACCTTTTTGGTGCCAACAATTGGGTCAGCCCAGTCAAGGCTCCCCTGTGCATCGTGTTGCTATATTGATAGTACACTATCAATTAATTCTCAGATCTTCATCCAACCAAACGACGTGGTGATCCTGTTCTTCTGCTTACAACTAGGTAAATGTGTACGGCAATGCATGTTGATATTAGACAATATATTTATTGCGGGCATATATTAAGTAGGATATTATTTGGAGGTTGGTGTTGATGTTTGATATGATATTAATTGCATATTAAACATGTTGAGCGCTAAGAATTAGTGCAATATAGGTCATTGGATTGACTTGATTTGATGGTTGAGTTGAATCTCTCCCTTTGGTCTTTTCATATTGGTATAGATATAGATATAGATGAGATGACCTTTAACCAAATTAACATGATCGCACCAATAAATTTTTCAGAACAGCCTCAACTACCATCATTTTGTTGGCTTGCCAAAAAAATGCCTTTTTGATTAACCAACAAGCATATTTTCTTGGTGAATCAATATGCATTGATATTGTTAATAGGATCACACAGTAAAACCAATAAATATTACTTCATTGATACAAAAAGTCAATTTTAATATGTAATCACATTAATAATAAAATAACATGTAAGCCATGTGATTGTGTACAAAATGTGTACAGCCACGTTGCAACACAAGGCAATTATGTAGTAATATTATCACTCATGAACATTCATACAAGTGAGCAATTTTTAGTCGGATAAAAAGTAGAATTGCAGAACATTGTAAAATAAAGTCAAATATGGACATAAAGAGAGAGGGCTCTCATGGAAATAAGAGCAAGAAAAAACATTCTTGTGATAGGCCTTGCTTCAAAGAGAGGAGGATGACCAATCACAACGAGTGCTTGTCAAAAAGCTTTTGAAACTAATCTTGTATGGGATTTTTTATAGCCCGCTTACATGATACTTTTGACTATATAAAGGACGAGTAGATGAAAATGTAAAGAGAGTGAGCTCTCATGCAAGAATCTAACTATACGCAGACTTCTAGACAAATCTATATCTATACCTACTAATAAAGGGAGGTGTGTTTCTCTGATTTCTTGGTCCGTTCACCCATATTATATGTTTTTATTTTTTTCTATCCGAGGTGGTACTAAATTTTTTGTGCGTGGGTCCACCACAGCCACACATGCTGGGCGGCCACATCCAGCTATTTTTTTGAGAGAAGGGCCACATCCAACTACTCACCTGCGCTCCAAGCTTGCCCAGAAAAGCCTGGCGACCAAGCCTTTTTTTGGCCAAAAAAAATCCCGCGACCTTTTCTGTGCTGAAAAATACGGTTGCTAATTAGATAACCCCACCTTGTCTCTTTACACCAATTCTCACAAATTTAAATGCGTATGTGAGTTGACTGCAAAAACAAAGAGCCTCCTCGAGAATCAACAAACAAAGATATAGATAATTAAACTAGATGAAGAAAATATCTCGTAGATTAAATGAGATTGTGGGCTGGGAAGGAAATAATAAATTAAGAAAAGTAATTCCATATCCTGAGCACACAGGAAAGAAAATAATAAATTATGTTGTTGTGGGCACACGTAACGAAAGGAATTTGAAATTAAAAATGAGCACAGGGAGGATAATTAACCTATATGTGCATGTGTTTGGATTATGATTTGAGGACGCAACGTGTGGTGTGCATGAACATTTTGGCCTTGAATTGATTGGCAATGCACGACGGAGGAGCTTGACAACTGACCAAACTTATCGCCTTGAGACTAATCATTGTTTCATTTGAATCTTTAATTTTGCAAAAATATCATATCTATTATAAAGAATCACCGAAAGTACAAAACAACTCAAACATAATAAAAATTATATCAAGGTTCATAGACAACCGAACGACCATTGTCGCTGCTAGATCGAGCCGCCAACGCGCCACTATCGCCGCCCTCATACCGGAGCCGGCCCGACCTTGTCGATGACAACCGTGGCGTCTTCGTGCACATGCCCCTAAGGACCAACGTTCGGGAGCCGCAGTCGTCGGCATTGAATCCTTAAATCAATCTGAAGAACCTGACACCAAATCGCACTGTTGCATACACATAATAAGAAACCCTACGCCGTTTCAAGGAGATGGCATGAATCTACGCCGGAGCTTCGTCTAATCCGTTCCGACGAACAAACTTGAGAAGGATCAGAGTCCGGAAGACTGACTCGAAGAAGAAGCGCCGCCATCCGTCCGAGCATCGTCCTTGCAAGAAATAAAACCATACATATCTAAGCCAAGGCACCAGGAATACCCTCCCCGCCACCAGCCGCCGGAGTGGCAGGCAGAGGGGAGGCGAATCCACAGACTCGCCGGCAGAGATCGAAGGGAAGAAGACTTTCCCTAGTCGCCTTGTGAGAGGGGAAAGAAAAAGTTGTGTATATTGTTGCTTTTCAATATGATGTTATAATTTTGCTTACAATGTTTATATTACTCCCTTTATTTTAATGAATAAGGCGTGCACGCATCCTAGACATCAACCTTAAATTAGACCCCAATATGGATTATGTATGATAAAAATTATATTTTTGATTCACATTGAAAAGAAGTTTTCAATGATATACTTTAAGTCACGAAAATATATTTTTTTAACTAATTTACGATCAAAGTTGGATTTTGGTAAGCATGTGTGCGTTATTCATTGGAATGGAGGGAGTATTAATTAATGCATGCTAGAATGTGACGACCAAGCTCATCGCCTTGAGACTTATCACGCTTGTCATAAATAGGTGGACAAGTGACCACCATCGACGATGATACAAAGAGGAAACGTGACAAGCTTACTAGGGGTGTGCGAGAGTTTGTTCTTCCATTGCAACCCGTGAACATGTTTGCTAGTATTATAAACGTAAAGAGAGAGGAGATGAGAAAGTACAAATATCATAGCCAACCCTACATTGATGAGTGACTATAGATGATGGCTAGTAGCCAAAGCATTTACCAAGACCATTAATGAGATAACATAGCGACGACATCCTGTTGACGATGTAATTTGGCTAGTTAGTATGGGCCAAATTAATTTTATCATTGATCCAACTAATCAGTTGATGCATAGCTTCAATATTGCAGCTATCTATATAAGGCTGACCAGATTTCAGGGATGCGTTGAACTAGCATACTCCTGCCATGAATATCTGTTAACCAACCTCGTATGCTAAGCTGAAGTATGGAGTTTGCATGGACTAGATGGAGAGTATGCTTAGTACATGTTCATTACTGTTGCATGTGATAGCGACGTGGCCGGAGTATTTTATTATTTCCTTGTAGATACAAGAGTATATCTACGTGACATGGTTAGAACTAGAGCCAGTGTATTATTTAGTATGATTAGCGACATGATCGGAATATTTTACTATTTTCCTTGTAGGCCCAGGAGGATTTGTACGTGACATTAATTTGGGCCACTAGTGCAAGTTGTAAACAACTGAAATAAGGCATATCCTATTCGGTTTTGGCTTCAGAGTTTTAGTCTTATATGCCAAGTCCAGCGTGCCGTATATATGTAAGGCCATGGCCGATTGGAAAACCCCTAGCAATCGATCTATCAATACAAACTCTATTTTCACGTACGTCTATTTTCCGTCGTTACTTCTTGCCGAGCCCTAGCAGCCCTAGGGTTTGGTGATCTTTGCCGTTTTGCGCTGAAAAGCGGCCGGTTCTTCTCCACGAAAGCGAGAAAATCTTTGTTGCTTTGCTCGTAAAGCAATCGTTCGTCGTCACCAAAGCACGACAGATATCCTGGTGTTGCTCGGCGATTTCGTGTGCCAACACAATTGGCGACTCCGCTTGGGACGAGAAGAAGAAGAGATACACGATGAGTACCGAGTCCAAGAACGGGAGCGACATCGACCCGGAGAACGTCATTGCCGTCACACTCGACGATCTGTCGGAAGATGATCAGCGCGAGCTTGAAGAGGAGCTTGAGAAAGAAAAGGTTGAGAGGTTGAAGCTAAAGTTGGCTGGATACGCGAAGACGAGGAACGGCGTCGTTAAAAAGGTAGTTCCGAGCCCTTCCGATGCGTTCAACACTCAGGTAAAAAACTCAACCGAAGAAATTGCCCATCTAATTGATGTGTCCATAGCTAGTAAATATGGTTCTGATATGGAAAATACGACACGTACAATTACTCGAGCAGTAGCTAATAGACTTGAAGAATTTAAGGTGCAATTTAATAAAGATCTTGAAAATTGTCTACCTGGTCATGTACGATCATTAGTTTTGCAAGTCAATGATGAGTATTCTGGAAAAAGATCGATGCCACCAGACAGTAGCAGATTTAACAATTTGCCAAGTAATATACATACGCCTAGTGCATCGGCTAATGCTATGCAGCCTCACGTGCCTTTAAACAAAAATCTGGATGGCCGGAACTATGTTGGTAGTTCGGCTAATAATGTTGTTCCTAATACTACTGCTCCTATTGTTTCGACTTCGGCTCCAGAAAATCACAATAGCAATAACCAAAGTTTTGGATTTAATTCTAATATGCAACAGCCTAGTTATCGGACAGTGGCATATAGTACACCACCACTGCCGCCGGTCGGTACCGGGGTTCCGTATGGGCCGGTACCTAATTCATATTTTAGTGGGTCTCCACTTCAAACTTCGCATGCTCCAATTTTTTTGCCAGAATTTCCGCCACGTGCTTGTGTTTCATCTGCTCCACAAGCCAGTTCTATACAGCCCAATGATAATTTTAAAGATCAACTTGTTAGTATACTTAGAGAATCTGGTTTAGAACCTAAGTGTGACGCCCGGATAATTAAGCCACAGTGATACTCTGCTAATGATGCCACATCACCACGATCACTATTGCTAATCTCACATTAGTTCATAACCGATCCAAATTCAAATTTGAATAGGGGCCAACAACAAAAGTTTTGAAACATTAAAACTAAAATGTTCATCATGTGGCAAATAATCCCTAACTAGTTTTGGTGGTGGAACGAACCTTTTCATCGTGTTTAAATGCCCTAAACTAATTAAAAACAATGGCTAAAATAATAATTTCATTGCTTTTGAAAATATAAAAATATTAAACTAAATTATTTTGGGTCCAAACTAGGTTTGGCAGTGGCCTATTTTGATGTTACTAATTTAGGTGCTAACTTGGTATTTTAAAGAAACTAAACTAACAAAAACTAAAATAAAAATAGTAAAGAAAAGAAAAGAAAAGAAAAAGAGAAAAGCCCCCCCCACTGAGCCACGACCCAGCAGGCCACCAGGCCGGCCCACCAGTCGCGCCCATATCCCCCACCCCGATCGAACCCTAGGGAAACCACCCCCCCCCCCACTTCCCCCATCGATCCAGATCTAGATCGGGATCATCCCCGTCGCCCCGCACGACCACCCACTCCTCCCGCACGAACCCCCCACTCCTCGTGACCGAAAACCCCACCCGCTCTCGTTCTCCAGCGTCGCCAAGCACCCCGCACCCGACCCCTTGCCGCGCCGGAGTCCCACGTCGCCGTCGTGCCCGCGCCCGAGGAACTGTCACCTACGGCCATCGCCGACGCCCGCCTTCTCAACCCTCCGCCCCGCGTGGATCTGGTCGGGGCAGCCGACGCCCCGCGCCTCCCGTTGCCTCCCCGACCCCGTCGCCGGACCGTCCCCGTCTTCCTCCTCAACGGCCTCCACCGAGCCTCGCCCCCCCCGTACCCCTGCAACGCCGGTGAGGGCCACGCCCTCCCCCTCTCTCTATCTTGGCCGCGGTCACCGCCGCTCGCCCGCGCTCACCACATCGTGCCCGCGCCCCGTGCGCGCCCGCAACCGCCACACAGCCCAGCGCGCCGCGGCTTGCCGCACCCACGCGCCACTCCCTTCCTCCCTGCGTGCCCCCGTGCCACTGCTCCCCCCGCGCTGCCCACGGCCACGCCCGCCTCACGCGCCCCCACTGGCAGCTCGGCGGCTCCCCGGACCGCCACCCCGCTTCCGTCCCGCGGCGTCCCTGCTGATGCGCCCCACCGACGCGCAGCCCTGGCCCCCTGCTCCGCTGCTGCCGCTCGTCGCGGTGCCCACCGGCGCCCAGCGCCCGTCCCTCCCCTGTCGACCTGGGCGGGTGCCCAGTGGCCGCTCGAGGCGCCCGTTAGCCGACCCGCTAAGGCCCTGGCCCTATGACAAGGGGCCCCACCCCCTGGAACGTTTTAATAATATATATATATATTAAATAAAATTAATTAATTAATTATATAACTAAATTAATTAACTTAATTAATTATGGTTAGTTTAGCTAATAGTTAGCCAACTAATTAAACTTATTTAGTTAGTCTGAGACAATGGCGAACGGGCCCCACCTGTTAGTTTGACCGGTCAACGGTCACAGACTCACAGTTGACCGCTGACGTCATGCTGATGCACTAATGCTAATTTCGAATTAATTTAATAATAATAAATTAAAAATTGATTAAACCTTTAAAAATTAATATAAAATAAATCGTAGCTCGGATGAAAATACTTTGTACATGAAAGTTGCTCAGAACGATGAGACAAATCCGGATACGCAGCCCGTTCGTCCGCCACACACCCCTAGCATATCGAACACACAACTTTCCCCCTTCGGTTCATTTGTCCGAAAACGCGAAACACCGGGGATACTTTCCCGGTTGTTTTCCCCCTTCGTCGGTATCACCTATCCCTGCGTTAGCTCACCCCTGGCACCGCGTATTGCCTTGTTATATTTTGTGATGCTATTGTTTGCTCTGTTATTTATTTGTTTCCCCTTCGTTGCTTCTTTTCGGTAGACTCCGATACTGCGATAGACCCCGAGACTTTGATGCTTCAGTGTTCGACTACGGCTACGCTTCCGAAGATTCCTTTCGTCTGCAGAGCTTCCAGGCAAGCCCCCCCCTTGATCACCAGATATCGCCTATTCCTTCTCTATACTGCTTGCATTAGAGTAGTGTAGCATGTTACTGCTTTCGGTTAATCCTATTCTGCTGCATAGCCTGTCCTTGCTACTACTGTTGTTACCTTTACCAGCAAACCTAAATACTTAGTATAGGATGCTAGTTTTCAATCAGTGGCCCTACATTCTTGTCCGTCTGCCATGCTATACTATCGGGCCGTGATCACTAGGGAGGTGATCACGGGTATATACTATATACTTTATATACATGACACGTGTGGTGACTAAAGTTAGGTCAGCTCGTTGAGTACCCACAAGTGATTCTGATGAGGGGGCTGAAAGGACAAGTGGCTCCATCCCGGTAGAGGTGGGCTTGGGTTCCTGACGGCCCCCAACTGTTACTTTGTGGCGGAGCGACAGGGCAGGTTGAGACCACCTAGGAGAGAGGTGGGCCTGGCCCTGGTCGGCGTCCGCGGATACTTAAAAATAACATGCTTAACGAGTTCTTGGTATTTGATCTGAGTCTGGCCATTTGGTCTATACGCACTAACCAACTACGTGGGAAAGGTATGGCCACTCGACGTCGTGGTATCAGCCGAAGCCTTCGTGACGTCAGCGACTGAGCGACGCACGCCGGATTGGAACGTAAGCCTGCTCTTGTATTAAGGGGGCTAGTTCTCCTTCCGGCCGCGTACGTAACGTGCAGGTGTGCAATGGACGATGGGCCCAGACCCCTGCGCGCATAGGATTTAGACCGGCGTGCTGACCTCTCTGTTGAGCCTAGGTGGGGCTGCGACGTGTTGATCTTCCGCGGCCGGGCATGACCCAGAAAAGTGTGTCCGGCCAAATGGGATCGAGCGTGTTGGGTAATGTGGTGCACCCCTGTAGGGAAGTTTATCTATTCGAATAGCCGTGATCTTCAGTAACATGACGACTTGGAGTTGTACCTTGACCTTATGACAACTAGAACAGGATACTTAATAAAACACACCCTTCCAAGTGCCAGATACAACCCGGTGGTCGCTCTCTAACAGGGCGACGAGGAGAGGATCGCCGGGTAGGAGTATGCTATACGATGCTACTTGGTGAACTTACCATCTACTCTCTTCTACATGCTGCAAGATGGAGGCTGCCAGAAGCGTAGTCTTCGATAGGATTAGCTATCCCCCTCTTATTCTGGCATTCTGCAGTTCAGTCCACCGATATGGCCCCTTTACACATATACCCATGCATATGTAGTGTAGGTCCTTGCTTGCGAGTACTTTGGATGAGCACTCACGGTTGCTTTTCTCCCCCCTTTTCCCCCTTTCCTTTCTTCCTGGTTGTCGCAACCAGATGCTGGAGCCCAGGAGCCAGACGCCACCGTCGACGAGACTCCTACTACACCGGAGGTGCCTACTACTACGTTCAGGCCACTGACGACGACCAGGAGTAGTTTAGGAGGATCCCAGGCAGGAGGCCTGCGCCTCTTTTGATCTATATCCCAGTTTGTGCTAGCCATCTTATGGCAACTTGTTTAACTTATATCTGTACTCAGATATTGTTGCTTCTGCTGACTCGTCTATGATCGAGCACTTGTATTCGAGCCCTCGAGGGCCCTGGCTTGTATTATGATTCTTGTATGACTTATTTATGTTTTTAGAGTTGTGTTGTGATATCTTCCCGTGAGTCCCTGATCTTGATCGTACATGTTTGCGTGCATGATTAGTGTACGATTGAATCGGGGGCGTCACATGTTGGTATCAGAGCCGACTACTTGTAGGAATCCCCCTTTCCAACTCCTTGGCTGAAGTTGAGTCTAGTCATTGAAAAAGTTTTTACTAACATGGATGTGCGGCTTACGGGCCCACGTCGCCATTGGGTGGTATTAGGATCTTTTACTCCTCGTCTATACTCTGGGAATCTGATCTCTCTACTATTTGGGTTAAATGATTTTGCTAAAAACAGACTAACTTTAGGTTCTCGAAAATACTTTCTCCCGGAGAGCCCCTCACTCCAGATGATTGCTTGCTACACCAGAAGATTTCGAAGATACTCTCCGATATTATCCCGAGAACTTGTGCTCATTGCGTTTGCAATCCCCTACCCCCGATAACATCCCTATGGATAAATACTTACACCTGTCCTTCCTACTTTCATTCCCAGCTGCTCTTGTTATTACAAGATGCATCGAATTATTCTTCGACTTTTAAGAATCTCTTGAGCCACTGCCTTACAGATCTTTGCCGCATGAATACCCCTACGGATAATTCCTCACACTTATCAAGTATCCGTTCATCCACAGTTGATTCCCGATTTCACAAAAGTCTTCGAAATACCATTCGTTCTTCTAAAAATCCTTGACATCCTAATGCTCTTGAAATTCTTGCTTACTAGCATTATGATTAATCCCATAAGTCTCGTAATCTTATTGGCATCCTTTGTCGTTATCATTTTGAGTTCATTGATTCAATATGTTGCGAATGCTCGCAATCCTCAATCAGATCCTAGAGTTCATCCTTCCGGCTCAGACTTCATTTTTAACATGAGCTGGATCTCGACCAATCAAATTGTCGTCGTTTGTACCCCTAAGGCTATGCAACTTATCCATCCCTAATCAGAGCATTGCTTCTGATCCCTTGTCTTGGAATTCATAATTCTTTTGCAAATGAGCTTTGAAGTAGTCAGTTGTTTCTATCATCTGATCTCCTTACATGCTTTCTTCTTCTGGTTGAGTACCGATGCTCACACCAGATCCCTTATGGACCACCAGATCCTTTGTTGAATTTTATCCGACAACGTCCTTCATATTCAATAACCTTGTGAGCCCTTCCTCGAATACACAATGCCTTTGGTAAATTGTATCCTCTGCTTTCTCAACCATGCTTTTCTTCCGAGCTTGAGCTATTTACCCCTGAAGTTTGTGGTATATGTTTCTAAGAAGCCCCGATGGGTTGAACCTATACCTTCTCTAAAACCGTGTGAACCCGAAAGTTTTCACGAGTCATACTCTTCTGGTGCTTCGCTAGATAAAATTTCAACACTGCAACTTCTTCGAAGACGAGAAGTGAATGAAAGGTTATGCATTAAAGAAGTGGGAGTCGACCTTGAACTTAGTGTTCATGCCCATGGACACGATGTAGATCCTATCATGGAAACTTCTTGTGATAATAACTATTTCCTTGATATAGGTTCATCTAGTATCCATGTTTGGTCCTTTGCAACCGTGGTTCCGACCATGATTGTTCTCCTTTGATTCCATTTCTCAGACAAGATGAAGTACTTGTCTTCTGCAGATCATTTCACGTGTCCACCGTCTACTCTGCTCTACCGTCAAGTATTACACTCTGGTATCTCGAGAATATCACCGAACTACATAACTTCTTGTGAGTTCTTCATCAACTATTATTTCTCGATGATTCCAATTTTCTCCGGGTTTTGAGTTGTTTGTCACTCGAAACACCAATAACTGAATCGAGTTCGTTCTACGGTTCAACTACTCTTTGTAATCCTTATTACCTGTGAGTTGTACTCGCTGATGTCATTCCCAACCGATTGGCTACATCATCATCGTCATGTTAAAGCTTAAACTGTGCTACCTGGTCCTTATTCCCAGAGCACAACTTTCGATGATGAGCTAAGCTTACGTCGATCTTCCTTGTCTAACCGTTTCACCTCAAACAACAAGCTTGATTCCGAGTTTGTGTCGTATCTGTGGTTTCAATAACTTTTCGCTCCATCCTTCCTTTTGCTTGATGTCGTCGATGAGCGATTATATCTTCATGAAACCTCTCGACAATTGTGTCATGATCATCAACATTCTGAGCTCTTCCAGGATATCAATTGAATTCATGATGAGAAATACCACCCTTGCCCTCGATGATTTGTGTTGTCATCGACCACTTTATTGCCTTCCCTCCAACACAAACTTGTTTGTGTTCTATGTTATACCTTGAGTTCCTTGCTATCTAGCATTTGTTCTTCTTTACCTTGGAGTATTACCATCTTTTATGTCAAGAATGTCGTGAGGATTACTCCACCTCTTAAGAATTCTTGGTATAGTGATACTTCTCACCATCACCATTCTTTCTTGGTCCCCGTGTTGTTTCTAACCAGAATGCCGACAATTGAACTATGATGTGTGAATTCAAAACTTTTAGCAACCCTATTGCTTTGAAGTGAATGGTCGATTGATTCATTTTAATTCTTTTGATCATTAAGTCGTCGTTCTAACATTTATCGTGCAACCCATCCCATATTTCGGGTGCACCTGTCAACCAATGTTTAATTGTGGATGTTTTCCTCGAACATACATCACTATATCTTTTGATCTGACAATTGTTATCTCCTTGTTCACATAATTGTGGAAATCCATCTTGTTGGAAATCTTGATGAATTGTCGCTGAGTCCATCAGCCACCTCCTCATCCTATCCTTGGTTTAATGATGAACTCTTATTTCGGAACTCGCTTCCATAGATCATTTTCGAGAATCTCATAATGTCCTCTCGTCAAATTGTGTTGAACCTTTTCTTCTCAGGCATCTTGAGTCTGAGGTATCCTGACACCAATTGGATCTGAACCTCGGTCAGATATGATGGTTGGGACATATTTCCAAGAGTTATAACATTGGTCTCTACATAACCCGGTAAGGTGGTGTCTTTGCTTAGCATCCCTGGCCAGAGGACCTAGTGTTATAGTTTCCTTTTTAACAAGGTTAACCATTTTTCCATGAGTAAATTGAATGCCTTATTTAATAAGTTTATCATGATGGATCCTTTGTGTATCCAAAGTCTGACCTTTGCTTGAAGACCATGACAATGCTATCTCGAAGCATGCCTGTGGTACTCCGATTTTCAACAAAAACATTTGAAGCCCAATGCTAAATGTTTCTTGCTCAATTATCCAAACACCGTTGTCTGGGTAATGTCATGAAATTTCTCCCCCCTTACCTAAAGGGTTTTCTACATTATATCATGTCATGGATATAATGCTCTGCTTGTCCTTGGGAAGGATATACCCCTGAAATATGTGTTTAAACATATTTTCCTTTCCATTGTTTTGTTTAATCTTTCTTGTGATCTATATGATCTAAGCAGTAATAATTTACTGCTTATGTAAACACCTCGATGTACAACTCTGTCAGTAAGACCCTGTTGCTTTTGTTGATGGCATTCTGGTAACCACCGATGGACGAGAACTTTGCCTATTGGTCCGCCTCGTTCAACGAGCAGGAAAATGGTTCTCTTCGTCCCTCGCCCTTGGTATCGATGTTGTTGCCGACATAACTGACAGGCTATCCTCTGACATGCCTTGTTTACATGATCGTGTAAGACGTCATCGCCTTCCTACTTTTAACCCACATGGTGGGCCCATAACCCACAGTTCCACAGGATCGAAACCTGACTCTCTTGCACTCCTTGTTCCCAAGATTGTCCTCGCGTGTGGCCTCGTATGTAATTCACGAGCTACCTTCCGAGAGATCATCAATTCTGGTATGAAACACAATACTTATTTCGGTTGCTCCAAACCCCTTTCACACTCTATTTCCAACAACGAACAATTGTCTATCCACTTGAAACTTCTTATGGTACCTTCGAACTTTACTCTCGATGTGTTTTAATTGTTCACCTCGAGAGGTACTCATATGCTCATTCATGGGTTAATCCTAGATTATTACCCTTACAGCATTTTGTCATTGTCGATCTGCCCCGTTACCTATTCATAAGTACGAAGGAACCCCCGAAGAAAGAATGCCGACTTCATCACGATGACCCGAAGCCGAGAAATTAAGACATCAACGAGAGTGATTAACTCCTCGATAAGAGCTACCAAGACCAAGAAGAATTCGTTAGAATTTTGGAACCAAACTTTTTCCCCTTACTCTGCCTCTTAAATCTCGGGACGAGATTTCTTGTAGTGAAGGAGAATTGTGACGCCCGGATAATTAAGCTACAGTGATACTCTGCTAATGATGCCACGTCACCACGATCACTATTGCTAATCTCACATTAGTTCATAACCGATCCAAATTCAAATTTGAAATAGGGGCCAACAACAAAAGTTTTGAAACATTAAAACTAAAATGTTCATCATGTGGCAAATAATCCCTAACTAGTTTTGGTGGTGGAACCAACCTTTTACATAGTGTTTAAATTCCCTAAACTAATTAAAAACAGTGGCTAAAATAATAATTTAATTGCTTTTGAAAATATAAAAATATTAAACTAAATTATTTTGGGTCCAAACTAGGTTTGGCCGTGGCCTATTTTGATGTTACTAATTTAGGTGATAACTTGGTATTTTAAAGAAACTAAGCTAACAAAAACTAAAATAAAAATAGTAAAGAAAAGAAAAGAAAAAGAGAAAAGCCCCCCCCCCACTGGGCCACGGCCCTGCAGGCCACCAGGCCGGCCCACCAGCCGCACCCATATCCCCCACCCCGGTCGAACCCTAGGGCAACCACCCCCCCCACTTCCCCCATCGATCCAGATCTGGATCGGGATCATCCCCGTCGCCCCGCACGACCACCCACTCCTCCCGCACGGACCCCCCCACTCCTCCTAACCGAGACCCCCACCCGCTCTCGTTCTCCAGCGTCGCCAAGCACCCCGCGCCCGACCCCTTGCCGCACCGGAGTCCCACCTCGCCGTCGTGCCCACGCCCGAGGAACCGTCACCTACGGCCATCGCCGACGCCCGCCTTCTCAACCCTCCGCCCCGCGTGGATCTAGTCAGGGCAGCCGACGCCCCGCGCCTCCCGTTGCCTCCCCGACCCCGTCGCCGGACCGTCCCCGTCTTCCTCCTCAACGGCCTCCATCGATGGCGGTCATCGCCGCTCGCCCGCGGTCACCACGTCGTGCCCGCGCCCCGTGCGCGCCCGCAACCGCCACACAGTCGTGCGCGCCCGCAGCCCAGCACGCCGCGGCTTGCCGCCCCGCCGTCGTCCCGCCCATGGCCCCTCCCCCTGCTACCCCAAGGCCGCGCCCCGACCAATCCCACGCGCCACTCTGTGCGCCCCCGTGCCACTGCTCCCCCCGCGCTGCCCACGGCCACGCCCGCCTCACGCGCCCACTGGTCGCTCGGCGGCTCCCCGGACCGCCACCCCGCTTCCGTCCCGCGGCGTCCCTGCCGATGCGCCCCGCCGACGCGCAGCCCTGGCCCCCTGCTCCGCTGCTGCCGCTCATCGCGGTGGCCGCCGGCGCCCAGCGCCCGTCCCTCCCCTGTCGACCTGGGCGGGTGCCCAGTGGCCGCTCCAAGCGCCCGTTAGCCGACCCGCTAAGGCCCTGGCCCTATGACAAGGGGCCCCCACCCCTGGAACGTTTTAATAATATATATATATTAAATAAAATTAATTAATTAATTAATTAATTAACTTAATTAATTATGGTTAGTTTAGCTAATCAGTTAGCTAACTAATTAAACTTATTTAGTTAGTCTGAGACAATGGCGAACGGGCCCCACCTGTCAGTTTGACCGGTCAACGGTCACAGTTGACCGTTGATGTCATGCTGACGTCATGCTGATGCACTAATGCTAATTTCAAATTAATTTAATAATAATAAATTAAAAATTGATTAAACCTTTAAAAATTAATATAAAATAAATCATAGCTCGGATGAAAATACTTTGTACATGAAAGTTGCTCAGAACGACGAGACGAATCAGGATACGCAGTTCGTTCATCCGCCACACACCCCTGGCATATCGAACACACAACTTTCCCCCTTCGGTTCATTTGTCCGAAAATGCGAAACACCGGGGATACTTTCCCGATTGTTTTCCCCCTTCGTCGGTATCACCTATCCCTGCGTTAGCTCACCCCTGGCACCGCGTATTGCCTTGTTATATTTTGTGATGCTATTGTTTTCTCTGTTATTTATTTGTTTCCCCTTTGTTGCTTCTTTTCGGTAGACTCCGATACTGCGATAGACCCCGAGACCTTTGATGCTTCGGTGTTCGACTACGGCTACGCTTCCGAAGATTCCTTTCCTCTGCAGAGCTTCCAGGCAAGCCCCCCCCCCTTGATCACCAGATATCGCCTATTCCTTCTCTATACTGCTTGCATTAGAGTAGTGTAGCATGTTACTGCTTTCGGTTAATCCTATTCTGCTGCATAGCCTGTCCTTGCTACTACTGTTGTTACCTTTACCAGCAAACCTAAATACTTAGTATAGGATGCTAGTTTTCCATCAGTAGCCCTACATTCTTGTCCATCTGCCACGCTATACTATCGGGCCGTGATCACTAGGGAGGTGATCACGGGTATATACTATATACTTTATATACATGACACGTGTGGTGACTAAAGTCGGGTCAGCTCGTTGAGTACCCGCAAGTGATTCTGATGAGGGGGCTGAAAGGACAGGTGGCTCCATCCCGGTACAGGTGGGCCTGGGTTCCTGACGGACCCCGACTGTTACTTTGTGGCGGAGCGACAGGGCAGGTTGAGACCACCTAGGAGAGAGGTGGGCCTGGCCCTGGTCAGCGTCCGCGGATACTTAAAAATAACACGCTTAACGAGTTCTTGGTATTTGATCTGTGTCTGGCCATTTGGGATATACGCACTAACCAACTACGTGGGAAAGTTATGGGCACTCGACGTCGTGGTATCAGCCGAAGCCTTCCTGATGTCAGCGACTGAGCGGCGCGCGCCGGATTGGAACGTAAGCCTGCTCTTGTATTAAGGGGGCTAGTTCTGCTTTCGGCCGCGTACGCAATGTGCAGGTGTGCAATGGGCGATGGGCCCAGACCCCTGCGCGCATAGGATTTAGACCGGCGTGCTGACCTGTCTGTTGAGCCTAGGTGGGGTTGCGACGTGTTGATCTTCCGCGGCCGAGCATGGCCCAGAAAAGTGTGTCCGGCCAAATCGGATCGAGCATGTTGGGTAAGGTGGTGCACCCCTGCAGGGAAGTTTATCTATTCGAATAGCCGCGATCTTCGGTAACAGGACGACTTGGAGTTGTACCTTGACCTTATGACAACTAGAACCGGATACTTAATAAAACACACCCTTCCAAGTGCCAGATACAACCCGGTGGTCACTCTCTAACAGGGCGACGAGGAGAGGATCGCCGGGTAGGAGTATGCTATACGATGCTACTTGGTGAACTTACCATCTACTCTCTTCTACATGCTGCAAGATGGAGGCTGCCAGAAGCGTAGTCTTCGATAGGATTAGCTATCCCCCTCTTATTCTGGCATTCTGCAGTTCAGTCCACCGATATGGCCCCTTTACACATATACCCATGCATATGTAGTGTAGATCCTTGCTTGGGAGTACTTTGGATGAGTACTCACGGTTGCTTTTCTCCCCCTTTTCCCACTTTCCTTTCTTCCTGGTTGTCGCAACCAGATGCTGGAGCCCAGGAGCCAGACGCCACCGTCGACGACGACTCCTACTACACCGGAGGTGCCTACTACTACGTTCAGGCCGCTAACGACGACCAGGAGTAGTTTAGGAGGATCCCAGGCAGGAGGCCTGCGCCTCTTTCGATCTATATCCCAGTTTGTGCTAGCCATCTTATGGAACTTGTTTAACTTATGTCTGTACTCAGATATTGTTGCTTCCGTTGACTCGTCTATGATCGAGCACTTGTATTCGAGCCCTCGAGGCCCCTGGCTTGTATTATGATGCTTGTATGACTTATTTATGTTTTTAGAGTTGTGTTGTGATATCTTCCCGTGAGTCCCTGATCTTGATCGTACACGTTTGTGTGCATGATTAGTGTACGATTGAATCGGGGGCGTCACACTAAGGGTAGAGCATGTGCATATCAAAAACCATACCCTGATTATTTTGACTCGACGCCATATCCTCGTGGTTTTAGAATTCCAGATTTTGTTAAATTCACGGGGGAAGATGGTAGATCTACTTTTGAGCATGTAGGACAATTTTTAGCACAATGCAGCGAGGTCGGCACATCGGATGTTTTTAGACTAAAATTATTTCCTTTATCTTTATCTGGTACTGCATTTACTTGGTTTACATCGCTTGCTCCTAATTCTATTTCAACATGGGCACAATTGGAGCAAAAATTTCATGAGTATTTTTATAGCGGTGAAACAGAACTTTGGCTTTGAGATTTAACTATGGTTAGGCAAAAATATAATGAGCATGTTCATGATTATATTAGGAGGTTTAGGGATGTCAAAAACCAATGTTTCAGCTTGACCATAGCCAAAAAGGACTTGGCCGATCTTGCCTTTGCGGGTCTACTCGCTCATATTAAGGATAAACTAGAAGGGCAAGAATTTTTAGATGTTAACCAAGTTTTACAGAAGGCTTTGGCGCAGGAAAACCGGGCTAAGGAAATTAAACAATATAGCCGGTTTAAAGATAATAGAAATAAAGAGAAAGATAACCATGCGGTTAATGCCTTAGATTATGATAGTGATTCGGCTACTGAGGATGATGTTAATATATGTGTAGCCGAATGGGTTCAAGCGCCAAAGTCAAAACCTTTTGCATGTTCTGCTTTGAAACCTACACCTGCTAGAAGAGGCGAAATTAAATATACTTTTGATGTAAGCAAGTGTGATATAATTTTTGATGTTACTGCAAAATAAATTAATTAGAGTGAAGGAGGGTCATGTTATTCCACCTCCAGAAGAATTGGGTAGAAGAGCTTATTGTAAGTGGCACAATTCTTTTTCTCATGCTACTAATGATTATAATGTGTTTCGTCGACAGGTGCAATCGGCCATCAATGAAGGACGATTGACGTTTACAGAAGGTTCTAAGATGAAGCTCGACAGCGACCCTTTTTCTATCAATGTGGTCGAGCTTGAGAGTGAAAAAATGCTTATTCGGTCGGATCAGACCGAATCCGCAAGAGAGAAAAATGTTGTTGATAACAATGCTCCTCCAAGGATGATCAAACCAAAAAATCCAGAACTGGGAGTATGGAAAGTTAATGGCAGAAGAAAACAAGCTCCAAGGCCAAAGCCGGCAGTTAGCATGTTGTTGGAAAAATATACCTCACGCAAGACCAGCAATGTGTTTAATCGGCTCGGAGGTAATAAGCGTCCAAGATCTCCTTCTGGACCTCGCGGTCATGAGCAATGGCAAGGAAGTGCGTATGACCAACAGCCATATTTTGCAATGGAGCCAACATATTGGGGTTGTGCACCTCCTCTGTATCCGCAGCTTCCTCCATTGGGGTTTAATCCTTGGGTGCCATATCTTACAGGGCCAGCAGGTTATTTTCAGCCGAGATGGATCCCGCCGAGGCCTATGTTCAGACCAAACGTGCATGAGAAAAGGGCTCGGTTCAATGAGGAAGCTAGATCACATAATGCCATCGAGATTCGAGGAAGTCGATCACCTGTACGCAATGCAGATGACAAAAACTATAAGGGTGGTCACAAACACGTGTGGGTGCCGGTGAAGCGTGCTGAAACTAAAGCGGCAACAAATTCAGATGATTTAGATGCTGCTCATGGTCTGAAAATAGCGGAACACCAGTCAGATGAAGGTGTTGTCAATTGTACAGAAACAAGCAGTGTCTCAAAAGAAGCTCTCGGTACAGAGGAAAAAATTAATGGTGTAAAGTTGCGGCAAGCTGGCCAGTCTAATCAATTTGAAAAGCAAACTAATTCTGGGCATGACGGCCAGATGCTATATCCTCACGTACTATTCAGAAGCCTAAATCGGCTAGCACACAAACTGATTTGGTCATAAAGAATTGTTGCACAGGAACGTCCAAGAGTTTGCCTCCGAGGAGTTTCAAGTCTAATACTAGTACATCTACACGTTGGGACTCAGGCGATGTACGCGGCCAGGGATTTAATGCCAGTACCGTATATGATCAGCGGAGAAGTTTTTTGGCCAGAGATAAAATGTTTGCCAGAAAAACAGAAGTACGCCAGTATAGGCCGAAGGACCCGGGGGGCAGCCAAATTAAGTCTGTCGCATCAGGGACTAAACTAGCACCGCAGTGGTGCCCAAAAGGACTTACTCACACTCAGAAACGACGTGTACAGCGACTGCGGACATTGGCAATAAAGGAAGAGATAGCTGAGAAGAAGCACGATAAATGGTTCAATCAAGATAAACAATAATATCCACAAAGACTTGGAAGGAGAAGCGCATCGGAGCGGAGGAGAATAAAAATATGGATGACGCAATTGTTGCTGAAAATTCAGAGAATAACGGTGACGCACCTACTGATATGGATGTTAACATGGTGTTCGCGTTCCCTGCTGAATTTCACGCGCCCGAGGCTGAAATTGCTGAACTTGTTCTTGGCCCAAAGAATGCTACATTTGAGAAACCAGAGAAGCATGGCTAGCACCTAAAACCATTATTTATCAGAGGTCACATCGATGGTAAGCCTATTGGTCGCATGCTTGTTGATGGCGGTGCAGGTGTTAATATTATGCCCTTTTCGGTATTTTCTAAGCTGAACCGAAAAGAGAGTGAGTTAATGAAGACCAATATGGGACTTAGCGGGTTCTCAGGAGAATTATCTGAAGCTAAGGGTGTTATTTCTATGGAGCTCACAGTCGGAAGCAAAACTTTGCCGACTGCATTTTTTGTTGTTGATGTCAAAGGCCGATATAATATTCTGTTGGGACGCGACTAGATTCATGCAAATTGTTGCATCCCTTCTACCTTACATCAGTGCTTAATTCAGTGGGTTAATGATGATGTGGAGGTGATTGAGGCCGACAATTCTTCATGCATTGCTTTGACGGATGCGTGAGTTGATTGGCAACACGGTGAGATGTGATGTTTGACCGGTAGGGATTTGTCGGACTATGATTATATCAGTATTGGTAGAGATGGTTTTGTACCTATAAATGCGCAGCCGGCTAATGTAGCTCGGCTTAATGATTTATCTATATAAATGATGAATAAAGACGATAGTATTAAGTGGCTGCAAAGACGCACGGAGGAGTATGTTTCGGAAAGAGCGATATGCATGAAACAATTGAAGATTTTGGTGACATGGAAAAGCTTGGACAAGGATTCTCATCGGTTGATCCACTTGAAAAAATTGATATTGGTGATGGAAGTATTCCGAGACCTACATTTATCAAAGCTAGCTTGAAAGCCGATCAGAAAAGCAAGGTATGTCTATTACTTAAAGAATTCGTTGATTGCTTTGCTTGGAATTATACTGAGATGCCCGGTTTGAGTAGAGATTTAGTAGAACATAGACTACCTATTAAATCTGGTTTTAGGCCGCATAAACAACCTCGTAGAAGTTTCAATCCTAATTTGTATGACCGCATCAAAGAAGAAGTTGATCGGTTGATAAAAGCTAAGTTTATTCGGCCGTGTAGATATGCAGATTGGGTTTCTAATATTGTGCCCGTGGAAAAGAAAAATACTAGTAATATTAGAATCTGTGTTGATTTTAGATATTTGAATAAGGCTACTCCGAACGATGAATATCCTATGCCTATAGCCGACATGCTTATTAATGATGCATCGGGACATAAAGTGATTAGCTTTTTAGATGGTAACGCAGGTTATAATCAAATATTTATGGCCGAATAAGATATGTCTAAGACTGCTTTTCGTTGCCCGGGTTTTGTTGGTTCGTTCGAGTGGGTCGTTATGACATTTGGGTTGAAAAATGCCGGTGCTACATACCAACGAGCTATGAATTTAATTTTTCATGATCTTTTAGGCATTGTACTAGAGATATATATTGATAACATAGTTGTTAAATCGGATGGGTTTGATCATCATTTAGCCGATTTAAGATTAGCTTTTGAAAGGATGCGTCGGTATGGATTAAAAATGAACCCACTCAAATGTGCTTTTGGCGTGTCGGCTGGTAAGTTTTTAGGCTTCATAATTCATGAAAATGGCATAGAGATTGACCCTAAGAAAATGGAGGCAATTAGAAATTTGGAGGAACCCAAGTGTAAAAGGGATATGCAAAAGTTGTTAGGAAAAATTAATTACTTGAGACGATTCATATCTAACCATGCAGGGAAAATTGAATCGTTTGTTCCTCTACTTCGGCTAAAGAATGAAGCCAAATTTACTTGGGGGCAGAGCAACGAGATGCTTTTAATTATATAAAGCGATGCTTGTCGAATCCTCCAATATTGCGGGCGCCCAAGTCCGGTGCATCGTTCAGGCTGTACATTGCTGCAGAAGATAGGGTGATCGGTGCAGTGTTGCCGCAAGAGGTCAGCGGGAAAGAATACATCATTGCATACTTAAGCCGTCGTTTGCTCGACGCCGAAAGTCGGTACGTGTTTATTGAAAAGTTATGCTTATCTCTGTACTATGCATGTACCAAGTTTCTGCCTTATCTTCTTTCTAGTACGTGTGTAGTAGCATGCCAGGCCGACGTCATTAAGTATATGTTGCAACAACCGATTCTTAGTGGTAGGATTGGAAAGTGGGCTTACGCATTCATAGAATATGATTTAAGATACGAATCGTTGCGTGCTATGAAGGGTCAAGTTATTACCGATTTCATTGTTGACCATAGGATTAAAGATGATGAAAATATTAATTATGTTAGTGTGTGTCCATGGAAGCTTTATTTTGATGGATCGGTTTATAGGGACGGGCAAGGCGTCGGTAATGTTTTAGTTTCACCTAATAATGTTGTTTATGATACATTGGTCCGTTTGGAATATCCTTGCACTAATAACCAAGCTGAGTACGAAGGTTTACTGGGTGTAAAGGATGTAGATGCTTTTGGGGATTCGCTTCTGGTAGTACAACAAATTAAAGGCGAATTTCAATATTTTGATGGGTTATTAAATAGTTATTTGGACCGATGTTTGGACATAATTAAGTCTCTAGATACGTTCACCATCCATCATATACCCAGAGAAGAAAATTCTAAAGCTAATTGTTTAGCACATCAAGCATCCGGTTATCACATTAGTAAAGGAATGTTTTTTATATTAGAAAAGCCGATGCATGCTGAGTCTATAATGTTGGATACTTTGCCATAGGGTGCACTTGGGCCAAGCACAGTTGAACAATTAGTTGTACAGTGTAGTGCAGATTTGATGCATGAGTCACAAACGACCGAATTAGCAAATAACTTAGACCCAAGTGATTGGAGAGTTCCTCTAGTTAATCATTTAAAGGATCCAAGTCAAACGAGAGATAGAAAAATTCGGCGACAAGCTTTAAAATATACTTTGTTTAACGATGAGTTGTATCGCCGAACAATAGATGGGTTATTTTTTAAATGCTTGGATTCTGATCAGTCTAGAATAGCTATGGGTGAGGTGCACGAAGGAATATGTGGAACACATCAGTCGGCTCACAAAATGCGATGGTTGTTAAAGAGAGCGGGGTTTTATTGGCCGACTTTTCTAGAGGATTGTTTTCGGTACTATAAAGGTTGTGAGGCATGTCAAAATTTTGGTAATGTACAGTTAGCGTCCGCATCTATGTTAAATCCCATAATTAGGCCGTGGCCATTTAGAGGATGGGGCTTAGATTTTATTGGTGAAATACATCCTTCGTCTTCTAAAAGACATCGCTTCGTCCTAGTAGCCACAGATTATTTTACTAAATGGACAGAAGCAGTTCCTTTGAAAAACATGACCCATAAAGAGGTTATCAATTTTGTTTTAGAGCATATTGTTCATAGATTCGGTATTCCTCAAACTTTAACTACCGATCAAGGTGCTTCTTTTATGTCTCATCAATTTCACGAATTTGCCGAATCTTTAGGAATTAAATTGTTAAATTTGTCGCCTTATTATGCTCAAGCTAATGGACAGTCCGAATCTAGCAATAAAACTTTAATTAAGCTTATAAACAAGAAAATTGAGGAGCATCCGAAAAGATGGCATGAGGTACTTTCGAAAGCTTTATGGGCTCATCGGATATCTAAACATGGAGCAACTCAAGTGGCACCGTACGTCTTGGTATATGGTCAAGAGGCGGTGTTACCTATAGAGGTTAATTTACAAGCTCTTAGAGTGGCCAGACAAAATGATTTGTTGGCTGTAGATTATAGTGAATTGATGATGGATAGGATAGATGAAATTTCAGAAGAGAGATTAAGAGCCTTGCGAGAAATTGAAGGAGAAATTAAGAGTAGCCAAGGCTTATAATAAAAGGGTGAGAGGGAAATCGTTTCAAATAGGAGATTTAGTGTGGAAAAAGATTTTACCTATTGGAACTAAAGATAGGAAATTCGGCAAATGGTCGCCAAGTTGGGAAGGCCCGTACAAAATCATAGAGATTGTTCCTGAAAATTCATATTTTGTACAATCTTTGCAGGAAGAGAAGTTGTCCAAAGCTCTTAATTGAAAATATTTGAAAAAGTACTATCCTAGCATGTGGCACGAGGCTTGAGCACGTTTGGCCGATATATTGTTCAAGATATCGCCCTAAGAAAAAAAATTGGCCGATGTATCTTTGGACATCGCCCAGAGCAGTAATATGGTCGGTGAAGTGATCAATTTCATCCTACGGTAATTGCTATTGTATTTTTGGTCAATACAATTGTATCAAAAACAGGGAGCATGTGTTGACAATGTAATTTGGCTAGTTAGTATCGGCCAAATTAATTTTATCATTGATCCAACTAATCAGTTGATGTATAGCTTCAATATTGCAGCTATCTACATAAGGCTGACCAGATTTCAGGAATGGGTTGAACTAGCATACTGCTGCCATGGATGTCTCTTAACCAACCTCGTATGCTAAGCTGAAGTATGGAGTTTGCATGGACTAGATTAAGAAGTATTCTTAGTACATATTAATTACTGTTGCATATGATAGCGACGCGGCCGGAGTATTTTATTATTTCCTTATAAATACAAGAGTATATCTACATGACATGGTTAGAACTAGAGCCAGTGTATTATTTAGTATGATTAGCGATATGGTCGAAATATTTCACTATTTTCCTTGTAAGCCCAGGAGGATTTGTACGTGACATGTTAATTTGGGCCGCTAGTGCAAGTTGTAAACAACCGAAATAGGGCATGTCCTAGTGGGTTTTGACTTCAGAGTTTTAATCTAATACGCCAAGTCCAGCGTGCCGTCTATATGTAAGGCCATGGCCGATTGAAAAAACCCCGGCAATCGATCTATCGATACAAACTCTATTTTCACGTACATCTATTTTCCATCGTTACTTCTTGTCGAGCCCTAGCAGCCCTAGGGTTTGGTGATCTTTGCCGTTTTGCCCTGAAAAGCGGCTGGTTCTTCTCCATGAAAGCGAGAAAATCTTTGTTGCTTTGCTCGTAAAGCAATTGTTCGTCGTCACGAAAGCACAACAAATATCCTGGTGTTGCGCGTCAATTTCGCGTGCAAACACATGCATGTTGGCCATCACAGATAGACAGTACTACACGAACAACTAAATCCAGCATCTCAATCAAATAACAAAAAAGTTGATCCCGGTCGATATTCAAGATGTAACCAAACAAGAACGGTTGTGAATAGTGAGATGGCAATCACCCAGATTAACAGGATCACACCACCAAAATTTCCAAACCCATGCATACGGATAAGAAGACCTAGCAGCACGCCGCCGGCGCCAGGTAGTCCTTGGCCCCGTCCTCCACCTGCGCCTGTCCGCCGAACAGGCCGGCCCTGAACAGAAGGAACCCCACCGCGTGGCCGGCGACTGCCACGAGGAGCACGCCGACGTTGAACGACATGAGCGCGAGCATGAGGACGTACGCCATCCCGACGCGCAGCGCGTGCACGGCGGCGCGCGCCGCCCCCGCCGCCACGGGCCGGTCGCGGGAGGAGAGGCGGGACTCGAGCCAGCGGCAGGAGGAGAGGCACTCCACGAGCACGGCGAGCGCGAAGACGACGAGGAGCGCGAGCGCGTACATGCCGCCGCTCGAGCCGGGCCACCCGTGGAAGAGGATCTCCGAGTTCTTGCCCCAGTAGAAGGTCATGTGCATGTAGTGCATCCGCATGCCCCCGTGCGCCGCCGCCGCCGCCGGGGCGGCGCCGCCCATGCCCGTGCCCATGGCGTGCCCTCCTCCCATGTCCATCGCGCGCTGGCCGCCGATGATGATCTGGTGGGGTTCGTTGCATCTGCGTCCGCGCCCGCGTGGGTGTATATGTGCGGGGCGGCGCGGCGTGGCGCGGCGCCTGTGCAGTACGCATGTACGACACTGGGCAGCGAAAGGAAGTACACAGTCGTCAGCCGCGGCTGTCAGTCAGATCGTAACCACCCACGGCCCACGGGATCTTTTTTCTTGAGGGGTCGGCCCACGGGATCTTTGTGAAGAAGGATGGCGGATCCATTTTTCCTCTTCTGTGGACAGGCTTTCAGATTGTGGGCCGATTAGGTAGCTTGAAGGGTGGGTTGGTCGCGATCTTCTTTCTAGCCGCCCAGTGTACCGGCCCAGGCCCATCACCTCTTATCGCCCTCGCCGACGATGGCGCACAGCCTCACCGGCGGCGCCGTCCCCTTCTGCTGCTACCCTTGCCCACCCTGCTGCGCCGCCGGGCGAGCTACCCCGACCGCCCCCCCTTCCACCCGCCGCCGTGTGGCCGCCTCGGCGTCCCCTCCGCCGTCCCCGCCGGCCATCGAGGGCCGCGGGGTGGGATTTTCGGTGACGACGAGGCGGGGGGTGGTGCTGCCGGTGCTCAAGGACTGCTCACTGTGCGTCCCGCCGGGGCAGCTCTGGATGCTCCTCGGCCCCAACGGCTGCGGCAAGTCCACCCTCCTCAAGGTCTATCTTTTTCTGAACTACTACTCTGGTGCTTGTTTCCACGCGCATTTTTATCGATAGACCGGCGGTAGCTGTGCTCACCAGGCCATTGACCGAAATACAGCATGCAAATTATCAATTCCAAGACCCATGGTTAAGTAGCTGGTCTGTTCTTAAAGAGAATTTTCTTCTTAGTGTGTAGAACCAACTCATGGAGTGAATACGATACCACAAGCACAATCTGGTCGTGTTTGATTCAGTTCTCATAAAAGATATTTTTGGAGGATTAGGCATAGCATGCATACTTTATCAGAAATCAAAATGCTGAATGGTATCCATTGAATCTTTGGACTGTCCCGGATTTCCTTTGAGCACCGAGATAAGGGTCTGTGCGACCTAGGAATGGCTCAGAATTTGCTGAGTTTGCGGTCATTCGAGTTGCTTGAGAAAAAAAAATGTCAGCCACCATCAGGAACCAACAGGAAATTTAATGTGATTACTGATAGTAAATATATCCTGTAGCATAACTACCAGCATCTTCACGTGTAAATGAGCAATCATGCATCAGATATTGAGTGTATTGTATCAAGTACATTCGACTATTGGAGCACTGAACACCAGATCGACATGGTAATTTCACATTTCTCAGGATATATGTTCAACTTCAACCTGAATAAAAATTATGACAGGAGTAGTAAGGGAGTATTCTAAGAGAAGTTGCATAATCTGTTCTGGTATTGTTAGAATATATTTCATAAAGCAGACTGATACAAAATTTGGTTTTTGAATCAATCTATTTGCTTGCAAGTTTTTCTTTCTCTTTGCATACTTGGACTACAAAACTTTGATAGATTTTCGTACTACTAGTACCTCAATGGGATGCTAACTTTTTGTTCTTTTGTAGGTTTTGGCAGGTTTTCAAAATCCCTCTGCTGGTACAGTGCACATTAATAGGCCATTCAGCTATGTCTTCCAAAATCCTGATCACCAGGTTATCACTAGTTCTTTGATGATTTTTTACCTGCAATTGTGCCAGAACGCATTATCAAGTGGCTTTGAATTCACAGAATGTTTGTATTGTTGATTCTTGAGAGCTTTGTTAGTAATGCAATTGTCCCAAATTAAATGAAGTTCTGCTGCATATTGAATTCTGTCTTTTGGATGCAGGTTGTGATGCCCACGGTGGAATCCGATGTTGCATTTGGTCTTGGTAAGCTCAATCTTTCATTGGATGAGGTTAGGTCAAGAGTGTCACAGTCTCTGGATGCAGTTGGAATGTTGAGCTACTCTCAAGTAGGCAGCTGACATGCACATTTTGGATTATAATCTACTATTGTCTGCACAAGGTTCACAAACATCCTTCATCCAAAACAGAGGCCAATCCAAACTCTGAGTGGTGGGCAGAAACAGAGAGTTGCCATTGCTGGTGCTTTAGCTGAAGCATCCAAAGTACTACTGCTGGATGAGCTGACCACATTCTTGGACGAATATGATCAGGTATTAAGATTATCCATGTTTAGTTTTTAATAAGATGCACTAAGATATATGATCACGAGGTACCTTTGTTAGAGCAATCTTCAGTTAGCATTCCATTTCGAACTGGAGTTGTAGTTTGGCAATTGCGCTAAAGCTCCCAACAGTCTTTAGTTCATTAAAATTGGTGTAGCCATGGTTCTCATAGACACATTACGATTTTGGACTATATTACATATAATTTTCTGATGCTTCTGTCGCATTTGTTGTGTGGTTGATATGCCTTAGAAGCTATGGCTAACCTACACTGTATTATGTATGGAAAATCCTCTGCTGGTTGTTGAAATTATAAGAAATCGTTATATTTTCCTGTTTCTGATATGTACTCCCTCCGTAAACTAATATAAGAGCGTTTAGAATACTAAAGTAGTGATCTAAATGCTCTTATATTAGTTTACAGAGGGAGTAGTTATCATCCTTTTTGATTGACTGGTAGTTACCACTTAGCAGGCCTACTCTTACCTTGTAGTTATACTTGATTGTTATGGGCATTGTAATCTTGGTGATCTTGGTTTCATGAAAGTGCAGATGGGCGTGGTCAAGGCGGTGAGGAACTCTGTAACTGCTAGTGGGGAGGTTGCGGCACTGTGGGTGACTCATCGGCTGGAAGAACTCAGATACGCAGATGGTGCTATTTACATGGAAGATGGCCGGACGATTATTCAAGGCGACGTCTCCAGTATATCCAGATTTATAAAGAGGAAACAAGCACGCTACTTTGGTCATTTTGAGCTCTGATCTTTGGGAGTCCCAAGCTGCAGGCAGAATTATCTGCTCTTGTGTAGTACGAGTACATCACTACATCATGGTACTAGAAAACAGTTTCTTCTCTACGGCGTTTTGTATGTTCGCAACTGGGAAGTTAGGGATTCTGTCGCTCTCGCCTCTATCGCTGCCGAAACATTGGTTTGGCGAATTTAGTAGCTGTCGATTTTCGGTTCATACATTGTCCTTGTTCATTGCTTTTAATGTTAAGAGTGTGCCTTCATGCAAGAATGTGGTATGTTCTCTTGCGTTGTCCTTTGCTTTGTGGTCGCCGTTTGGCAAGTGATTTTCTGCATGGAACCATTCTTTCATATACCAATCATATCTTGGGTGTGGAAAGCGTGCCTAAGATATTTTTTAACTGTGTCTAGATGTTGCTTACACTGAAATCAAATAACAGATAAACAAGAATCTAATGCTAACCATGTAGTTTTGCATGCACTATTATATCCATTAAGTAGTTGAAAGCCGTTGCAAATTGCATCCTGAATTGCATTTGTGCGCCAATGCCAAAGTGCTGATCACCTTCTGTTGTCGCCTGTAAATCATGTAGAGTTAATTACCCTATTAGTACACAAACTTGCAGTGCGGGTACAATTTCATACAACAAGTTGCAAAATGACTCATCTTGCCCCCTAAACTCGTTTTGCGGGTTCACTGATGCACAATTCGCGTCCGCATTAGCCACGTCGGCCCCTGGTACTTGCCCACGTTTAGGATAATTTGCAGGACCCCCCCGCTGTATGCCGTAAATAGGTCTCTAGCCCAACCATATCCCGTAGCTCTTTTGTCTTGTATCTTCGACCTCTCTGTTTTTTCCTCAAATCCCCAGCGAAATCCGTAGACCTCTCCTCTGTTGTTACCCCAATGTCTGCGCAAGGACGGCACAAGGCGGCTCACCGTGACGCGACGTCCTCGCCGGCGGATCGTGGACGGATGGGCTGGGCGGCGACGTTGGTGTTCGCACTCGCGGCGTGTTGGCGGGGGCGCTCGCGGTGGCGTTCGCGGCGCCGTTGTGGTGACGCTCGTGGCTGTGTTGGTGGGTGCGCTCGCGGTGGCGTTCGCGGCGCCGTTGTGGTGACGCTCGTGGCTGTGTTGGTGGGTGCGCTCGCGGTGGCGTTCGCGGCGCCGTTGTTGGTGACGCTCGTCGCTGTGTTGGTGGTGCCGCTCGCGGCGGCTGCTGCAACGAGTGCTTCTTCTATTCATAAGCTCTCGTGTTACAGTTATACTGCAGTATATGATCTCTGAGCAGAACATAAATTTCTTGCATAGGCAAATCGAAATGGCCACTGAGTATGCAAATGGCCCTGACTTTCGTGGGATTTAGCAGGAGATTTGCGGGCATTTTCGTAGCCCTGTTCTTAGAGTGTGTACAGAAGGATTGGACGCTGGGAGTTGGTTTCTAATTTGTTCGTCAGAGGTGTGTAAATAGTTGTGCTGAAAAAGATTTTAATGGGCTCACTTCTGAAACTTTGCACTGATATATACAGTATTGTGTGCTTTGAAGGGTTGTGAATCTCCTTGGATATTTGAAATGGGTTGATGATGAATGGAAAGGAAGATCTAGGACTGTTATTCACAAAGCCTGCGGAAGAAATCATGAATTTGAAGAATGCATTGCTGGAGAAGGACAAGCGAGTTGAAGGATAGCAAGGCTAAAGTCACAATGAGGCAGAATATAAAAAGCATGGAGGAGGGAATTGGTTTTATTCTCTGTACAGGTGCATTTGCCATTGTGTATGTGCTCTGTAGGGTGTTTGTTTGAGAGTTGTAATGCAGTTGCGAGGAATTCTGTATTAATAAAGAATTTGTCTCGAATCCAATGTGTGAACAAAGTTTTAATATTTTGCAGATTTTGAAGAATAATCATGGCATGCTGTTTCTTGTTATAAGCAATTCTATTTGCATTTTCATAGTAGCTGACAGTGAACGATGTCCAACTTGGACTGAAACTACATAAGTAGAGCAAAATTTATAAAAATCTCAGCTATCTGTTGTAGATACTGCAGCAGTGAATGAACATACATCAGCATGTAACAACACTGACTGAACAACAGCAGGAGCGACTAGATAAAGAAGAGCATAGATGAACAACAACACGTACATCAGCAGTAACTGAACTTGCACAGTTCTACATAAAGAACAGTTATAGATGACTAAACAACATGTGTAGTTGAACAGAAAAACAACATGGACACCAAACAGTACGTCATTTATTTGCAGCAACACTTACTAAAAGTTCACAGTATTTTGACTGACTGAAATGAAAGAGCAACACTGACTGATAGTTCACAACACTTACTTAAAGATCAAACCTAAAAGGGATAAATCTGACAGAAAGTTCACACATGAAAAAAAGGAAGGGCTTAAAAAGTCACACATGAACTTTGCTAACAACCTACTCCACATGACCAATAGGTGCATTCTGGGTCACATTTATTACTTCTTGGGTATTCAGTTCTGGAATCACATTTGTATTAAGGTCTGGAATAGCACTGTTTGTTGTGTTTCCATCTTGTCCAAGCAGTAGATGCCACCAGCCATTTCCAGCAGATGTAGATGATGCAACACCTCCTCTTCCACCTGTTGCAGCACCTCCTCTTCCACCTCTTGCGGCATAGGTTGGCCATGTTGCAGCAACTCTTTCACCTCCTCTTGTTGCATTGTTTGGTCCTCTTGCAACACCTCTTCCACCCCTTGTTGCCGCATTGCTTGGCCCTCTTGTACCTCCTCTTGCTGCATTACTTGGACCTGCAGTAGCAATGCTTGATCCTCTTCTCACCCTCTTAGTTTTGCCTCCGCGTGAAGCACTAGTTTCTCCCTCATCAAGTGCCCTTGCTTTGCCTTTTCCCCTTATCCTACCCCTAGTTGTAGCAGTAGTAGTTGATCTTCTCTCAGGAATGGAGTCCCTGGCATCAGCTACAAATCTTGCAATTTCTGGCAATGGACCAAGGGGTCTGACATTTGAGACATGGACTCTCTCCTACAAGAAATATTCACAAGGAGCAATCAGAAGTGAACAATGAAAACTTACATGCATCAGTTAACAAAGTAAAGCATCCGACAATTACCTCTTCCCTCATTCTGTAAACCATGCTAAGAGGCAAATGCATAGGATCCATCCTTGAGTCCAACACATGTGGCCTTATGTCCTGCAAATTAATCTTGTCCAAATAAGTTAACTCTTGAAAATGAATGGCGAAATTATGCAAAATTAAATGGTTACATTTAAAATTGAAGGATCTTCTATTTCATCTTCTTGCTCTTGCGCTTCCCTCTCCATCTCTCTCTGCATGAACTTCTGATGCCCCTTTTTATTGTGATCTGCTTTCCCACAAATTGAGCAATGCATACTAACACCTTTCTTGTTCAGAGCAATGCTGCCATCCTTCTGAAGCTTTTCTTCAGGTGTTTTCTTCCTGTTCTTTGGTGGCCTTCCCATCCTCTTCTTATACACTGGTGGATGAATGAAAGGTCCATCCACTTGCTCCCAATGAGCTCTGTCTCTCATAGGCATTACATTGTGGCCATATGCTTGCAGGTAAGTCTCTATGGTGTAGCACTTGTGGACCATATCTTCTGGATCTATCCTCTCTTCTCTAAAGCATGCAATTGAGTGGCTGCAAGGTATACCACTCAGTTGCCATCTCCTGCAATCACAGGTCCATGCATGAATATCCACAAGATAAGTGTTGTTCCCTGATAACACAGAAAATACTCCAAGTCCAGAATGACTTGGAAAACAGCTAGCAGACAACTCAATTTCCTTCTCCAATTTTTTCTTAATCTTTGGGCAGATCCTACCGCTCCAACTATTTACTGCTTGCCTTTGTTTGCCCTCATGTCTTGCAGTGATCTTACTCTTTATGCATTCCATCATTGAAATGACAGGAAAGTCTCTTGCTTCTAATATGTAGCTGCATTACAATGACAGTCACTGTGAGTAAATAACAAGAATAAAAAATAGGAATTGAAATGAATTTTCTAGCATCAATTCAAATTATGTACCTGTTGTACACTTCTGACATATTGTTAAGCAGGATATCGCACTTAGGGAAAACACTAAAGAAAGCTTTCACCCATTGCGTAGGATCTTTACCATCCAACCAAGCATAAGCACTAGGGCTGTCCTCTCTCAGCTTTTCTCTATTCATTTTGAACTTTGTATCATTAGTAGATCTTGCAATTGCCCACAGATCATTTTTCAAAGTTTCACCTTTGAAAAGCATATGAAAATTTTGATATAGATGTCGAACACAGAATCTGTGTTCTGAATCTGGGAACACTTTTGCAACAGCATTTATTAAGCCCTAACAACAATGCACACATGTCAATACTTATATGTGATCTTATGCAGCAAGTATGCACCAAAAAGAACACATGATAATTGCATACCTTCTGTTTGTCACTCATTGTGGTGAATGGAGAAGTGTTCACAATGTTCAAATCATTTTTTACTGTTGTCAGAAACCACTCCCATGAGAATGTTGATTCTACTTCAACCATTCCCATAGCTATCGGATAGATGCAATCATTAGGGTCACATCTGAAAGCTGCTGTTTCTTTTGTCACATCTGAAAGCTACTGCTTCTCTTGTCAAAGAAACTTCTGAAACTAAACAATAATTTTAGTCACCAATTAGTGAAGCAAATCGAATCTGAAAACCATTGTATCTTTTGTCAAACAAAAATTCTAAAACTAATCAAATCTGACGAAACAAACCAATTACTGATGAATATGAAAACTGAAAACTGTTGTTACTTTTTCCCTACAATTCGTCAGTGATAGACTTCTAAAACTTCCCTACAATTTTGGATTCACATGTTATCGGGGTAATGAAATCTTCCGGATATATTCCTCAGTCACAACATTATGAAACTAATCACATATTAGCACACAACAACAATCGAATGCAGCAGCGGAACCACTTCCTGCCACTCTGAACATCACAACCAAACACTCGTTTCAGTAAACAAAAAGCATCGTCCTACCACAAAACAAAGATGTACAAATGCCAGATTATCAACCATACGCATTAGTAAACAACCACACGCGGGCAGGAATACCTCCGATCAAATACCATCAAAACCCTAGAGGTAAGGAGGCCGAAACAGAGGACCAATCCAATACAGCAGAAGGAGTTTTCATACCATAATCCGGCGGAAACTCGCCAATGCCCCGAGGACGTGGCTCCATCAAACGATGATCTCGTCGGCGGCGTCCAACGAGGCAGCGCCGTCGCCGCCGCGGATGAGAAACAAACAGGCCAAGAGGCCGATCAGAACCGAACAGGTGAAGGGGTTTGTGCTGGGTCGTTTTCAAGTTTTCTACTCCCAGATCTCTAGAGGACCGCGGGTTCGGTTATTGCTATACTTGTGGGGGTTTCTGCATAATACCAAACCGATCGGCGCGTGCCTCCCATCTGACGTGGCAGGTTTCGGACTAAATTGTACTCCCTCCGTTCGGAATTATCTGTCTCGGAAATGGATGTATCTAGAACTAAAATACGTCTAGATAATCCATTTCTGCGACAAGTAATTCCAAACGGAGGGAGTATCTATCTGTTCGCGCAGAGCAAGTTTAGGAGCTCAGTTGAGTCATTTTGCAAGTTACTGTACAACATTGTACCTGCGCTGCAACTTTATGTACTAAAACAGTAATTAACTCAATCATGTACTCCCTCCGTAAAGAAATATAAGAGCATAGGTAAACTAGTAATCAGAGGGAGTATAGTAACTTCTAATGAACAGGAATATAACCCACCACTTGTAATTGTAAATCGTAGGTAAACTAGTGCTTTTTCTCCTTCCCATTGGCCATTTTCAGCCGTTATCTCTCAGTCAATCATCTTTGTTGTAGCATTACTCTTCCATCCATGTTGTCGGTGCCGCGCTGTGTGCTTGTGAACTAGACATGTGCTTGCTTGCAACTAAATATTTTGTATGAGAACATGATGTAAATGATGCACGATAACAATGGCGCATGTTCCAGCCAAACCACATTTGATCCAACGAAAAGCACGATGCACCTCGCAACAAGATTTCAACAAGTATATATAAAACAAGTAATGGTTATCCTTTCGGCCATAACGCATCGGATACATGAGATTAGCATATTACGAAGGAATGCGTTGGTAGCCCTAGCAAAATACGTTCGATCAACAGCAACCCATCACAACTCATCATAGGGCTATCCTGTCAAAAAAAACTCATTATAGGTTTTTCTTTTGGAAACACTTAAACCCAACAGACTAATTTTGTGGCTGCATCGGCCGCATCGTACGCTATCCGATCTCAAGCGATCTCGTGGCTGGGAGCACTTCTCTCCCCCAAGCAAACGACACAGAGCCTTATCCAGAAACGTCTCGGTCTTTCTTTCTGGCTCCCTCCCGAACTCTCTCTCCTTCCTCCTGCCTTCCTTTGTTGGAAGGGACAACACATCAACTCGATTAGATGTGCAACTAAGGGTATATATATTTCTAAAACATGTGCGGTGTTGCAATGGTTTGCAATTGGGGCTATGTTTTTGAAACATGTGTGTTTTTGCAATGGTCTGTAGCGGGGGCTATGTGTTTGAAACATGTGTGATGTTGCAATCATGGCTGCAGTGCGCTTCTGCAACATGGCTCATGTTGCGAACAAAAACGAATGGTATATTGTGATGGCAACATAGGTGCAACCGCAACATATGCATTATTTCAAAAGAAAATAAATGGTTCAGTGGGGAGCGCAATAGTGCTCATGTTGCAAAGCAATGAGTGCAACAGGAGCCTTATTGCAAAGGCTGGCACGCTCATGCTCACGGGGGAGAGATTGAACGGTTGTCTCGGGCTTCATCCAACGGCTGCCGAGGCAATCGATCTTATCAAATGGCCGTGCAACGAGAAGAACCCGGGAGCAGCGAAAAGAACGGATGCAAGCACGAGCACACCTGGAGCTGCATGCAGTGGCAGAGCACCTCGTTGAGCAGAAGTTGTGTGCAGTCTGTAGACCATTCTAAAGAGGGCCTCATTCATGTGGCCATGGAGCACCTGGATATGCTATGGATCCATTTGTGGGTGCATTAGCGCCTGTGTTGCAAGTGGGTCTCAACAATTTAATCATAAACACTACTTGTTATTCTCTCTCTCTCTCTCTCTCTCTCTCTCTCATTCAATGGCATTTCCTGCACTTGGGTCTGTCCATGGATTGGGCGCACCGCTCTCTGGTGGTTACATTCATCTACTCGCAATTTCAATCACCAGGTCGGTTTCTGTGGCATTTTCTGCGTTGTCGTGTAGCTCTGATGCGGGCCTCGTAGACGGTGAGGTGTCAGGAAGGGCAACTAAGACGACAGATAGAAGGAACGGTCGTTGTGTTGAGGAAGCTTAGATGGATACAATAACGATTATGACCGTTAGATATGTTGCCCAGTTGAGATGGGAGCTAATAATGTCACCTTTGTAGTAATGCAGAGGATCTCAAACCCAAGTAAAGGACTTAACCATCAGGGCTAAATGACCACTAATTATTATGGATCCGTATATAGAATACCATCAATATACAATCCGTACACGTGCATCATGCATGTTGAATGGTTAATCTTAAGGGTCGACAATATCGCAGAAGGAACAGTCCCGGCACCATCACCATAGATCAGACCTAAAGAAATCGCTCCCACAAAGTCATCAACTCCTTGCGATTCAGCCACTCCCAGACAAATGGGATAATTGTCCCGATGAACATGTCGATGGTGTAATAAGCACCGATGTAGAAAGGACTGGACATGGTCATTGGGATTGGGATGAAGCTGGACACTTTCTTTGGAATTAAGTCCATACAGTCTCTCCTTTATGATACATGGGATGTCCTAGGCAATGGGAAAATGTACGGCAGCCTAGGGCCCATCTCAAATATGATACCATTAGCAAGTGTGCGCGGGGGGTGGGGGTGGGGGGTGGGCTTGCCCCCTCCCCGATAGTTCACCATGTTCTACTTATTCAACAGTTGCTTATGGTTGAGTACATGTTTCTTTGGGTAGGGCCTATCAAGTACTTTTACACATGCTCTAGATAAGGCTTGAGGAAAAATTCATGTCTGAAAGGTTCAGGGCTCGACATTGTGGATCTTTCTGTTCAAAATGATGCCTTCCTTATGAAGCACCCCTACAAATTCTAAAAAAAGTTGGCATTCCTTGGATTAATGTTGCCTAAAAATGTTATCCTTGATCTACTCCTCGACTGCTCGCTCCTCTGGATCCCTTTGGTGGCAAAATGTCTTCAAGCCCTCCTCTAAATTAGAACTTGAACTCTGGTGGGCTGTGGATATCAAAGTCCTCCTAACCACGTACTCAAGTACATGTTGAGTCGCGTAAGTCTTGTGTTCTGATGGAGGAATGTTATAGTTGACCTTGGCCATTGATGCATGCGGGCGGCTGATCGAGTTCCTTCGCCGGGTGGGACTTTCGGTGACGGAAGTGATAAACTGGTGCCGGTGGTATCTAGATTTCCGGTTGAGCTGACCACCATGCATGCTAGCTGGATCCTTGGGTCCATGTGTAACTTTGGTCCAAATCTTTCCGGAGAAAGCAGCAGCGTAGCTCAGCTATCACGTTCTTGATATACATCCGGAAAGTAAGACTTTGCGCTGGTCAAAGCACGCGAAACAACGGAGTGCCATGCATATGCATGCATGCGCGCCCACGCTCCGAGCCGACGACCCTTGCTTGATTTCAGCAACAGCAAGCATGTATGGTCACAGCGTCACTTTGTCCTCCCCTACGCCACTTCGCTAGTAAGCCACTTCGCCTCCAATTAAGCTCCCTCGCTAAAGTTACCACGCCACTTCCATCTCTCCCATAAGAATCCCTCGCTAGGCGCCACACAAACGCACACCACAACCATCGAAAGCCGTACAAACACACACTTGATCGAAGAAGCTAGCACTTCACGAGCTCGATCGTCGCGGCAATGGCGCGGCGCGGCGGCATGGGTCAGCAGCTGGCGGTAGGCTGCTGCCTCCTGGTGGCGCTCGCGCTGGCGTGCGGCGTGGCCTCGGCGCAAACCTCGGAGACTGGTCAGCCCATCAAGCTCCCGCCCAAGGCCACGTTCCAGACCATCACCATCCCCAAGAACAGCAGCAAGCGCCTGTACGCAGTCACCTGCCCCGAGAGGCGCAGAACGCCGTGCGTCGTGTCCTGCCCAAGCCGCTGCCCCAACAAGTGCCTCGCCTACTGCAAGTACTGCATGTCATTCTGCGGTAAGCTAGCTGTTCCCGACGGCATTACGCCGGCCTCGTTGATCTTGAGAATGAGACGTCAGTTCAGACGCTAACGCGTTGCATGTATAGTGTGCGATCTCGTCCCGGGCACTTCGTGCGGAGACCCTCGCTTCACCGGCGGGGACGGCAACACCTTCTACTTCCACGGCAAGAAGGACCAGGACTTCTGCATCGTCTCCGACGAGGCCCTCCACATCAACGCCCACTTCATCGGTAACCACAACCCTGCCATAAGGCGCAGCTTCACGTGGATCCAGGCCATCGGCGTCAGCTTCGGCCAGCACCGCCTCTACGTCGGCGCTCGCAAGACCGCCGTCTGGGACGACGAGGAGGACCACATCCACATCATGCTGGACGGCGAGGCCGTCGACGTGGAGACCGTCAAGAACACCCGGTGGGTCTCCAAGGCCCTTCCCGCCTTGTCCGTCACGCGCACCGACACGGTGAACGCCGTCATCGTGGAGCTCGACGGCGTGTTCAGCATCTCGGTCAACGCGGTGCCGATCACCGAGGAGGACTCCCAGATCCACAGCTACGGCAAGACCGGGAGCGACAGCCTCGTGCACCTTGACCTCGGCTTCAAGTTCCATTCCCTCACCAAGAGCGTCGACGGCGTGCTCGGCCAGACTTACCAGCCGGAGTATGTCAACAAGGTGGACATCAGCGCCAAGATGCCCATCATGGGCGGCGCGCCGAAATATCTCTCGTCCAGTCTTTTCTCCACGGATTGCGCCGTCTCCAAGTTCCGCAGCAACAACGTCGCCGGGCCTGTCGTCACCTTTGCCTCGTAAATCGTTCGCCCTTATGGACATGTAAGCACCCATTCATGCTACAATGGAATAATAAGTCAGTAATTGGGGTATATATGTACGTACACAAAAAGAAATAAGTTCGGAAAACATCGACCGGTGGTGTTTGAAATCTTTCAAACATTGTAGAAAAAAGCTGTATTTCAATTGAATTGTGGTCGAGCAATGTTTAAACATGACAGTTTGTGTAGTAACTTATATGATACGCGGGGGCGGGCCCAGCATAATTCATGGGTATTTAGATGAATTGGCAAAAACATTTCATGTAAGGGAATAGAGAGAAGATTGGCGGAATATGATGAATGTATTATTGAGCCTCGAGGACGAGTATATATTGAGTACAAAACTTGGAGGTACGACACCTCCTAAAGATAAGATGGAAACAATACCTATCTATTCCCAGGCAATCTCTACATGCTAAATACTCCCTCCGTTCCTAAATATAATTTTTTTTTAGAAATTCTACTACAGACTACATACGGAGCAAAATGAGTGAATCTTCACTCTAAACATGTCAATATACAACTATATATAGTTTGTAGTGGAATCTTTAAAAAGACTTATATTTAGGAACGGAAGGAGTATATCTCTAACACATGCAACTTGGCACTTTTAATGTCGAATCTGGATTCACTAAGATAGAAATAAAGCATTGGGTCGAACTCTTCTTTGGTGTTAAGGTGGTAGCTGTGAATAGCCATCGACTACCTGGAAAAATAGAAGAATAGGCCCCCTCGATCGATTCTCTGTGGGCCAGCCCATTTAAAAGTATTTGAGTTTGAGTGGAGTTCGGTCACTGGTTTGGGGAAGCACCTCTTTCTACCCCTCAAAAAAAGGGGGGAAGCAGCTCTCTAAAAAATGGTTTTGGGAAGCTTCCTCAACGGTTATGGTAAGCTTTTAAAAGCTTCCAACCAGTTTTTTGTTTCTTTTTATGATTGGGACAATTTTGTTTGGTAATATTTTATTTTACTTTTTTTATTTTTAAAATATGTGAACTTTTTAAACTTCAAACAGATTCTTCAAATTTGAGAATATTTAAAAAAAGATAAACACTTTTCCTTAAATTCCTGAACGTTTTCCCCTTTCAAATACGTGAACTTTCTTCACATCCACAATTTTTTAAAATCCATGAACTTTTTTCAAATTCATGATTTTCTTCCACATTCCATGAATTGTTTTCCAAATTTCATGAATTTTTTCTCAGTTTTTTTGAGAAATAAATAAATTAGTAAACCTTTTAGATTCACAAACTTCTTTATATAGTGTTTTTAATTTTTTTTTGCATTTTTTTCAAAATTATGAATTTTTTCTAATGTGTGAAAAATATTGCATGCATTTTTTTCAAATTCATGATTATTTTTTCACATTTTTTTAAAATTTCGTGAACTTTTTTGAAAAGCCATTGGTCAACGTGGTCCCTGGTCAACTGTTAACAGCGGCGGGTCAACTAAAAACTGACCAAACCGAGAACCATGGAAATAAAAAACTAAGCGAACTAGGAACTTTACGGTGTCCCGACTAAGGGACCTCTCATCATAATGACCGGAACCTGGTGGGCTGGGTCAAGGACCTCCATGTCGGTTTCGTCTTGGGCCACTTCGGACGGCCCATGACGTTGCAAGGAAGATCGAGAAGGCTTGACGTATACTCCAAGACGCTGGATTTGGCTTCTCGTATGTAGCCAACTAGTATCTTGTAACCCTAGGACCCAGGTACATATATAAACTGAGGGGCTAAGCTAGTAAATGACACATTACAATCTTTTGGTTAATACGTATTCTGTACTACACCCCATCGCAATAAACACAAGCAGGGCGTAGGGTATTATCTCCTCGGAGAGCTTGAACCTAGGTAAAATAGTGTGTTCTTGTTACCATCGCTTTTAGACGCCTAGGTTAGATCCCCTACCTCGAGATCTGCAGATTTAGCTTCCGCCAGCTAGCGATCTAGTAATGGAGCCAACACTCGCCATGTTTTATTGGGCCGGCCCATGAGTAGGAGGTGCGTGAGCGTCAGTTCTTAACTGGCACATAAGGCACCAATTAGGAGCTCTGCTCTCAATATGAAGCTACCGTGAGCGGGATGTACTAAAGTAATGCAACCCTATCGAACTCCTTGTGCAGGAGGTGTCAGTTTCATCACGATAATCGGGTTTGAATTCCATCTTTGTCTCTCTCTGTCTTGAACCATTTGCATCAATCTGCCTCAAACCATGTATATCGATATATAAACTTCATTGAATAGTGAGAGCAATCTCATTCAGGCTAGCTAGTCTGAACACAAGAACATAAAATGGGTACTCACTAATTCATGAGAAGGCGAAGCTTTTCAGTAGTCTACAAAGAAAGGAAAGAGGATCACATTCTAGACAAAAAAGGAGTAGTCACAACGCGGTTGACCAAATTGTTGTCTATGCCAATTGTGCAACCGTGAACTAGAATATGTGGTGCACATGTTCTTCAAACATAGATCCACAAGGCGCGTTCGAGATGTGATTAAAGTTTGGCTCGAAATGATTGTTATTTACACTGAACTGGAACATTTTCCTTCTTCCCATGGATTGGTGGTGCTCGATGGCCAATATCAATGGCCAAAATGGCATCAGTAGCAAGAGGAATGGAATGACATCCCTCCTCTTCATATCACGCGAGATTTGGAATAAGCACAATGAGAGAGTGTGATATGTCTCTATAATTTTTGTTATGTTCATGCTATATTTATACCATTTTTACATACTTTTGGGGCAATTTATATCATTTTTAGTTGGACTACCTACTAATCCGATGACAAATGCTAGTTCATGTTTTCTATCATTTTTTTGGCTTTTTAGATGAACAATTTTCAAAGCCAGAAACATATGGAAAAACTTAAAAAAATAGGACAAAAGACTCCACCATCCAGAAGATGGGTGCGAGGGGAGCCACTAGGTGGCCATGCACCCCCTCGGCGCGGTCAGGGGCGACACATGCACATACCACGTGTGATCTCCTTAGGCCGGTTTGACCTCTCCTTCGATCGCGAGAAATATCCCAAAATATCAAAATTTCCCTTAAAATTTCAACCCAATCAAAGTTATAGACCTGAGGTGATTTAAGAAACGGCGATCCTACACAAAAAATATCAAAAATAGAGAGAAGAGAGATCCAATCTCAGGGGGGGGGCTCTCACCCTCCGGGAGCCATGAGCACCAGAGACCAAAGCGGGAAACCTCTCCCCATCTAGGGGAGAGGCCAAGGAAGAAGAAGAAGGAGGGGTCCTCTCCCCTCTCTTCTGGTGGGGCCGGAGTGCCGCCATGTGAACCATGGTCTCCATCAACTCCACCGTCTTCATCAACATTTCCATCACCTTACTCCCTCTTTATATAATGGACCACTCTTTCGCAAACCTTTGTAATCCCCTACTTAAACATGGTATTTGATGTTATTAATTTTTTTTTGAAAAGGAGGTTAAAACCCCCGGCCAAGATGCTATTAATTATTATCCAATGATTTCTTGCATTCCGTTATGTCTGAGTAGATTCTTTTTGTCATATGGCATAAGTGGTGATCTACTATGGTTGTCCTTTGGTATCCACCATTTGCGCACATGTATGGATCACGCCTAAGGGTTTTGCATTATGTGATTAATTTGCTTAGGATAGGACGGCTGGAGTGACAGATATTACCGTGTCCTAAATTAAATTTATGAATTGTTACATATATGGAATGAAGGGGACCAATATATAATGCTCGGATTGGGTTTTACATTAATGAATCTTTAGTATTTTCTATGCTTGTTAAGCCTTTCAATCATAAGTATGTATGAGTTCAAGTATGGACAATATGTTAGTAAAGACCTCTTGCACATATAAAACGGAAATGATTATTATCGCCTAGTATTGTAACCAATGGCCTATGGACAATTCCGCACGTGCTACCACCACTACTCCACATGTTGGGGAACGTAGTAATTTCAAAAAAAATCCTACGCACACACGGGATCATGGTGATGCATAGCAACGAGAGGGGAGAGTGTTGTCTACATACCCTCGTAGACCATAAGCGGAAGTGTTTATCAACGCGGTTGATGTAGTCGTACACCTTCACGATCCGTCCCGATCAAGTACCGAACGTACGGCACCTCCGCGTTCAGCACACGTTCAGCTCGATGACGTCCTCGCCTTCTCGATCCAGCAAGAGGGGCGAAGTAGTAGATGAGTTCCCGGCAGCACGACGGCGTGGTGACGGTGTTGGTGAAGAAGAATCTCCGCAGGGCTTCACCTAAGCACTACAAAACTATGACGTAGGATAAACTAGAGGGGACGGGGTAGCTGGCACACGGCTTGGTGTTTCTTGATGTGTCTTGGGTGCTAGCCCTACCCCTCTATTTATATGTTAAGCCTTGGGGTCGAAACTTGGAGTAAAAGCCTCCACAAAGTCGGTTTCACCCGAAAGGCAAGAGTCCTTCTCGGACTCCAAGGCCGGACGCCAGGGTTCCCGGCGTCTGGACCCAGACGCAAGGGACCCTGGCGTCTGGCCCCTGGACTCCGCAAAACTTCCTTTTGCGCTTTTCAAAAACCTCGTGGGCTTTCCCATTTGGCCCAGATAAAGTGTTCTCGTGCCCAAACATTTCGGGAAACATCAGGAACCCCTTCCGATGGATTCCGGAACCTTTCCGGAGATCAAACACTACTATCCACATATCAATCTTTACTTCCGGACCATTCCGGAGTTCCTCGTCATATCCGTGATCTCATCCAAAACTCCGAACAACATTCGGTCACCAACATACATAACTCATAGTACTATATCGTCAACGAACGTTAAGCGTGCGGACCCTACGGGTTCGAGAACTATGTAGACATGACCGAGACACCTCTCTGGTCAATAATCAATAGCGGGACCTGGATGCCCATATTGGCTCCTACATATTCTACGAAGATCTTTATCGGTCAGACCGCATAACAACATACGTTGTTCCCTTTGTCATCGGTATGTTACTTGCCAGAGATTCGATCGTCGGTATCTCAATACCTAGTTCAATCTCGTTACCGGCAAGTCTCTTTACTCGTTCTGTAATACATCATCCTGCAACTAACTCATTAGTTGCAATGCTTGCAAGGCTTATAGTGATGTGGATTACCAAGTGGGCCCAGAGATACCTCTCCGATAATCGAAGAGACAAATCCTAATCTCGAAATACGCCAACCCAACAAGTACCTTCGGAGACACCTATAGAGCATCTTTATAATCACCCAGTTACGTTGTGACATTTGGTAGCACACAAAGTGTTCCTCAGGTAAACGGGAGTTGCATAATCTCATAGTCATAGGAACATGTATAAGTCATGAAGAAAGCAATAGCAACATACTAAACGATCGAGTGCTAAGCTAACGGAATGGGTCAAGTCAATCACATCATTCTCCTAATGATGTGATCCCGTTAATCAAATGACAACTCATGTCAATGCCTAGGAAACATAACCATCTTTGATTAACGAGCTAGTCAAGTAGAGGCATACTAGTGACACTCTGTTTGTCTATGTATTCACACAAGTATTATGTTTCCGGTTAATACAATTCTAGCATGAATAATAAACATTTATCATGATATAAGGAAATAAATAATAACTTTATTATTGCCTCCAGGGCATATTTCCTTCAAGGAGGCCCAGCGCGTGGACCCGGCCGCCGCCCTTCAGGAGGCGACGGAGAGGAACGCGCAGAAGGCGCAGGAGGAGCGGGAGGCCGCAGCGCGAACGGAGGCTGATGTCCGAGCCGCAGCGTCAGCCCAGATGGAGGCCCAAGCCGCAGCGACGTTGTAGGCGGAGGCAGCGACCAAGGGGCTGGCAGAGACCGACGCCAAGGCTGCGGAGGAGCCGGCCGGTAGTGGGATCTCGGAGGCTGCCAATCTGGAGCAGCCATAGCCGCCGGTGGTGGAGGCCCAGGCAGCGACTGGAGCAGCCAGAGCTGACCAGGCGGCGCCGGAGCAGGTGGTTACCGACTCCGTAGTCCCGGAGGCCGAGGTTACCAAGTGCGCGCCGGGTGCTGGCGAACGGAGCGACAGCCGCCCCAAAGGGTCGGAGACGCTACTGGCCGGTGCTGGGATGGCGACGAGCCAGGTCATGACAGCGCGCTCCCCATTGCACCTGTGCTAGGCGCGAGCGGCCTCTGGCCGAGGCCGGTGGAGACCGGGGCCGCGAGCCTCCAGGGGGCTGACGCCGAAGCCACGAGCTCCGCCTCGCCTGGCTGGCCGTCAGGAGCCAGCACAGCCGTCCTGAACCTCGCAGTGCAGGACGTCCTGGACAAGTTTGCCACCCACAGTGCCACCCTCCTGAAGGCGAGGAGCAAGATGGCAGCGATGCAGACGTCTGTCCGGGTACGCTCTTGACTTTGCTTCTTCATTTTTGCAATCTTCAGTGGGGGCGCGCTAGCGCACCCACTGGGTGTAGCCCCCGATAACGGTGTCCTAGACTAGGGGGTACTATCCACGTCGTCTCCCGACCAGCTGGATCGGGCCAAAGACCCCCATGGCGGTTCACTATTGGGCCAGCTCAGACAGCCCATGCCGTATAGAAGGAGGATTCTACAAGACTTGGCGCCCAACACAAGGACTCCTCTAAACCCTAGGCCTACGGTGTATATATAAACCGAGGCCAGGCTAGTCAATAGACAATATCATATCCATTACTACAATCTCGTGGTAGATACATATACTCTATACTACACCCATATGAATACAATCAAAAGCAGCATGTAGGGTATTATCTCATCAAGAGAGCCCGAAGCTGGGTAAAACCCCGTGTCCATGTTACCATCGCCCCCAGACGCCTAGCTTAGGACCCCTACTACGAGATACGCCGGATATTGAACCGACATTGGTGCTTTCATTGAGAGCCTGCTGGCGGTCGCCACGGGGCGATGGGAATTCGGATCATCTTCGGCGCGATCTACGCATCGGAGCCGAGCTTTATGGTCGATGTCGGCATCTTTTGTCGCCGGCTCGACTGTCCACCTTGGCTTAACCAAGGACTGTGCCCTACCTCCGATCATCATGTTCGGACGAGGGCCTTCATCAACATCAACTCCGATCTCTATCATGATCATGGAAGAATCATCCATGGAGCTCGGGGGCTCAACGTCAACATTGCCCTCGGGCGACCGTGCTGTTTTTTCCGAACAGCAAACTTGTATCCGCTGCGACCACCTCCTCGAGCATCACTTTGACGATTCCTTCGGTGGAATTGTGCGAAATTAAGTGTAAAACAACCATGCCAAATTTTGTCGAGTTCCGATGGAGGAATCTCTGGCAATCTACGATATACCAGAGCCCTGTCAAATCTGGACGAGTTTAGGGCGTGGTCTCCAGAGCCCAGCTCGGAGGTCCTTTAAAAGATCCAACCGTTCATCTGCTGAGGAATTCTCATATCTACTACCCCTCCAAATTTTAGCTTGATCCGACGGTTCAAACTCCGGGAACCTTCCGATGAGTGGACCAATTTTTGGATCTGTTTTCTGCGCGAATACGAATCTGGCCCGAGTTCATGTTTCTTCATGAACGGAATATTGGACAACCCTTTTGAAGTAATTTTTTTCTAGGGTATTGTGCGTTGTTTTTAAACACGTAGCCATAAAATTTTAAGCCTCCTCCGAGGTAATCTTCACCATCACGCTGGTGTCAAACCAGTCCGGCAATATTGCTCCACGGCTGCCGACTTGCGCTAGACACGTCGCCGCTTTGTTGAGCCGAGCTCAACTTTTTCGATCATTATCTCGGCAAGCCGAACAAGAGTTCGGCATCAGGAAGGATAAATCATCACCAACATCGCTGCCCCACGGATTACACGGAGCGGGCAAACCGGCATCGCCGCATGGTCACTTCATCAAGCCGGCATTGACCGCGTCACAAGTCATGACCTGCGTCAGCATGGCCGCACTGTTGCTTCTTCAAGCCGGTGTCCATCACGCCGACCTGCTTCAACACCTCGGCTGACATGGTAGCTGCAACGTCTCCTCACCGACCTGCTCCGTCACCTCGGCTGGACCGGGGACTTGGCTGTTTCTTCATCAACATACTCCGGTGACTTCGGCGTCACCAGCCGACCAGCTTCGTCACGTTAGCTGGACCGAGGGCTTTGTCTCGGCAAGCCAACCTTCGCCAGCATCGCCATGCCGTCGCTTTATCGCCCATCAGGCAATGGGTGTGCGGATCGAGTCCCAATTTTGGGAGTCATCTTTCTTCGGATTGCTACAACAAATAAACCAGGTGCTATGTATCCTAATAATTTTTGCTTGTTTGGGTTTATTTTTCCCAAGAAATTATTACTCTGGTTTGTTCCATCATTTGTACGCAGGTCTATCAAATGGTGGCCGCATTAACGATTGTCACATGGTGGTTCGGTAATGGACTTCGACTACGTCACGTGGTCTCTTCGGCAAGCCGACGCCGTCGTCCCAATCGGCGTAAATCGGCTCGCGTGATCACCTTGTTGGTCGTGTTGCCATACCGACGTGTTCGGTTGCCTCGGGGACTTTGGCATCGTTGAGAGAGCTCTACCTCATCGAGTGTTCGGCACACAAGCCATATGTCTTTTATTACTCACTTTGCATAAATTATTAATTATGCAACATTTTTTTAAATTTATTATTATTCCTATTATCTCCGGCTTGCACTATTTTCTGTGCACAGATAAAGGATCCGGATCGGGCAGCGCTGTCACCTCTGCGTACCGACGTACCACGTCACCTCGGCTAGACCAAGGGCTCCGTCATCACTTCATTCACCCACGGCGGGAACTTCAGCGTCACACTGCGGGCTTGCATTGGCCGTGCTATGTCGCCACTTCGGAGTGCCGAACTCTTCGCTCCGCCACCTCGGGACCGGCTTGGGGGCTGGGACCTTGTCCCACCGTATGCTCGGGCCGTGCATCGACACCGAGCACATTAACCAGCTAAGTCGCTTTTATGCTCAGAATTTTCAATTTTAAATTTTGTTCGGTTCGACCAAGCATTATACCTTTTTTGGCAAATTTTAAATTTATCATGATATAAGGAAATAAATAATAAGTTTATTATTGCCTCTAGGGCATATTTCCTTCACCACACTCGCTATATTTTACTTTCTTGTTCATTTATTTTGTAGCAACTAACTTTTATTTACGAGTTATTTACTTTCTTGCAAACTATCCTTTTATAAACGCAAAGTAGTTTTATTTTGTGTTTCTAAGTAAAGCAAACGTTTGATATACGTAGGGTTGTATCAGTGGTTGAATGCATCTTAAAGAATATAAATCCAACATTTAGTTCTTTGTTGTGTTTGACACTCTTTCTTATAAAAAAAGGCTACAATTGATCCCCTACACTTGTGGTTTATCAGAGTATTTAGAAAATATCTCATTTATGCCATGTGTTGTTGTTTGTAAGATTAAAGAGGAGGTTCGATTATGAGCGATAGCGGGCACTATGTGTTTGAGTTATTTGATGTCGTGAGTGTAGATCATGTATGAGCCCGTGCACTTTATTTCTTTGTAAAACTCTCCTTAATTAATGTGATGGGGGCAAAGCTTTTGTCTCTATTTCCGAAAAAAGACGATTGAATAACTGCTCACGTGGTAGGGGTGCAAACGGCGTCCTCACTCATCCAACAAAATGTTAGATTTTCTGGACCTCGGCTCACTAATCTTGTATCTCAACCAGTTACAATTTAGAAATCTCAACCAGTTTAATACCATAATCTGCTACTGGAGTAAAAAAAAATGCCAATATAAAAGGTGGGTTGTTCTACTACTGCTTGTAGTATGAGAAAAAGAGAGCAATAATGCATCTGTTCACTCACTTCACTTCACGCCACGCCATGCAACACGCGTCGTGTTTATGAATCGAGTTCGAGTTTGGATTAATGTTATGCGCCTTGCTGGAAGACCTAAATTTTTGCTCCACGGTGCACTGCCTTGTTCTGATAAAGTGTCAATACTCAAGCTCGTTGTGGACACACTTTCTACCCTTAGAGTTCTTCCACCATGTGGCAGTTATATCTCTTCATTCTCCCACCGCGTCCTCTCTATGTAGAGGAGAGAGGCTACGTAGAATGAAAAACACACAATAGACCGCACTAAACACACACGTTTCGACTTCTTCTGTGCTGAGTTGCTTCTTCGATCACTCCATCCCGACAATTGGGTGCACAATCGTCCGTGTTAGAAGGGAGAGAGGGGGATTGTTGCGGAATATGATGGATGTATTATTGAGCCTCGAGGGCGAGTATATATTGAGTACAAGACTTGGAGGGCAAGACGCCTGTCCTAGAGATAAGGTAGGAATCCTAAACTACCAAATACATGTAAGCCAAATATGTCTCTAACATCCCCCACAGTCGTAGCGGTAGCGTTGCGAACAACATGAGCGTCGCGGACAGTCAGACTGGAGAGAATAGCAGCCGACGGGCTGACATCCCCCCGCAGTCGTAGCGGGAGCGTCATGGACGGTGTCGCGTCATGGACGCGTTGACTGTAGAGGAAGCCGACGAGTTGCTCAAGCGGATGATAGCCCTTTGTGCCGATGTCGAAGTAGCCGAGAGCATAGGGTGGTGTAGCTGTGGTCAAGGTAGCCGTGCGAAGAACACCGTGGTCGATGTCGAGTCGGGTTAGCCGGTGTCGAGGGAGTCGCCGTGGAGCCGCGGGCGCAAGGAGGCGCCGAGTTAGTCATGGGCGCAGTGGTGACGAGGTAGTGGTGCGCCGGAAGGATGATGGTGTTGACGAGGCGTCCCACCGGGTGTGCCAAAACCGGGGACACGTCGTAGACGAAGGCACGCGTCGGTGTTGCCAGCACCGGGCATGCGAAGACGGACGAAGACGAAGTTGACGAAGCACCATGTTAGAAGGGAGAGAGAGGGATTGTTGCGAAATATGATGGATGTATTATTGAGCCTCGAGGGCGAGTATATTGAGTACAAGACTTGAAGGGCAAGACGCCTCTCCTAGAGATAAGGTAGGAATCCTAAACTACCAAATACATGTAACCCAAATATATCTCTAACAGTCCGGGAGAGCAGCCCTCCGAAATGCGTCCCTTGAGAACCTGCACCGAAGGAGGGGTGATAAGGTTTTGGGAGCGTTTCAACGTGATTGCTCGCTCAACTTTGACTACATCATCGATGTTCGTCCGCATGCTTCGATTACTTCCTCTACAACGGGCGACCCACCTTGTCTTCACCATCATGACCAAAGATGTTGTTGCACCGGAGTTTCTGATGCCCTCATGTGCCTTGAATATTTCTGTGTTGACACGTGTCCTTGGTCCATATGTGTTAATATGTATGTGCTTAGATGTTTCTAATTGTCGTGATTTGTCATGTCAGTACTTATGATGATGCTATTTCTGACTGTCTAAATTCCGAACACAAAACTCATCAATAAGTTTGTAATTAGCTCATCTTAGCTGTAAAATTAACATACTGCTTGCATCCCTAAACTCTTACCCTAATACCTAATCGTACTTCTTCAAATAAAAACGAAAAAGGAAAGGAATAGCTGCTCGTGGGGATTCCTAACATGCGTGCTGTTGGGTCGCCGTGGCGTTGCGTCACACGAGTGCACAACACCCTAACACCATGGATGCAAGCCGTGTATCCATTCCACGAAGAAAGCTGAAACACACTCAAGCCCAAACTACCGCACTTGATTAGCGTATGGAATAAAATCCACTCCGCTTGACGCCGAAGCTTCCATCGATCTCCCCGTACCACCGACCAGCCACGCTAGCTAGCGGCCCAGGCCACGTTGCCCGCCCTGCCGTGCAGCGGGGACGACGATCGGGGCCGAAGCGGCGGCGTCAGTTCCGCGGCCAGATTCCTCGCGTGCCCGCTGCTGCAGCCTGGCTCCCGCCACTCGCACAGCGCATCTTGTCAGTAAGCTCCTCGATCCATATATCGAGCTGTTTCCTCTGACAATGCCTCCGCTTCTTCGCTTTGTTTAATCGTCATTATCAGCGCAGGTCACCGCTGAGATCCCGTTCCCATCGATCGCCCCAAAACACCTGAGAGGCTGAGAATGAGTTAGGAAGCCATTTACGTCCGCACGTACGGTCGATCTGATCCGTCCGTTTCTCCAGGATCGGACGGCTCCGGAGGCCCCTGCGACGGGCCATCGGTCCCGGTCTCCGTCAGCCGGCCGCGGGGTTGTTCCTTGCACGGCACCGCGGGCGGCGCGGCGCGAGGTCAACAACCATGGAAACGTCATGATCCCATCCCCCATTGGCATTGGGTCGCCGTCGGAATTTTGGTGCGAGAGCGACGGGTTGAGCCACCGTCTATCTATCTGCAAGGTCAGTCAGGCGTCGCTCCCCTTCCCCCGAGCGAGTCCAAACGCCCGCACCACAAAGACACCACGGTGGGGTGGTGGGGTGATCCACACATTAGCATTACCTCCGCGATCAGCGGTCGAGCCCGACACGTGACGCGTCGTCGCCCGCACCCACCACCCAAGGGCCAAGGAGAGGGGGGTACCCATTACCCAACCCAAAACCAAGACCAAGCGCCCGACCTCGCCTCACGCGCAGCCGCCGTGCCGTGCCCCGTGCCGACTACTCGCTCGCTCGCTTCCACCAGAAATCCCCCAACCCGCGGCTGACTCACTCCCGTCTCTCCCCGGATCCCGATCTGCGCTGCCGGCTGGCTTGGCTGGGGCGGATGGAGGAAGGGCGCGAGGGATGGCCGTGCGCGGCGGCCGCGGCGGGGGAGGCGGTGGCGGAGGAGGGGGAGGAGGACCAGTTCGACCGCCTGCCCGACGCGGTGCTCCTGGACGTCTTCAACCGCATCGGCGACGTCAAGGCGCTGGGCCGCTGCGCGCTCGTCTCGCGCCGCTTCCACGGCCTCGTCCCGCTCGTTGACTCCGTCTTCGTCCGCGTCGACTGCGTCATTCCCGACGAGCCGGCCCCCGCCTCGGCCGGCTCCCCGCAGGCCGCCGCGCCGTCGCGGGGCCGGGGCGCGCTCGCCCACATCGCGCGCCTCGTGCTCGGCGGCATCGTCAGGCCCATCCAGGCGCTCGGCCAGATCCTCTCCCCCACCCTGGCCATCGTCTCCCGCCGCTCCGTGGCCCCGCCGCCCGCCTCGCCGCCTCCGCCCGCCGGGGACATCTCCCACCACTCGCCCTCCGAGGTCCTCCGCTCCTTCAAGGAGCTTCGCAGCCTCCGCATCGAGCTGCCCACCGGCGAGCTCGGCATTGACGACGGCGTGCTCCTCAAGTGGAAGGCCGACTTTGGCTCCACCCTCGGCAGCTGCGTTATCCTCGGCGCGTCCTCTGTGTCGTCCAAGCCGCTGCTGCCAACAATGTCGTCCCCTGATGCCGCGGACAGCGAGGCTGCATCTCTCGATGACAACAGGGAGCCTGAAGAATTGGCGAGCATCCCTGAGTCGCTTCATACTAATGGGGGCCTTAAGCTCCGCGTCGTCTGGACCATCAGCTCGCTGATTGCTGCATCGGCTCGGCATTACTTGCTGCAGCCAATCATCGCCGATCATGAAATGCTTGATAGCTTGAACCTAACGGATGCTGACGGGCAGGGTGTGCTCACTATGGACAAGAAGCAGTTACAGGAGCTGCGAGTGCGGCCTGTGTCGGTTTCTGGCAACTCACACCGCACGCTCATGCCAGCGCTTATTATGAGACTTTGGTATGCTCCACATATTGAACTTCCCGGGGGAGTACTGCTGAAGGGCGCCACGCTGGTGGCGATCAGACCAAGTGACGATGTGCTGAGGGAGGGGGGAGGGGTTGAGGCTGCTGGTCCGGCAGGAGCTAGCTGGATCTCAGATGCCTTTGAGGAGCCATATCGAACAGCGGCAAAGGTGCTTTTCAAGCGGCGGACATACAGCCTTGAAATGAACTCGTTCTGAGCTTCACAGATTTTAACTTTCTAGGAGGTAATTTATCACTTCACATGATTATTGCACATCATTACTGCCAGACTATTTAGATCAGTGCTGATGTCCTGTAGCATTGCAGTATCTGGAAGGAATCAATGCAGTTTCCTTAAGTGGAACTACCTTTTTTTTCTTGCCAAAATCGAAGTGCATAGAGTGAAACCTAGATTCGCGCATATTTTATCATTATCTCTAAAGTTCGCCACCTATGTCCGGAAGCGTATATGCTGTTCTGGATTTATTCAATAATAAAGGATTGGGGTGTATGTTAGCAATATTATTGATTTTTGACTCATTGACATTCTTCTCGTTCGTGAGAGTTATGAAACACGTGGCAAGGTTTTCCATGCCTCTCCAGTTCTAATGGGTCCCAATTCTGAAGGCTTGGCAGTGAGTTATTGAATCTAACACCGGCAAATTTTGTATCATTCTTATTGTTATTAATATTACTAATGCCCAACTTGTAGTTTTGTACTAAGTATTACAACTGGCACCAATGTTTTGCTTCTCCACAGTTTGGAAGGTTCTAAGAGCCTGATTGACATAACCATAACTATGGGTATTATGCAAACATAGCTTGCTTTATGGTGAGCATAACTTGAAATGCTTAGTTTGTTCTCCTTAATCAACAGAGAGTAATGGTAATGGGCACAGGTCACAGACGAATGGTTTGGGTGATCAGGGTTTCCGGGTGCATTTGTTTTGCATACGTATTTTGGTTAGTGTACTGACAGGAAAGGATTTAATGTTTATATAATATTTATTTTTACTGCCATTCTGTTGGTTTGCTGGACCATGCACTGATATGGCTCATGTGCCACTTTTGGCATGGTAAAGGCACAATATATGAGTTCTTTTCGAAGTCCAGGGTTGTTGAATTGGTCTTACCACAGCTATTCGTATGTCTGTTTTAGTTCCTTTCTGTTCCTGCTGGCATGTTTGCTGTGATGCAATTTCTCGAGTATTAGGCAGGTGGTTACTGGGAATCAATAATCTTTTATGGTTTTTGGAGGTCGTGTTATGATTAGATAGGACAGATAATAATGCTCGCGCGGTCTTGTCATCTTTACGGGACTTTTGGTTCCCAGCCGATGTTTGCCACTCCTAACTTTAGGCACACCGCGCACTACATATATAGGTCCATGTTTGGTTTGCACTGCAACTGTGTAAAGATGGCAATCGGATGAGGCTTCGTCGGGGCGACGTTCACCAGACCCGTGCGTGAACCCATCATCAGGTCCAGCGCCTATGCACGGCCCTATCCATGTATTTTTTAATGGCACCCATGTCGCAACCCGACTGGTCACCCAAACTGATTGGGCACCCACCGTTTTTTTAGTAGTTTTCTTAATTTTTACTTCATGCCCAATACTTGGTGCCATGCACTTCTGAACAGATGATTGTTGGTTCTTCTTCTAGTCTCATATAGTAATATATCTGCAGAACTCCACCTCTCGTGTGCTCGATTAGGCGAGGTGGTACTAAAGCAGCTGACCAGCTGCATATTTTGCTTGCCGTTGTGCATGCAAAACACATGCACACGCTAGCTTTGGAGGCCCAACTGGCCAACGTGTTTCTCAGTTGAAGCTACTTGGGTAGCATTTAGTTCATTTATGGGTTTATCTCTTTCGAGCAACCCAACTGGCCAACGTGTTGCTCCGTTGAAGCTACTTAGGTAGCATTTAGTTCATTTATGGGTTGATTTCTTTCAAGCAATAATCAAAGCAAGATAGATGCATTTTACCCTAAAACAAATCTTCACCAAAATGTCCACATGTCATTTAAAATTAAAATAAAAATATTTAAGCACTAGTATTAATCGGGTGACCCATGGGTAACCCACGGGCACATACTCGTAGTCCTGCCCTACCCACTACTAATCGGGTTACCCATGGATACAACCCATGGGGAAAGAGCACAGCGCATACCCTACCCATTCGGGTCGGTTGCCCACAGGCGGCCATAACCATGGGCCCAATTGCCATCTTTACGACTGTGGCTTGCTGCACTTAAATACTCCTATGGCCCATGTCATAGGTTCAACATTTTGCCAAGCATTTCCACACTTCTTGCTAACTTTTTGGTTAGCCACACTTCATAGCAAGTCATGCTAGTGGTGTATGTTTGCTAGAATTTTAGGACCATTCAGTATAGTGGCCCCTGTGCGAGTCTGTCCATTTATGGCTAGAATGGAGAATGACTACTTAAATGATGAACCCTCTTGCATGTTACGGGTCTACAATGGAGAACAATCGACAATTTATGCTTAATTTTAGTACCCAGAATTGTGTTTACTTCATAAATATGCAGAGAAAGCGTATGGCGGTTTGATGCAAGACTCTTAAGGAGAGTATTATAGAAGTTTGTGGTATAGCCTAGTCTGTAAAGGAGAATTCTCTAGATTTTTTTTTATATGCCTTACACTCTGAACTTGAAGGATACATTTTGACTCATTGAATGCTTATTGGATGGCACAAAGGATTTGAAATGATGTGGCGCTTTCTTAGCACTTCTTTTGCACTCAACTGTAAAAGAAAATGAAGATTTGACTTTTAGAAGGGACTAACAATGCTTTTCCCCAGTCATACTTCTTTTTTGTAACTCGTTATTTATGTCATACTCCCTCCGTCCCAAAATTCTTGTCTTAGATTTGTCTAGATACGAATGTATCTAGTACTAAAACATGACTTGATACATCCGTATTTAGACAAATCTAAGACAAGAATTTTGGGAGTGAGGGAGTACGTAGTTTCTTTACTATTGAAATCAACCATTGCATATTTACAATTAATAGCACTGATATCCGTTGCATTTCTTACGTATATGTTCTTTTACCAGACTATGAAGCATCAGAGACAATTCTTAAAAACGTGCCTCTGTCTGTTGCATTTTTCCATTTTTATTATTTATTATAGCTGATCCATTGAAATGTTTCACTGATATCATTTTCACTCTACTTGCAGGATGATGGGATGCCCTTCAGGCGTATCAGCGTATGTAGTAGTGGTGGACCTGACGCATATGCAGATTATACACACCCTGTTTGTGCTGGGCTTTTCAGCTGTGTGGAATGGAATGTCTCTTCTACAGCAAAAGTACCCTGAAGTGAAGCCTCTAGATGCTTAGGTTGGTTGGCCATTGTTGACTATCCGCCTATTGGACATATTCGATCGAGTAGCATCCCTTTTTCACTGTTACTCTGCTAGTTCTATACCAAATTATAGGCTGAAACATTCTGTCATTTCCAGACACATTTTAGCTGTGCTGTGGCATATGTCACTGAAACGGTTGAACCTTTGTGTGTATCAGACTAGTATAATGTTTCTAGATTGAACTTTTACTACAGAACAGATGCATAATTATCTATGTCTATACCATAATCATTCGATCAACCGAGACATACCGACCGGATTTTTTAATCGACGAGGAAATAAGTAGGGATTTTTTTCTTCCAAATAGTTTCACTCCACTTTGATGTTTAAGTTCTGTTGTACTCCTTTGTTTCATTTACAGCATGCATTGTCGCTTGCATTATTGCATATGTATGAATACTTTGTGTGTGATACATTACCCCTCCTCCCAGTTGAAGCATGAAAGTTCCGCTTCTGTTCAAAACTGAGTGGCTGAATGTTTCTTTGCCAGAATTTAAAACCTGTGGTCATTGGTGAGTAATTCATCTGCATGAGGCCATTTGTGCCTCAAAAGGTTCGACAGCTTCAGGTCGTGTGTCAAATTGTAGGTGATTACGTGACAGAATATACACCTGCGGCACGGTAACTGTTGAATAACCTCATGATTTTGCATCTCTCGAATAATAAGATATTATATCCACGGTAACCGTCCAATAAACATCATGACGGCACAGTTTAGGAAAAAAGGCGAAAGGCATGCAGGCAGTTGCATTTCGAATTGACTCGACGAGATAGCACTCGCTGTTCCATGGACCTAGTTGTAATTTGTTTTACCTCTATTGTGCTATGTACTGAAATGATTGATGAATAGATTGAAAATTTCTCTTGCAAAAATAAAATAAAATCACTCACTGGTGCTAGCCTGCAAATCCAAACAAGAATGAGATTTTTGTTTTCTTTGACACAAAACACTTTTTTTTCGAGACAGATTGAGACAAAACACTTGACCACTTAGTCTGGGCTTAAAAAGTTACGAAGCCCAGGCCCAGGATTAGGACGGTCCAGCACCGGATCGACCACATCACGTCCACATTCTCACCTAAAAAACATGTCCACATCTGGATATGGCCCATCACCACGACAAACTCCCGAGTCTTAGGGCGCCACCGGCGGCGAGGATGCCAGCGGCAGACGCAGAGCTTCCTGCTGCCGCATCTCCTCCAGCACTCCCGCAGACCGCCCCTCCTCGGACGGCGACGAGCACACCGGAGCACCCAGACCTCCAGCCCCGGCCGTCTCTGGGAGCGCCTCCATCACCCAAGGTGAAAGCCGGCGGGGAAAACCGTGATCCCTGGCCGCCGGGGGCAAAAGCCTCCTTCTCCGGTGAGGTGGAGAGGGGCCTGGGCTCTGTCGGAGCGGAGCCCTCCCGTCTCGCTTCGCCGACGAGCACGCCCCCCGCGCCGCCCTTGTCGCCTTCTGAATCGCCGGAGGCGGATCGTACAGTTACTGTTTCGCCCATCAGCAGATCGACTTCAAGCCCGACAGGGATGTGGCCGGAGCTCAGCCCAGATAAGCAGGACTCGCTCTGCCAACAAGATGATCATTCACAGGGTGGTGATACGTCGACATGGTCATGGCCCAATCTACCTGAGGTACGGGATAAAATGTACTTTTACAGATCTTTCTGAAAGATGTGGTTAATCCTTCTATAGTAGTTGGCTACTCTAGGTTTTGTTCAAAGAATAGGTTATGGAATTGGTCGAAAAAAAAGAATAGGTTATGGGGAAAAATCCAACAATATTGATTTCTTAGTGATATACTAGTTGATCATACAAATTGCTACGAAGTGTGAAAGCCACCTACATTACTCTTACATAGAAAAGGAACCTTGGCACGAGCTGAACTTATCTACCACAATTACATTACAATGCACTTACAATGCACTTACCTTCCTCCATGTGCAGCACATTTTGTACAAGTGCGAGCAGATCACTTGGGATTTAAAATTTCTCTGTATGATCCCACTATTATTTGTTAAAAAATGCACAATCCCAGTGATCAACTATTTTTTCCATGCTTGTGCAGGATATCTGGTGCCTTATACATTCCCTAATGCCATTGCGTGATTCTGCCCGTTCTGCCTGTGTATCTCGCACATTTCTATGTTCCTGGAGATGCCACCCCAAGCTTATATTCAGTGAGGAAACACTAGGCTTGAAACAGAAGGAAGGCCAAAATATCGATATAGCAAGGGGTTTCACTAGCAGAGTTGATCATATTCTGAAAAATCACTCAGACACCGGTGTGAAGATACTCAAGTTTGTAATCCGTGATCATTACAATGTCGACACTTGTCATCTAAATAGTTGGCTCCAGAAAGCTGTCACACCAGGGATTGAAGAAGTCACACTTTTGCTGCCTACGAAACATAGGAAAATGTATGAATTCCCGTGTTCAGCTCTACTTGATGGGCGTGGAAACTCAATCTGGTATCTTTACCTCACCAATTGTGCCTTCCGCCCCCCGGTTGGATTTGATTGCTTGAGAAGCCTGGCAAAGCTGCATCTGTATGGAGTTTGTATCACGGGGGATGAGTTGGGGCATCTTATTTCCAATTGTTTTGCTTTGGAGGAGTTAGAAGTCAGCTGTTGCATGAAGCTAATCTGCCTGGAGATACCATTCTGGCTGGAGCGGCTTAGTTGCTTGACTGTGTCTCAGTGCGACAAGCTGAGAGTGATAAAGAGCACAGCTCCGCACCTCTCCATTTTTGACTTCTTTGGTGAACCAGTACAACTCGTGCTTGGAGAATCATCAAAGGTAAAAGACTTAAGGGTGGGGTATTCATTTGCGCCCAATGCTGTGAGTTATGCTATCACTAAGCTACCTTTCATCGCACCACATCTTGAGACTCTTACTGTATACTCGTTTTGTGAGGTATGCTCTGAAGCTTCACATCATTAGATTCCAGTGTTTATGACTCGTAGGAAGGAATATGATTAATTCGAGATATCTTTGTGCAGAGGGTTAGTACCCCAATGGTAGCTGACAAATTCATCCACATAAAGCACTTGAATATCTACTTTGGTGAGGATGGTGAGGGGGCTGTTACCCCTGCCTATGATTATTTATCCTTGGCTTCATTTCTGGATGCTTGTCCTGTCTTGGAGAGTTTCATCTTAAGTGTGAGTTAACTGTTCACGCTGCAAAGGTGTCTAGTATCTGCCGTGGAGACATTTAATTTGACTGGCATTTATTCGATGCTATGCAGGTAGATCAGAGTGACATGCGGCATGATTCGGTTTTTGAGGATCCCTCCTCACATCTGAGGCAGATTCCTGAACACAGGCGGCATGAGAGGCTCAAGAAGGTGCAAATCGATGGCTTTTGCTCCGCAAAGAGCATAGTTGAGCTAACATGTCATATCCTCAAGAATGCAACGTCACTTGAAAGCCTCACACTGGACTGCATATTTGGTGCGGATGCAGTTGGTGAGTCTGTTAGGTGTTCTGCCCCAGAATCCGGTAAATGCATGCCCACAAGCCGGCGTATTATCTTGGAAGCACATAAAGCACTCGGTGCCGTCAAGAGATACATCGTGGAGAAAGTTCCCTCTTCAGTCAAGTTACATATTGGGGGGCCTTGTACCCGGTGCCATGTTATGGATGTGATGTTGCCGCAGGTATCCAATATGTAGATTTGCGACGTTGCAGATGTTGTCCTTCGTCTTCATTGTTCGTTGTTGTTCTCTGCTGTGTTGGTACATAGCTGTTCACTGTGTAGGTCCTGTCATACCACACATGTGCTTTCATTTCTTGTCAAGTTACCAGTTTTTCTATGCGTGTGCACCTTATTGGCGTCACTAGAACACCTGCAGGTTGATTGTTACTTCACCTGGATTAGAGCTAAGACTAGTTATACAAATACATTGATCTTGTGTTGTATCCTGTATTCCTGTTTCTTCAATTAAATCGTTGGTAGCCTATCTTTATCAACGCAAATGGTGACGATGACTATCACGGATTTGGCTCTCGTTGCTTGGAGGAGGCTATACCGGCTCCCCATCTGTTCCAGTTCCATCCTGTTGGAACGGCTCAATTGCAAATTTTCAGCTCACTGGCATATATACAAGTCCCTTTGGACACCGGACAGGCACCAAGCAACTGCTGTGATTTGGTCTAGGCGAGTATTGTCAGATATCATGTAGGGTGTGGAAAAGGCCACAAGTATGGTGGTTTTTGTTGTTCCCGCGAAGCGAAGCGAAGATCAATCACTTGGCGAATGAAGTGGATTAACCTCTTTTTGGCAAATGACGATACCAACCAGTAATAAATGCGCTGGCCCAAATTCATTTCCAATGAACATACCGAAGGGATACAGCACATAATACAACATACAGCGCTGATCTCGGGAAGAGTAGAAGGCCTGGATTTCAAGAGCATCTGAGCCCGAGCTCAGAAACAAATTTTCCCAGGTGAAACAATTTTTTATTGATGGTAGAGCTTTGTAGATGGTTCAGCCACATCCGATGCCACGAAATGATTGAGAACTAGAACGGGGTTGAAATGCATCCTATTATGTGCATCCTTGTAAACAGACCCGCATATACATGTCAGTCTGTTGCATGGCTTCTACACTATTTTTCTTTCGAGTGTTCTATTTTCCACTAGTTTTTTCTTAGCCTTCTACTCCAGAGAGGGGCGTTTTGGTGGACGAGCTGCATAGAGGCCGGTATCTGCGTCGTTCGTTCGGGCGTCGCGATGCGTGGCCTCCGCTCCTTTTCTATTTACCGTTTCTATCTGGTTTCTGTCTGGTATAAATACAACGGTGCTGCCTATTTCTGTTTCGGCTTTGTACATGGGCCTACGATTTCTGTACTAGCGTGCACGCACAAGATGTTCGGTCCATGCGGCTTCAAATTTGGCCCACCTCGCGCGCTGGCGAGGTTGGTTGGTGAGAAAAATAAATGTGTGGTTGCTGGGCCCGCTCGGCGACAGCAGCGTCGACCATTAAGCGGCGCATGTTCGTGTTTGGGCCCCAGAAAGTGGACGGCACCGCGCGGGGCGGGGGGCGGCAGCGCCGCTTCCCGCCATGGACGGCATGGAGTTCTTCTTCGAGGAATCTGCAGCAGGGTAATATTCCTAAATCTCGCTCAAGTTCTCGCTACGGGATGTATTTTTTGAGCTAGAATTCCATCGATTGGAGTTTCCCTTGACTTGTTCCTCTTTTTTTTTTGCGGGACTTGACTTGTTCCTCTAACAAACAGATCTGGCTGGCTCTCGTTTGCCTGAGCAGGTTCGTGCCGCGGTTGGACAGCAGAGTTTGCTTAAGGGATCTCGTTGCCGGTGAGCAACTGACTGAAGGCGGCACAAGTGGAACAGAGGATGCGAGGAGGCTTTGATTTCTTCTCTACCGATGGATTATGAAGGGGGCGAAGGAGCTGGTATGGGGGGTGCGCGTCGTATGATCTTGGCAACGAAGGGTGGGCGATTCCTGCGAGATAGGCGGTGCAAATATAGTCCCTGATGCCGCGGACCAGGATCCAGACGAAGATGGCGTGGGAGTGTCGAGTGCAAACCAATCTTCTTGGACCAGGAGGTGAATTTGTGTTTTAGATAATGTCGATTAATTTTCTGCTGAAGTATATGCATCATCAGCTTTTGCTCGTAGTTTTGTTGCACAAAAGTTGTTCGTCTGGTCGGTTTTGAATTTTCTAGCCAGTTCATCATGTTGAAAATTAGTAAGCAACATGAACGTTGAAAAGCGTTTTTGGGAGGGTTACCTGTGTTGTGTAGCACATGAGCGATCAGTCACAGCAGGGGCGATTTCATGTTCAGAATAAAGGAATAAAAAAGAACATGCTATGACGATTTTTCGAGACATGTCTGATGCCTCGGATCACAAAAAAACGCTGGTCTCGCACACCAAAGAAATGGACGATGCTAGCTTGCCGTTTTTGGGGGTTGTTAAAATGATTTTTTTCTGAATCTGGCCCTGCTACTAGCATAGAAACACATACATGTCTAGCAAGTTATATCCCCAGCAAAAATTCTTGATTCTGCTATGTATACCAGCAAGTTGTGTGGGCAGTGTGCCCATGGACAACACTTTATTTTGTGTCCTTCAGTGGATTTAATCCGCTGATGAGTTGGTGTGTCATTTGTTCGCAGGGTCAAAGTTGGTGTGTCACAGCCAAAAACTATCTTAACAGGTAATGCATGATTGGATACAAAAAAAGAAAAAAAAAACATTGTCATTGATATAATTTGTTAGAGTGCTTGATGTATAAAATTGTAATGATCTTACTTGATTTCTTTGTGGCTGGGACAGATCAAGCTCGCGCGATGGAAATTGCAATAGGCGATGTCATGCCGCGGACTGCACATCGGTGGTGCAAATGGCACGTGCTGAAGAAGGCAAAAGAGAGCCTTGGGGCACTGAAAGGGAAGTGAATTCAAGCCAGAATTCAGCAAGCTAGTCCACCACATAGTTAGTATTGATGAATTTGAGAAGGGTTGGGCATGCATGATTGAAAAATATGGCCTCCAGACCAATGCATTCCTAACCCAGCTTTATGAAGTGAGGGGGAAGTGGGTGAAGTCATACTTCATGGGTGTGTTCTGTGCAAAGATGACAAGTATGCAGCGAAGCGAGAGCGCAAACCACCTTCTGAAAGGGTATGTACCACCAGGCTGCCCCATGCATTTGTTCATCCGGCAATATGAGAAGATGCAATTTGACGACAACTCAGAAGAAAGTTACCAGGAGAAAAGGACAAAACTAGTGAGTTTGGATTAGTCTTCTATCAATCTATCTGCTTTTGAAATGCTCAGATTTTTAGAATCTAAATTCGTCTTGTTGAGGTTGTCACTTGTGGGGGGATTGTCCTGAAGCAAAATATCCCAGTCGAGGTACATGCATCGCAGGTTTACACCAGAACAATGTTTGAGAAATTTGGTGAAGCATTGTATGTGTGTGGGTCGTATGATCTAGTAGAAGTCAAGCCCCAATTGGAGTACATTGCTAGGCACATAAAATTCCAGTCAAGGGAAAAGTGGTGCAAGAATGAGTTTGTCATCTCCGTGAGTGAGACAATCGATGAGTTCAGGTGCGAGTGTGGAACATTTGAGCACTATGGAATGGTTTGCAGTCATGCGCTTAAGGTGCGTGTCATATCTCCTCTTCGGTATTTTACAAACCATTTTCTGTGTGAGCTCCCCTCCGAAAACATGTGTTGCTGGTCAGGTCATGAAACTGACATTTTTTGGTTGCTGGTTCGCCAGGTCATGATACACCTAAAACTGCATGAGCTCCCTCCGAAACATGTGCTCAAGCGATGGACTAGAGATGCAAGAGATATACTACTGCCGGAGTATTTGCGCTACCAGAAGGACCATGGGCCCCTGAAGTATTCTTCTCGTCGACTGTAAGTGCATCTAGTGCCCCTTAGTGATTTTGGTGTATTGAAGACTTATAGGTTAAGGGACTGATGCGTTTGTGAGTGTACACAGGTCTATAAGTCTATGAGGAGTTTGGTATTTACAGAGAAAGTCGACCCCTAAAAATGAGGTTCTTCGGCTGAAGACTTTGGATTTCTGAAGACTTTCTGAAGACTTTAAAAGTGAAGAAATTGGTGTGACCTTGAAGACTTGGTATTCACTTGAGGAACATGAAGCGTGAAGACTTTTTGTTTTCGTAGTTTCATTTTCTCTTTCTTGAGTCATAGAAAACATCGTACTGTTAAAGGGGGTCGAGGAAATACTAAGGAAAGATCTCCATGTGATGCTCAACTCAAAATCCTACACCTACCTATCCCTTCGAGTGAAGCCATTGGAAATCTCATACAGTTCAGTCATATTCGTCAGTGACAGAGACGAAGTTCTTCTGGTCGTTGAGGAATTTGTTCTGACTGAGGAGTTAGGAATTCGCCAGTGTGGATTGCCTACACAGTGAGGAACATGATAGCCCTGAGGAATTTGATACTCAAATTTCCGACGTTGCTATGCTATGCGCCAGCTGTCCCAAAATATCTACCCACCTAACGGTCATATCATTGAAGGGCATTTATGTCTTATCATGACGGGCTGCTCCCTAGGCTATAAATAGTCGCCCCCTACAACCACTAGCTGGTTGGCTGCTTCGAGAGAAACTGACACTTGTCAATTGAGAGCATCCCATCCTCCGAGGACTTTGAGCGAAAATCATCAAGTGAGGAAAACCCAAACCCAAACACGTACAAACCCCAAGTGATTGAGCATCACTGAAGAGATTGATCCTGCGTGGATCCGACGCTTGTTACCTTTGAAGACTGTGCTTCTTCCAGATGGTTAGGCGTCATGGTCTAGAGCATCCAAGAGGAAATTGTGGATAGCCGAGTGACCGAGTTTGTGAAGGTTTGGAAGTCACCTGAAGACTTACCACGAGTTATTGGGTGAGGTCTGTGTGACCTTAGCTGAAGGAGAATACGGTGAGGACTGTGTGTCCTCAGGTTTAAATACCTAGCCGCTCCAACCAGACGTACAACTGAGACAGCAGTTGGAACTGGTCTACCAAATCATTGTCTTCACCAAGCTTACTGGTTCTATTTTTCTCAACTCTTTCATTTCCTCATTACTGTGTTGTATGCTTGTTCATATCTGTGTTTGAAGACTTTGACTGAAGACTTTCTTAATTTCCTCAGTTCAATTTCCTCAGTCTGTTTGTCTTCATCCTGTGTTATCCTGTGTTTACGCTTTCTGTACTCTGTGCTTGTCTTCATTTCATTATGATGACTATGCTTGTGTTCTGCTATGCATACTTTTGAGTACTTATTCCGCTGCAAGTAGTTCTTCGCTAAGGAATTTACTCACCCACAAATTCCTCAGTGAAGAATTCGTAAAAATTGCCTATTCACCCCCCTCTAGTCGATATAACGCACTTTCAATTGGTATCAGAGCAAGGTACTCCCTTGTTCTGTGTGATTTTGGTTTAACCGCCTGGAGTTTTAGTTATGTCGACCGCAGGTATGATCAAGGTCTCTGCTGGGTGTCCTACCTTCGATGGGACGGACTACCCCTACGGGAAGAATAAGATGCGAATGCATCTTGAGGCAATTGATAACGATCTCTGGTATGTTGTGGAAAATGGTGTTCCCTCTGTCTCACCCTCACTGAACGCTACTGATGTGAAGAGATTCAAGCAACTCGATTCTCAAGCGAAGAATATCATATGTGGCCATCTGAGCAAAGGACAGTATGGAAGAGTGAGTGCTTTGGAAACTGCTAAGCTTATCTGGGATAGGCTGTCCAAAGTAAATGAAGGAGTCTCAACACAGCGTGACTCTCGAGTTGATGTTCTTCGCAATCTCTTCAACCGCTTCAAAAGACTCGACAATGAAAATGTTCAACAAAGCTTCGATCGCCTCACTGACATCTCAAACGAGCTTCAAGCGCTTGGTGCCACTGACATCATCGACCACGAGGTGATGAAGAACCTGCTGAGATCGCTTGATTCCTCATTTGATACTCTGGCATTGATGATACAAGAGCGTGCTGATTACAAGTCACTTGATCCCGCTGATATCCTTGAGAGGCTAAATACTCATGAGTTCCAGCTTGCTGAAAAGAGAGATCTCTATGGCTCGAGCTATGGCAGATCACGTGCACTGAAGGCCAAGGTAGTTTCTGAGTCTGAAGATGAAGACTCTGACAGCAGCCTTGGTGATCCTGAAGAACTGAGCCATGATCTAGCACTGCTCGTGAAGAAATTCCAGAAGTTCTCAAGACGTGGTCGCTTTGGAAGACCCTCAAGGAGCAATGACTCCTCATCCAGTGACTACAAGAAGAGGCTTTGTCACAAATGCAAGAAACCCGGACACTACATTCAAGATTGTCCTCAGTGGGAAAAGGAATCAAAGAAGAAGAAATACAAGGATTACATGTAACGCCCACGATGCGGCTATATCTCCCACGTGTCGAGGCACGACTTAGAGGCATAACCGCATTGTGGTTTTGTCGCAAGAAGGGTCATCTTCACACAATCCCATGTAACGAACAAGAATGGGATAAGGAGGTTGCTTACAATCGCCACTTCACACAATACATAAATAAATCATACATCAATCAGAGTACACACATAGGTCCGACTACGGAACAAAAATAAAAGAAGACAACCCCAAATGCTAGATCCCTGATCGTCCCAACTGGGCTCCACTACCGATCAACAGGAAACGAAACACAGTAATGGCCAAGGTCTTCGTCGAACTCCCACTTGAGCTCGGTGGCATCACCTGCACTGGTCTCATCGGCACCAGCAACTATTTTTGTAGAATCTGTGAGTCACGAGGACTCATCAATCTCACACCCGCGAGATCAAGACTATTTAAGCTTAAGGGTAGGAAAGGGGTAGTGAGGTGGAGTTGTAGCAAGCACTAAGCATATATGGTGGCTAACATACGCAAATAAGAGCGAGAAGAGAAGCAATGGAACGGTCGTGAAGCTAGCAATGATCAAGAAGTGATCCTGAACTCCTACTTACGTCAAACATAACCCAAAAACCGTGTTCACTTCCCGGACTCCGCCGAAAAGAGACCATCACGGTTACACACACGGTTGATGTATTTTAATTAAGTCAAGTGTCAAGTTCTCTACAACCGGACATTAACAAATTCCCATCTGCCACATAACCGCGGGCACGGCTTTCGAAAGATAATACCCTGCAGGGGTGTCCCAACTTAGCCCATTATAAGCTCTCACGGTCAACGAAGGATAAACCTTCTCCCGGGAAGACCCGGTCAGTCTCGGAATCCCGGTTTACAAGACATTTCGACAATGGTAAAACAAGACCAGCAAAGCCGCCCGATGTGTCGACAAATCCCGATAGGAGATGCACATATCTCGTTCTCAGGGCACACCGGATAAGTCAAGCTACGAGTAAAACCAGGCCTCGAGTTTCCCCGAGGTGGCCCCGCAGGCTGCTCGGTTCGGACCAACACTCGAAGGAGCACTGGCCCGGGGGGGTCTAAAATAAAGATGACCCTTGAGTCTGCAGAACCCAAGGGAAAAGGGGATAGGTGGTAGCAAATGGTAAAACCAAGGTTGGGCCTTGCTGGAGGAGTTTTATTCAAAGCGAACTGTCAAGGGGGTCCCATAAATCACCCAACCGCGTAAGGAACGCAAAATCAAGGAACATAACACCGGTATGATGGAAACTAGGGCGGCAAGAGTGGAACAAAACACCAGGCATAAGGCCGAGCCTTCCACCCTTTACCAAGTATATAGATGCATTAATTAAAATAAGATATATTGTGATATCCCAACATAAACATGTTCCAACATGGAGCAATCTTCAACTTCATGTGCAACTAACACGCTATAAGAGGGGCTGAGCAAAAGCGGTAACATAGCCAAACAACGGTTTGCTAGGAAGGGTGAAAAAAAGGTTAGAGGTTCATGGAAATTTGGGAGGCTTGATAAGCAAGTGGTAGGTAACGCGGCATAGCAATAGAGCAAACAACTAGCAAGCAAAGATAGAAGTGATTTCGAGGGTATGGTCATCTTGCCTGAAATCCCGCTAGGAAGAAGAACGAGTCCACGAAGAAGACAAACGGATGTAGTCGAACGAATCCTCACAACTCCGGAACGAAACCGAAGCTAGCGAGAGAAGCAACCCGGAAAGAAACAAACAACATAGTAAACAACCACCACATACACATGTCATGATGCACAATCAAGTATGATGCATGTCCGGTTTAAAGAGGCATGGCATGGCAAAGTGCACAAACAATACTACAAGTTAAGTGGAGCTCAATATGCAACGAGTTGCATATTGAAGAAACACCACATCAATTATTTAGTTCTCTCTCATTTATGTACCCAACAATATTAAATGTTATTAAACATGGCAAGAGGTGAAGCATAAGTAAACTAACTATTTAGGCAAGTTTAATTGAGGCCGGAACAACAAACAACAATTCCGGAAAATCCCCATATGCATATTTAGCAATTTAATGGAAACAACAAATATAAACATTTTAAATGTTGTTATCATGATGCAGATGACATTTACAAGTTTTTATGCAATTTATGAAAATGGTGACATAAGCATGTTATGAAGCATTTGTCACCGTGGTGGAAGAAAAGGGGTGCCACGGCAACGAATCCAAAAATGATGCCACGGCAACATATCGGTTCCGGTAGCTCATGGAGATACCGGTGCAAAAGAAGTGGGTGTGAGCGTGTCATGCAAGGATGGGGGGGGGGGTGCTCCCGTATTCCGGGTTCCCACGGGACGGCGGCATGGCAAACGAGGAACGTTCAAAGACCTCTCTCGGACACGGTGCAAACACGAGCATCTCATACAACACACATGCATTCGTTCACGAGCGTCGCCTCGGGGTTATACCTTCGAAGCGTGCGTTTTCGGGGCAGATCGAGTGGGTGCGATGTAGAGGAAGTAGACGTTCTCGGGGTGGTCGTCGTGGAAGTAGTGGCACACGGCGACGGTAGTGGAAGTAGTGGTTCACGTTTCGTAGTCGTACACACTCCATAGAGGATCGGGGTCACGGCGAGGAACTTGACGTCCACGGGGTCGACGATAGAGTTACACACGTTGTCGGGGTACTTGTTCTTCCGGTCTTGGCGTCCGTAGATGTACACGGCAATCGTAGTGGTACTTGGCGGTTCCGTGTAGTCGAACTTGACGATCCGAGGGGGTACTTGGTGCATCACCGTGTAGTTGTACATGGGTCAAACAGAGGCATTGACACATCTGGAGGGGCATCGAGGTACTTGTCAAGGCCCTGCCTCGAGAGGTCACCGGAGGTGCGTAGAGGTGGCAGAGATGGTGTTGCGTGGACGCGGGCACAAGACGGGTGAAGGGGTGGCGAGGTGACCAGAGGCGCGAGGAGGGGGATCCTGGTCGCGACAAAAGAAGGCAGCGGGGCGACGTCCTTGTCGGACGGTGCAGGCAAACCATGGCGAGGCCGAACGTGGGTCTCGGGCAGGAGGTGAAGAAGATGGCAGGGACGCGATCTCCGGCGAGAAGGCGAAGCAGAGGAGGCTGGGGTCGAGCACGGGCCTGACAGCGGGTCGACGCGGCTGGAGAGGTGACGGCAGGGATGGCCTGGACAAGGCCAGAGGTCGGGGAGGGAGCGGCCGATGGCGGCCGGACCAGGAGTCGAGGCGGCGGACCTCCTGCTCGGCGACAGACGAAGCGGCAAGGAGGAGGCGCCCGGGGACGGCTCGGGCTCCAGGAGCTCGGGTGCTGGACGAGGAAGGGAGACGCGAGGACGAGGCAGGTCGATGGGGCGGTGCGGTTCACGAGATGGACAGCGCGGGGCTGCAGGATCCGGGGTTGGGGCCGAAGGGGCGGATCGAGGGGCTCCTCCCCTAGCTCGATGCGTGTGTGTGTGTGAGTGGCGGCGGTGTGGGAGAACGAGAGGAGATGGAGATCGATGGGAGCAAGGTGGGATCAGGCTAGGGTTATCGGTGTGGTTTGGCTTAGGTGGGCCGGCGTTGCGGACTCGGCCGAGCTGCAGACTGGTGGGCTGGCTGCATCTCTCTCTCTCTAATCTCTTAGCAAAGCAAAAAAAAGGAGAAGAAAAGAAAGGCTAGGAGGAGAGTTTGGGCAAGGGGATAATTTTCCCGGACTCATAAAAATGTGCTTGTTCCAAGAAAAATAGAAAGTGAGCATGGGCGTGAAGTTGACTTCAAACTCATTTGAATTATTTTCAAATGAGTGTAGGAAGGAAGTGGGTATTTGGTAGATCCAAAAATGTTGAGAGTTTTGGAAGAGCCTCGATAAATGAGATAAGAATTGTTGGCAAAGTTTGAGGCAAGGAATTGAGGTAGAAAATGCATGGAACTTAAACTGTAAGTGTTTTATGGTTTATTCCTAAAGGATGGAATATTTATCATAGGTCCCTAATAATGGGAGGATACGTTATAAGGAGAAATCACCATGTGAATTCCCTCGATTTAAATAGATCAAAAATCTATGCAATTTATTTAGTTGAGTTTTAAAAATTAAATGACATGATGGCATGATGACATGATGCAATGCAAAAAATAAAAGAGCAAGCACAAATGAAACACACAGTGATCACAAAAATATGGAAGTCTTCTGAAGCGTCGGTCTCGGGGCGTTACAACACTCAACCACTACAAGAGGATCTCGTCCCGAGATCTAGGATGGCACCGGAGAGAAGCGGGAGAGGAAGAGGTAAAACAAATTGCTTCTTGACAAACGAGTGAAACCACGAACCTTGAGAGATTGAACGAACGAAAAGAGAGAATACAAGGGAGATGAACGAGATTGAAAACACTCCGTTATCAAAGAGGAACAAGGAACATTGCGAGAACCTTTGTAGGTTGAAGAATATGAAACAAGAGCTTAACGGATCAAAAGGAATATGAAAGCACACCGGTAGGAAAGAGAAACAAGGAAAACTCCATGTGAACCTTGGAGTTTGCAAAGCTATGAATGACGAGAATAATGGACGAGAAGTACATGCAAGCACTCCGGTTGAAACGAGATGTACAAGGAACGATAAAGATCAATTATGACAACACTCCGGTTAAAACAAGATAGAGAAGGAATAAGAGTGATATAATTTGGACAGCACTCCGACTGTAAATGGAAGGAATTGAACATGATCTTGACAAGATGAGAGGATACTCGATGAAATTAACAACACATTGCCTCCGGAACTAATGAAAGAATGGCACAAGGGGTAAGAAAAATTTCAGATAGCACTCCGGTTGAGGAAGGAGACAAAACTTGATAAGATGAGAGAACTCGAATGAAAACACGACACTCCGGCTAAACGGATAAGAAAGGAAAAATTACATGATCTTGACAAAACAAGATGATTGGTCGAAGAGAGCAACATCACAAAGCCTCCGGAAACAATGCATGATAGTTAGATAGTTGGAGTGAATAGAACAAAGAATGAAACCAACATCTCCTACCATAAATGAATTTTAAAGAGCATCCTTACGAAGTAGGATTGAACGGAGTTGTTGGAAAACCAACAACGAAACGAGTAAGCTTGTAGTGGACTTATGGAAAAACTTCTCAAAATTATGAGGTGAAATTTTGCCACTAACGAAAACAATTGCTTGCTTGAGATCAACGAAGAGATGAAATCTTCTCTCGCCGAGAGGATAGGAGAAAACTTGGATCATTGTTAGACACCACAATTAGCAACATTCCTTAGGGAAGGCTTTAGGTGAAACATGACACAAGATAAATCCAACGAAGAGATTGGTGGATTTAAAATATCTCATTCTTGACAACATGTGAATCATGAAACACGAACTCAAATTGTCAAGAATGACATAACACCACCTCAAATGATAAGGTAGAATGAATTGCACTCTAGAATGCAAGATGAAGAATGCTTGGACTCCACAAAACAAAACATGTGTTGAGCACCATGTTTATTTTAGAGTATAGCTTGGCGGGTCATAACTTCGAGAAAAATCTTGAAGAACAATTCGAGAATGAAAGGCATCCTTGATGAACCATCATGTAGAGCCTCCATGAAGAACTCCGGTAAAAAGGATGATAAAATGAAAGAGAAGTTGAGAACACAAGGTGAAGCCTTGCGATGATTTAGATGGATCTTCGCGACGAGATAGTGCGGAAAACTTGGAACTCCGGAAAGAAAAGATGAACAACTTGGAACCGAGAATTTGATATCATGAACGAACTCCGGAAGAAGGAATTAATCACTTGGAGGAAACAAGAATAAGAATTACATTACGCGTATCCTTCACCAATTTAGATTGATGACAAGCAACGGATTTGGCATACTACTTATTCTCGTAGAAAAGATTAAGATAGATATAGCGCAAACTTGAGAAGGACTTCAACGAACCACCGGTAACAACGGAAGAGAATTTGGAAAAGAACGAATGAATTGATACGATAACAACGGAAGAGACTTCTTGAACGAACCACCGTAAGAATTGAGAAAATGAAAGTAGCAAAGGCGCAATTCATCGGGAAGAATTAGAAAACGAATAAAGATACTTGACAGAATTTAGATACATGAGAACGAAGAGATCATGAACTGATTAGAGGATATTTGAATGATGCACCGGTAAGATTTGGAGAACGAGAGCTGAAAGCTGGAATGAATAATTCTGAGATGATGGGCTCCGGAGAATCAAACTGAAAAGACTTCTGAAATGCTCCGGGTAGGTGAAAAGAATTCTCACAATCGAAAACAATTATGAGAGGATGGCATCAAGCTAGAACCATGAATCTTCAAGAGAACGGTCCAAGATTTAGGAGAAATATCTACCTTGATCTTGAAATGTTGAGGATGATGATGAGAAACACCACCATGAATTGTTGAGGCACTCCGGAACCATGAAGAATAGAAAGGTTGAATCAACAATGAAAAGAATTTTAAAGCGATCTTGGAGAAGGAATATGACTGATGATAATTGATTCTTACGTCAAACTTTGCAATGAATTTGAGAATAACTCCGGAAAGAATTAGAAGAGTTAGGTAAGATCCTGGGAAAAGACCTGTGGGTTAGGGCCCACTCAAAAGATATACCGTTGAACGATTTAAAAGAGAGATTGCGCCGGTTCAATTAAATGGCTTGAATAAGGTAAGACCTCGAAATAGCTAGAAAGGATTAAGAATAGAAACATGAATCCTCTGGGATACCTTCAGCACTCCAGATAAACATGAATAGCAAGAGGTGGATGATTAAGAGGTATACCGGCATGAGAAAGCATTTGAAAGGAGAAAATGGCTATAATCAACACTGAAAGCTTCAATTGAATCCACCGGAAAAGAATACGAGAATGAAGAATGATAAACTTGAAGAACATCTTCATGAGAAGCACCGGGTAAGAACATTGATTGAAAAGAATGAAGGGACTTCACATGAATAAAATGTATACTTGATTAAGAAATCTGAGTCCTTGACGAAAAAGGGTGGGAGGGCGGGAAAACAAAGGCAACTTGGGGCAGATGGAATAAACACCATTGAGAAAAAACTTAGAATTAATCTCGCGAATGTTGACATGATCGGATCCACTTGAAGAGAAGCACGCCGGTTGGAAAAAGAGTTGACATGACAACCTCAAAGATCAAGAAGGATTAGCACTCCCATAGAAATATGAGAACACCGTTTAGGGAAGGTATGGATCAACACTTGACAATGAAGCAACTCGAATACCACAACTTAAAACAAAAACAAAGGATTGGCTTAGGAAATAAGTCGGAACAAACATATGATAGAGATTTCGTCCGAAGTTTTCGTGGTGGGGCCCACACGGGCTCGATCGTACAACACCATCATGTACAAGGCAGTGCACATGACATACGAAGCGTCCCCGAGTCGGCATAGCCAAGGACTCTTTAAGACACTACGAGACCACTATAAAACCAACCGTGGAAAGGCGGACCACTAGACGTCGAACCCCAATTTCATATCATGCATCTGCCGGAAAGATATCCTAGGAGCTACTTGAATTCCCACTTATAAACTCCCGAAACTTTCTGGTTATGCAATCGGGTGTTGGGGATACAGGGGACACAATATATCTCACCCAAACTAACAATACCTAGATCCAGCTGTATCCATCCTTCAACACATAACCAAGAAACCTTCGGAAATCATTTACCTCAACCTTCGAAAAGCATCCGTTATACGAGTTATGGCAATACTCCCGAACTCCCGCCCCAGTACTGGGTGGCGTCGAGGTGATCTCACCAACAACTGCATAAAAGAGATTTTCGATGTCGGCGAAACTCAGGTATTCCAGAACTGCAACGATAAAATTGTGACGACAACACCTCGGAGCTCAACTCCCCGGGACACTGCCACAACCCCTAAATGTCAGGAGGCACCAAGAACAATGTTCTCGTCACAAAACCATCGGAACGATTCCAAGATACCCGCGTGATCCTAAATTTTTTTAGTGAAATTTGAGGAGAGTCAAAACTTCTACGTCAGGAGGCCTCACCAGAAAGACGAAGGGACTGAGGAGTAAAAAGAATCCTACTCTCCGATATATATAATCCTAAGACTCAAAACAATTTTTTGTTCTAGACTCAACAACGCCAGCGATTCGATCAAGCAGGGGGCTCCTAAGTCGGGGATGGCTCTGATTACCAACTTGTAACGCCCACGATGCGGCTATATCTCCCACGTGTCGAGGCACGACTTAGAGGCATAACCGCATTGTGGTTTTGTCGCAAGAATGGTCATCTTCACACAATCCCATGTAATGAACAAGAATGGGATAAGGAGTTGGCTTACAATCGCCACTTCACACAATACATAAATAAATCATACATCAATCAGAGTACACACATAGGTCCGACTACAGAACCAAAATAAAAGAAGACAACCCAAATGCTAGATCCCTGATCGTCCCAACTGGACTCCACTACTGATCAATAGGAAACGAAACACAGTAATGGCCAAGGTCTTCGTCGAACTCCCACTTGAGCTTGCTGGCATCACCTGCACCGGTCTCATCGGCACCTGCAACTGTTTTTGTAGAATCTGTGAGTCACGAGGACTCAGCAATCTCACACCCGCGAGATCAAGACTATTTAAGCTTAAGGGTAGGAAAGGGGTAGTGAGGTGGAGCTGCAGCAAGCACTAAGCATATATGGTGGCTAACATACGCAAATAAGAGCGAGAAGAGAAGCAATGGAACGGTCGTGAAGCTAGCAATGATCAAGAAGTGATCCTGAACTCCTACTTACGTCAAACATAACCCGAAAACCGTGTTCACTTCCCGGACTCCGCCGAAAAGAGACCATCACGGTTACACACACGGTTGATGTATTTTAATTAAGTCAAGTGTCAAGTTCTCTACAACCGGACATTAACAAATTCCCATCTGCCACATAACCGCGGGCACGGCTTTCGAAAGATAATACCCTGCAGGGGTGTCCCAACTTAGCCCATTATAAGCTCTCACGGTCAACGAAGGATAAACCTTCTCCCGGGAAGACCCGATCAGTCTCGGAATCCCGGTTTACAAGACATTTCGACAATGGTAAAACAAGACCAGCAAAGCCGCCCGATGTGCCGACAAATCCCGATAGGAGATGCACATATCTCGTTCTCAGGGCACACCGGATAAGTCAAGCTACGAGTAAAACCAGGCCTCGAGTTTCCCCGAGGTGGCCCCGCAGGCTGCTCGGTTCGGACCAACACTCGAAGGAGCACTGGCCCGGGGGGTCTAAAATAAAGATGACCCTTGAGTCTGCAGAACCCAAGGGAAAAGGGATAGGTGGTAGCAAATGGTAAAACCAAGGTTGGGCCTTGCTGGAGGAGTTTTATTCAAAGTGAACTGTCAAGGGGGTCCCATAAATCACCCAACCGCGTAAGGAACGCAAAATCAAGGAACATAACACCGGTATGATGGAAACTAGGGCGGCAAGAGTGGAACAAAACACCAGGCATAAGGCCGAGCCTTCCACCCTTTACCAAGTATATAGATGCATTAATTAAATAAGATATATTGTGATATCCCAACATAAACATGTTCCAACATGGAGCAATCTTCAACTTCATGTGCAACTAACACGCTATAAGAGGGGCTGAGCAAAAGCGGTAACATAGCCAAACAACGGTTTGCTAGGAAGGGTGAAAAAAAGGTTAGAGGTTCATGGCAATTTGGGAGGCTTGATAAGCAAGTGGTAGGTAACGCGGCATAGCAATAGAGCGAACAACTAGCAAGCAAAGATAGAAGTGATTTCGAGGGTATGGTCATCTTGCCTGAAATCCCGCTAGGAAGAAGAACGAGTCCACGAAGAAGACAAACGGATGTAGTCGAACGAATCCTCACAACTCCGGAACGAAACCGAAGCTAGCGAGAGAAGCAACCCGGAAAGAAACAAACAACATAGTAAACAACCACCACATACACATGGCATGATGCACAATCAAGTATGATGCATGTCCGGTTTAAAGAGGCATGGCATGGCAAAGTGCACAAACAATACTACAAGTTAAGTGGAGCTCAATATGCAACGAGTTGCATATTGAAGAAACACCACATCAATTATTTAGTTCTCTCTCGTTTATGTACCCAACAATATTAAATGTTATTAAACATGGCAAGAGGTGAAGCATAAGTAAACTAACTATTTAGGCAAGTTTAATTGAGGCTGGAACAACAAACAACAATTCCGGAAAATCCCCATATGCATATTTAGCAATTTAATGGAAACAACAAATATAAACATTTTAAATGTTGTTATCATGATGCAGATGACATTTACAAGTTTTTATGCAATTTATGAAAATGTTGACATAAGCATGTTATGAAGCATTTGTCACCGTGGTGGAAGAAAAGGGGTGCCACGGCAACGAATCCGAAAATGATGCCACGGCAACATATCGGTTCCGGTAGCTCATGGAGATACCGGTGCAAAAGAAGTGGGCGTGAGCGTGTCATGCAAGGATGGGGGGGGGGGGGTGCTCCCGTATTCCGGGTTCCCACGGGACGGCGGCATGGCAAACGAGGAACGTTCAAAGACCTCTTCTCGGACACGGTGCAAACACGAGCATCTCATACAACACATATGCATTCGTTCACGAGCGTCGCCTCGGGGTTATACCTTCGAAGCGTGCGTTTTCGGGGTAGATCGAGTGGGTGCGATGTAGAGGATGTAGACGTTCTCGGGATGGTCGTCATGGAAGTAGTGGCACATGGCGACGGTAGTGGAAGTAGTGGTTCACGTTTCGTAGTCGTACACACTCCGTAGAGGATCGGGGTCACGGCGAGGAACTTGACGTCCACGGGGTCGACGATAGAGTTACACACGTTGTCGGGGTACTTGTTGTTCCGGTCTTGGCGTCCGTAGATGTACACGACAATCGTAGTGGTACTTGGCGGTTCCGTGTAGTCGAACTTGACGATCCGAGGGGGTACTTGGTGCATCACCGTGTAGTTGTACATGGGTCAAACAGAGGCATTGACACATCTGGAGGGGCATCGAGGGACTTGTCAAGGCCCTGCCTCGAGAGGTCACCGGAGGTGCGTAGAGGCGGCAGAGATGGTGTTGCGCGGACACGGGCACAAGACGGGTGAAGGGGTGGCGAGGTGACCAGAGGCGCGAGGAGGGGGATCCTGGTCGCGACAAAAGAAGGCAGCGGGACGACGTCCTTGTCGGACGGAGATGGTGCAGGCGAACCATGGCGAGGCCGAACGTGGGTCTCATGCAGGAGGTGAAGAAGATGGCAGGGACGCGATCTCCGGCGAGAAGGCGAAGCAGAGGAGGCTGGGGTCGAGCACGGGCCTGATAGCGGGTCGACGCGGCTGGAGAGGCGACGGCAGGGATGACCTGGACAAGGCCGGAGGTCGAGGAGGGAGCGGCCGATGGCGGCTGGACCAGGAGTCGAGGCGGTGGACCTCCTGCTTGGCGACAGACGAAGCGGCAAGGAGGAGGCGCCCGGGGACGGCTCGGGCTCCAGGAGCTCGGGTGCTGGACGAGGAAGGGAGACGCGAGGACGAGGCGGGTCGATGGGGCGGCACGGTTCACGAGATGGATAGCGCGGGGCTGCCGGATCCGGAGTTGGGGCTGAAGGGGCGGATCGAGGGGCTCCTCCCCTAGCTCGATGCGTGTGTGTGTGAGTGGCGGCGGTGTGGGAGAACGAGAGGAGATGGAGATCGATGGGAGCAAGGTGGGATCAGGCTAGGGTTATCGGTGCGGTTGGGCTTAGGTGGGCCGGCGCTGCGGGCTAGGCCGAGCTGCGGACTGGTGGGCTGGCTGCATCTCTCTCTCTCTCTCTAATCTCTTAGCAAAGCAAAAAAAAGGAGAAGAAAAGAAAGGCTAGGAGGAGAGTTTGGGCAAGGGGATAATTTTCCCGGACTCATAAAAATGTGCTTGTTCCAAGAAAAATAGAAAGTGAGCATGGGCGTGAAGTTGACTTCAAACTCATTTGAATTATTTTCAAATGAGTGTAGGAAGGAAGTGGGTATTTGGTAGATCCAAAAATGTTGAGAGTTTTGGAAGAGCCTTGATAAATGAGATAATAATTGTTGGCAAAGTTTGAGGCAAGGAATTGAGGTAGAAAATGCATGGAACTTAAACTGTAAGTGTTTTATGGTTTATTCCTAAAGGATGGAATATTTATCATAGCTCCCTAATAATGGGAGGATATGTTATAAAGATAAATCACCATGTGAATTCCCTCGATTTAAATAGATCAAAAATCTATGCAATTTATTTAGTTGAGTTTTAAAAATTAAATGACATGATGGCATGATGACATGATGCAATGCAAAAATAAAAGAGCAAGCACAAATGAAACACACAGTGATCACAAAAATATGGAAGTCTTCTGAAGCGTCGGTCTCGGGGCGTTACATTACAGTTCTAATGATGCGAAGAAAAAGAAGAAATCCTCAAAATCTTCATCATCAAAATCCTCAAAGTCTTCATCTCACAAGAAGAGCAGCTCCAAGAAGGCTCGGGCATTCATTGGCAAGGAAATGGACTCTGAGGCTGAATCTGAAGAAAATGAGGAAGAGGAGGCATCTGAGGATTCCGAATCCGGTGTGGCGAGCCTAGCCCTCGCTACTGCATTCGTCAGCAAGTCTATCTTCAACACTGAAGAAAATGACCTCACCAACAAGGATGATGATGGCAATGATGACTACGCTCCCACCTATTGCTTCATGGCAAAGGGTGCCAAGGTACTCAAATATACCTCCTCTGAATCAAGTGAGAATGAGTCTGATGAAAACCTTAAGCCCAGCTATTCTAAACTCGCTAAGATTGCTGTGAAACAACAAAGGGCTTTTGAAAAGGTTCAAAACATGCTAGACAAAAGTGATGATATGTTGGGTGAAGAAATGGATCGCACTAAAACCTTGACTGAAAATCTTCAGAGACTTCAGACTAGGTTTGACAACCTTCAAGGTCATCATAACAGTCTCTTGTCTGATCATGAGAATTTTTCTTATGAATTTCTTCAAAGAAAGCAAGATCTTGAGAAGCTAAGAGTGAGTTATGAAGATCTTCAGAAGGAGCGCGATTCATTACTTGCTCAACAAATCAGCGCTGCTCAGGAAGAATTTGTTCCTCCATGTTTGAAATGCATTGAACGTGAATCTGCTAATTCTTCACCTGAATGTTCAAATGCTTCTAATACTACAAATTCCTCAACTGTCTCTACTATCACTAATTCCTCATCTGAGGACATTGCTAGTATCACTGACGATGCAGGGCTGAAGGAATTGTACATGACAGGCATGTACAAAAGCCTCAAAGGGCATCAGACTCTTTGTGATGTTCTTAAAAAGCAGATCCTCAACAGGAACCCAAGGAAAGAGGGTATTGCCTTTGAGAGGAAACTCAATGCTGATGGTACATATTGGAAGCCTGAGCAGTACCCCAAAACCTCATGGGTTGCTGCAAAGGGACCTCCAGTTGATCCATCTAATTTATCTGGCTTTACATGTGAATCTTCTCATTCTTCTGATGAGTCATTTGACTCCAACTATAAACTGTTCAAAAATCATAATGGTGAAGTATTTGCTAGATATGTTGGCACTAACTGCAGGAACGGTTCTCCTATGAAGATAATCTGGGTTCCCAAAAGGTGCCTTGAAAGTCTTCAGGTGAATGTCCTCATGACACCACCTGTGAAGAATAGGAACCCCAGATCAAATTCTTCATATGGATCTAAGTCCTCATACGGACCAAATTCCTCACATGGATCAAATTCCTCAAAAGGATCAAAGTCCTCATATGAACATCATCGTGCTAACAACTCTGTTTCGCAGGGAAGAGCCAAGGGCTATGAATATAGCATTATTCTTCTAATCATTATGTTCATAAGTCCTCGAAGAATTTCTCTGCTTATTCATATGCTTACCCTAACTTCTCTTATGTGAAACAAAATGGATTGGCTTCTATTCCACCTTTCTCGTATGGAGCCCGCAGAGTGATGAACTCTTTGCCACCCCTTCAGATGTGGATGGTGAAGAAAAAGAACTAATCTCTTCTGCAGGGTCAGGTCTCCAGACGTGCTTGAACGTCTGAAGAATTTGCTGGAGACCTGAAGAGTGCCTGAAAGGACGCAGGCTAATCATGAAGAAATGAACTTTCATTTCACACGTCCTCATACTATTTTAACTGTTGCATTGCTTGATGAAATTCGTCTGATGAATTGTGATGTCATATTCTTCACTGATGAAGTATATGAAGTTCATAAGCTGCACTAATTCATCTGCAGGATGATCAACCCAAAGCCACTGAGTGGGTCCTCGATAGTGGATGTACTAATCACATGACTGGTGACAAGAATCTATTGATGGATGCTCCTTTATCACCATCGCATCTGAAGCATATCATCTTCGCTGACAAAGGCAAAAGTCAGGTATTGGGTCTAGGTAAGGTGGCAATCACAAAGGATCGACACATGGACAAAGTCATGCTTGTCGAGTCCTTAGGATACAACCTCATGTCTGTCTCAATGCTTTGTGATCTTGATATGGTAGTTGTCTTTGGCAAGTATCGTTGTGTTGTGGTTATGGAAGCTGACAATTCCAAAGTCTTCGAAGGCTTTAGGAGACGAGACTTGTATATTGTTGATTTCTCTACAGGACCGCAACCAGACATGTGCCTACTTGCAAAAGCTTCAGAAGGGTGGCTATGGCATCGACGACTTGGTCATGCAGGCATGAGGAATTTGCACACGCTTGCGAAGAAGAAGCATGTCATTGGCATTGAGAATGTCAAATTCCTCAAGGATCACTTGTGTGGAGCTTGTGAAGCTGGAAAGATGACCAAGGCTAAGCATCCAACGAAGACTATCATGACCACTACTCGACCATTCGAATTGCTTCACATGGACCTCTTTGGTCCTAATCATTACTCATCTATCACAAATGATGCATCTCTCTATGGCTTTGTTATTGTTGATGATTACTCTCGTTACACATGGGTACATATTGTTACTTACAAACATGAAGTGCAGGAAGTCTTCAAACAATTTTCCTCGAGGGCTTCAACCAACTTTGGTGTGAAGATCAAGCACATTAGAAGTGACAATGGAACTGAGTTCAAGAATTCTGGTCTTGATGACTATCTTGATGAACTTGGTATTACTCATGAGTTATCTGCTCCTTATGCTCCTCAGCAGAATGGCGTCGTAGAGTGCAAGAACAGAACTCTTGTTGAGATGGCTCGCACTATGCTTGATGAGTACAAGACGCCTCGTCACTTCTGGACTGAGGCAATTTATACTGCGTGCCACATCATCAACAGGGTATATCTTCACAAATTCTTCAAGAAGACTTCCTATGAACTTCTCACTGACAAGAAACCCAATGTGAGTTATTTCAAAGTCTTCGGTGCTAAATGTTGGATTAGAGATCCTCATCACAATGCTAAAATTGCACCGAAAGCACATGAAGGTTTTATGCTTGGTTACGGAAAGGACTCACACACCTACAGAGTCTTCAACAACGTTCTTCACAAGGTTGTTGAAACTGTAGATGTGCGGTTCGATGAAACTAATGGCTCGCAAAGAGAGCACCTACCCTCTCTGATAGATGAACCAACACCTGAGGAAACTATCAAGTTCAAGGCTACTGAGGATGTCATTCCAACCGAAGAATCTGCTGAAGCATTCATTCCAGAACATGAAGAACGTCGACCTAATGCACCTGAGGAAATTGCTGAAGAAAATGGTGCTGAAGAAAATGCTGATCAAATTCCTCGACGACAACCTACTCATCCTCGTGTTGCAAAATAAGTGCAAGTTGAAAAGATCATCGATGGCATTGAAGCACCAGGTCCTCTCACACGCTGAAAAGCTTCACATTTATCTAACTTTTGTGGGCACTATGATTTTGTCTCTATCGCAGAGCCCACTAAGGTAGATGAAGCACAATTCGAGCTCAACAACGTCTGGAACTGGTTACACGTCCAGATCCTCGCAAGCACAATATCATTGGCAAAAAGTGGATCTACCGCAACAAGCAAGATGAAAATGGCCTTGTGGTGAGGAATAAGGCACGACTTGTAGCTCAAGGCTACACACAGGTTGAAGGAATTGATTTCGATGAAACTTTTGCACCTGTTGCTAGACTTGAGGCTATTCGCATATTACTTGCTTATGCTAACCATCATGATATCACTTTATATCAAATGGATGTGAAAAGTGCATTCCTCAATGGTAAGCTTGAGGAAGAAGTATATGTTGCTCAACCCCCAGGTTTTGAAGATCCTAAGCATCCTGACAAAGTCTTCAGACTCAATAAGGCCCTCTATGGCCTCAAGCAGGCCCCTCGGGCGTGGTATGATACTTTGAAGGAATTCCTCATGAAGAAAGGCTTCAAACCCGGTTCACTCGACCCTACTCTTTTCACTAAATCTTATGATGGTGAATTGTTTGTGTGCCAAATATATGTTGATGATATTATCTTTGGCTGTACTGACCAATGATATAGTGATGAATCTGCCTATATGATGAGTGAAGAATATCAAATGTCTATGATGGGAGAGTTGAAATTCTTCTTAGGTCTTCAAATTCGTCAACAGCGCAATGGCATATTCATATCTCAGGAGAAATACCTCAAGGATGTACTGAGGAAATTCGGCATGCAAGATTGCAAAGGCGTCAAAATTCCAATGCCCACAAATGGCCATCTGTGCACTGATGAAAATGGTATTGACTTTGATCAAAAGGTATACCGCTCCATGATTGGTTCTTTATTATATTTATGTGCATCTAGGCCAGATATTATGCTTAGTATTTGCATGTGTGCCCGATTTCAAGCTACACCAAAGGAATCACACCATAAGGCTGTGAAGCATATTCTTCGATATCTAGCTCACACACCAACACTAGGATTATGGTACCCCAAGGGCTCGGCTTTTGATCTCATTGGATATTCTGACTCTGACTATGCTGGTGATCGTGTGGACCGCAAGTCAACATCTGGTACATGTCATTTCCTCGGACGATCCTTGGTCTGTTGGTCCTCGAAGAAACAGAACTGCGTATCACTGTCTGCTGCTGAAGCTGAGTACATTGCTGCTGGTTCTTGCTGTGCTCAATTGCTGTGGATGAAGCAAACTCTCAAGGACTACGGCGTCAACGTGAAGAATGTGCCTCTCTTCTGTGACAATGAGAGTGCCATCAAGATTGCTCACAACCCAGTTCAGCACTCGAAGACAAAGCACATTCAGATTCGTCATCATTTTCTTCGCGATCATGTGTTGAAGGGCGACATTTCTATTGAGCATGTGAAGACTGAAGAACAGCTAGCCGATATCTTCACAAAGCCCTTGGATGAGAAGAGATTTAGCAAGTTGCGGTGTGAGCTAAATATCCTAGAATCTTCGAATGTTCTTTGAAAAGGACAGTCCTCCTAACACGTATGCAAAATTGATGACTTAGATGTGCAACACATGAATAAACATTTTTCTTCAATCAATGAAGAATAACACTCTAAATGTGAAGAAATTAATGAAGAATTTGATTCTCAGAGCCCTACGACAATTGTACGCGGTGTCTGAAATCATCATTCTTATACGGTGGGTCACGCCACCACAAAAGTTGAAAATCTTCAATTTGAGTTTTTCCTCAGTTTTTGAAATTCCTCCGTTGTTCATATTCTTCAACTTTGCATTGTCTTCACCTTCTCCGTCGTTTTTCTTCATTGGCTATATATATATATATGAGTTTATGCCCTCTACAACATTCGCTTATGGCTATTTCTTCAAGTTGGTTTTTCTGCTAAGTGAATGTGATCGGACCCTTCCCCCTCTATGCTATACTCAACCCAATCTATTCACAAATTCTTCATGTGCGTTCTATTTGAAACTCGTTCAAAATCTTCACTGTGTCCTTGTCAGCTGAAGAATTTGCGAACGGAACTTTTAACTGATCTTATCCAAATTTTCGGCTTTGCCGCTCAAACCATTCCGCATCCCACGAAATACTTATCTATTCACCCACGATCTAACACGATCTCCACTTCTCAGTACGTGGGTGACACATGTCAAACGAATGAGAAGGGTCAGGGGCACGTTCGTCCAATTTCTTCGGGCGAACAGTTTTTTCACCGTGGCTATAAATACCCCCTCTCCCCTTCCTCACTTCCTTTACTCCGCTCGACCTCTCTCCCGCTCGAGCTTCTCAAACCCTAGCGCCGTCGCTACTTCATCGTCACCGGTGAGGAAGAGCTTCACTGCCTCGACCTCGTCGCCGCCGTACTCGCGCCGGCCGCGGAAATCTTCACTCCGCCGCCGCCGTAGCCGTCTTCCTCCGCCGAGTTAGGGCGTGGAAGATCTACACAGACGAACTTCACTTCTCCACCTCACAGTTCGTCGTGTTCTTCGTCCAGGGTAATTAAAAGTTACTTTTACTGCCCTCTTTGATTCACATGATTCCTACAAGGTGTTTATTCTTCAAATTTTTCACACACTGAACACCTCACATGTCATCTGTTCTTGATTCGTTTCTCTAAGCATCATTTTTCTTCAAGATTCCTCAATTGTGTGGATCTTCGATCTATACAACTCTGGAACCTAAGACAAAGAACGCTTAGTGAAATTTTTCAAGACTCATCTGGTCAAATTCCTCAAACTTATTCTTTTTGAAAAACCTTCTAAGAACGCATATGACCTCTCCAAATTCCTCGCAACTATACTGTATTCACAGGTACTCATGTCCGCTACTGAATTACTAGGTTCTCATCAACTTAACTCATTTGCAGCGTTCCTCGAAGAAAAGTTGCATACTTCTTCAGAGAGTTCAATTGTTCAAATTCCTCAACTGAAGAAAATGGCTGATGGAAAGAAGCCACAGAAGGGAGGGAAGAGGCCTGAAATCAATACTGCCTTTGAAATCCCAGAGGACATTTACGCTGGATACTGCACACCCCCTGAGGAAGATAAAAATCAGCGCAAGGTGCGCATTCAGAGGATAGAGAGGAGATGGGCAAAAGAGTAGAGGGAGTACAGGTATGTGACTCCAAAATACATGAAGAAATTCGCTGTTACTCCTCCATGCTCGAGACCACCATTGGCACCTGGCCAAGAAGCAGATCCCACTAGCATCAAGCGCGGTGAGGATTTTCCTAAAGAATGGGCAAAGCGCCAGGCCAAGTTGGCCAAACAGGCTAAGGAAGCAGTGAAGAAATTCAACGAAGACTCTACTGCTGCTGCTGAGGCCTCTGTAAGGCCGAAGAAATCCATGGCAAAGAAGCCTGCACACAAGCCAAGTGCCTCTTCTTCAATGCCCTCACGGCCAATTTCCTCAGCTAAGCCCTCACGGCCAATTCCTCATGCCGCTCCTGCTCCTCCAAAGTCCTCAGCTGCTCCGACAAAATCCTTAGCACCTGTGCATCTCGCCACGTGCCAAAGGACTACAGACATCTCTATTGCCTCAGGAGCTTCAGCTAGTTCCTCAGCTGCACCTAATTCTTCAACAGGACCCTCTCTGCTGAAGACAAAGACCACTGCTGGACGAGGCTCTCGCCCAAGTCCTCATAAGAAGCAGGTCGCCTTCCAAGTGCCGTCTGAAGAAGACGAAGCTGATGATGAAGAACTTGCTGAAATCATCAGAGATAGGCAAGTCAGGGCCGCTAGAGCCAAGGGCACAAATGTGCCTCTGCTTTTGGATCCAAAGTTAATCCTCGACTACATTGATCTCTGGCACAAGGACCCAAACACTCCTATGCCTGACTTCAAGCTGACTCCTGGTCAAAGTCATATGCTGACTGCCTTCATCCAAGAAGAAAAATGGAAATTTGAGAAGGCCAGGCAGCTCAAGAAAGCACAGTACAGGAAGGAGAAGTTCCTGAAGAACAACGTTGTCTCTATGACAACTGATGAATTTGTGAAGATCCAGTCTAAAATCAAAGTCCTCAACGATGATTTCAATGCTTACTATGCTGATTGGAAAGGAGCCAAGGTCAGGTTTGTTAAACTGACTAAGATGTTCACCTCAAATGTTGCAGCCCCATCGCAACAAGAAATTCCTCTGGCTGAAGCATCTGCTCAGCCAACTGAAGAACATGCCAGCACCGCTGATGATGATCAGGCTGCTGAAGAAAATGTAAGTTCCAGGGCTGATGACTGCATTCTAGCCGCTGAAGAAATTGCCAGGGCACCCACTAGTGGTGCGCCTGAAGAAAATGAAGAGGTCAGGGCAACTGCATCAGTTGTGCCTGAAGAAAATCAACCACATTCCTATGCTCCTCCTGCGCCTACTCCAACTCCAATCCTTCCATCTGCATCAGATGTGAAGAGACCAAGGCTGCAGAGCGTGCATCAGTGAAGAAAAGGAAAGCATCAGCTCCTTCAGATTCTTCAGCACCGAAGAAGATGAAGAAATTGACAAGCTCGTTTGCTAATCCAATTGATGCTGTTCCAGTTTTCTCCATGCCATCAAAGGAAATCATCCCTTTTGATGAAGAATATGTGATCCCTAGCGGATCTGATGAACAAAATCCTTCTGCTGCTTCGTCAGAGCAGATGGATGAAGAAATTGAAGTGGATAAAATCCCTTCAACCCCCACTGTTTCCTCGCCTATGCCTCAGTTTACTGCTGAAGAGGCTGGCGTTGAAGAAATTGAAGATGAAGATGTGGACATTGGCTGTACCACACCAGTGATGAATGGTGACTTTTGGGAAAGTCAGCACCCCAATTCTCCACTCTTCACTCCACTGCAGCAAATTCCTCAGTCCCCAGCCACTACAGTTCAAATGGGATCTGATGAAGCTCATGAAGACATTCCAGCCGCTAGTGCTAAAGAAAATGAAAATGAAGATTTGAAGAACCAGGCTGCCACTGAAGAGGAACCAGAAATTCCTCAGCCTGAAGAACCTGAGATTGCGATTCCTGAGGTCATCATGCAACTGACTGACACTCCTCTGCCCAAGCCAAAGGATCCATTCTCAAGGAAGCAAAAATTCAAGGCTGATGATTTCTTCGGCGAGCACGTATTCTTCACTGATTACAACCCTTATGACTCTGCTCGCATTAGGAAGAGGCGTTTCTGGACTGCCAGCCAGGCAAATTTCTATTCCTCAGTGTTGTTCAACAAAGACAAAGTCTTCGATCATGAGCACATTCCTCACGTGGATATGGAATCTCTGCCGTGCTTCGGGCCAGTCCTCAGTGTTCTCTACGACGCTGGACTGTTAAATTTCTGCACTGACATATGTGATTGGAATGAAGAGCTCATTCTTCAATTTTATGCAACTCTGCACATCACCGGAGACTCTGAAGATGTGAATTCATGGGTGCTGGACTGGATGTCTGAAAATACTCACTACAAGGCACCAGCTACTGAATTGCTTCGTGCTTTGCCTCTCAGTCCTCCCCTTGAAGGTGCTTGTTGCGTCTACAATGAACCTGAGCTTACAGATCACTATATGCAAGTGCTGATGAAGCCATTGAAGCCAGGTCAGGCCCAAGAACAAAATTCCTTGTGAAGGAATTGTTGTATGTGCCTCGGACTGTCTATCGCATTCTGACGAAGACATTGAGTCCTATCAAGGGCCATGACTCGAATGAAGAAGAAGTCGTTGGCATCATGAAGAATCTGCTTTTCAATATCATTCATGGCGTTCCTGTCAACTTCCATGATTTCTTCATGAGGACTCTAGCCAATGTCGCAATGTCACCATTTGAGTTGAAGCCTTATGCTCCGTGGATTATGAGATTCATCAGAACAAGGTCTTCACTCAACTCAACTACAAAGCTAATACACTGAATCATTGCAGCTACTTGCCCCCGATTGAAGTCCTCAAACAGACATTTTCCTCAGTTGATGAAAAGGGCAAGGCTACTGCTGTTATTGATGAAGGCATTCGTCCATTGGATGGTCAATTTCGCAAGGCTGCATCCTACTTCACCAATGATGACTCTGCCACCCATGACTCTGCCGCCAACGCACCCAAGCAAAATCCTCAAGGCACAGCACCCAGGGTGATGACTGACCGTGAGCTTCTCCTCAGTTTTCACCAGAAGGTTGATCGCAATCACAAATGGGTCAAGCGTCAGTTTGGTTCAATTCTTCACAACATGACTGCTACCCACAATGCAGTGAAGAAAAACCATTACTACCTTCATGAAACCCTCAACCGCACCTGGGCTGTTCTGTCGCACATATATGGTGAAGAAGATCTGAAGAAAATGGGTCTCAAGGAAGATTTTGACTGGGCTGCACCTCCTCCGAAGAAGTACAAGAAGGTCAAGGTTCCTTCCTTGGTGGCCAGCTCCTATTCTTCATCACGTGACACTGATGAACATGAAGACTTGGACGACACTGCGGCAGGCCCTACTACAACAAACGACCCCAACAACGCTGACGCTCCTTCATCACCTTGATATTCTTCAGGGGCGTTAGTCCTCATTTTCGACCCTTTTGGTCATTCGATGACAAAGGGGGAGAAATTTGAGTTAGTCTTCAAGCGGGTCTATCTTATATGGGCGTTTTTTTCTAAGTTACAACTCTCGTTCTTCTGATGACTTTGTTGGATCGAGTTGTAAACTTAAACTCTATGGTGGCCTGATACTTTTGCTGTTTCTTCTGCATGCTTATTCCTCGTTAATGTTATTGCACGCATGCTGAATTACATCAGTCACCATATTTCATCATGCATTTCAAATTCTTCATATATTATGTCAAATGCGTGTATGAATTACAAGATATAGGGGGAGATCTCCATGATTCAACTCTTCAAGTGTGCATTGCTTCAAAAGCAAATTCCTCACTATGCACATCTTCAGGGGGAGTTCTTCTATATCTTGCAATCAAATTCCTCAATATCAGTATTTACACTTCATATGTTTATCCCCGTTGAAAACTTAACCTATATTGTCATCAATCACCAAAAAGGGGGAGATTGTAAGTGCATCTAGTGCCCCTTAGTGATTTTGGTGTATTGAAGACTTATAGGTTAAGGGACTAATGTGTTTATGAGTGTACACAGGTCTATAAGTCTATGAGGAGTTTGATATTTACAGAGAAAGTCGACCCCTAAAAATGAAGTTCTTCGACTGAAGACTTTGGATTTCTGAAGACTTTCTGAAAGTGAAGAAATTGGTGTGACCTTGAAGACTTGGTATTCATTTGAGGAACATGAAGCGTGAAGACTTTTGTTTTCGTAGTTTCATTTTCTCTTTCTTGAGTCATAGGAAACACCGTACTGTTAAAGGGGGTCGAGGAAATACTAAGGAAAATTTCCATGTGATGCTCAACTCAAAATCCTACACCTACCAATCCCTTCGAGTGAAGCCATTGGAAATCTCATACAGTTCAGTCATATTCTTCAGTGACAGAGACGAAGTTCTTCTGGTCTCTGAGGAATTTGTTCTGACTGAGGAGTTAGGAATTCGCCAGTGCGGATTGCCTACACAGTGAGGAACATGATAGCCCTGAGGAATTTGATACTCAAATTTCCGACCGTTGCTGTGCTATGCGCCAGCTGTCCCAAAATATCTACCCACCTAACGGTCATATCATTGAAGGGCATTTATGTCTTATCATGACGGGCTGCTCCCTAGGCTATAAATAGCCGCCCCCTACAACCACTAGCTGGTTGGCTGCTCCGAGAGAAACTGACACTTGTCAATTGAGAGCATCCCATCCTCCGAGGACTTTGAGCGAAAATCATCAAGTGAGGAAAACCCAAACCCAAACACCTACAAACCCCAAGTGATTGAGCATCACTGAAGAGATTGATCCTGCGTGGATCCGACGCTTGTTACCTTTGAAGACTGTGCTTCTTCCAGACGGTTAGGCGTCATGGTCTAGAGCATCCAAGAGGAAATTGTGGATAGCCGAGTGACCGAGTTTGTGAAGGTTTGGAAGTCACGTGAAGACTTACCACGAGTGATTGGGCGAGGTCTGTGTGACCTTAGCTGAAGGAGAATACGGTGAGGACTGTGTGTCCTCAGGTTTAAATACCTAGCCGCTCCAACCAGACGTACAACTGAGACAGCAGTTGGAACTGGTCTACCAAATCATTGTCTTCACCAAGCTTACCGGTTCTATTTCCTCAACTCTTTCATTTCCTCATTACTGTGCTGTATGCTGGTTCATATCTGTGTTTGAAGACTTTGACTGAAGACTTTCTCAATTTCCTCTGTTCAATTTCCTTAGTCTGTTTGTCTTCATCCTGTGTTATCCAGTGTTTACGCTTTCTGTACTCCGTGCTTGTCTTCATTTCATCATGATGACTATGCTTGTGTCTGCTATGCATACTTTTGAGTACTTATTCCGCTGCAAGTAGTTCTTCACTAAGGAATTTACTCACCCACAAATTCCTCAGTGAAGAATTCATAAAAATCGCCTATTCACCCCCCTCTAGTCGATATAACGCACTTTCATCGACACAACACTTTACACTTGTTGGCAGTGGATGTGGTTAAGTTAGGTGACAGCAATGTGGAAGCATATGCACTTGCAATGGAGAAAATGCGAGATGTCAAAGTGCTGCTCGAGCCAGTTGCCGCCGTGCGGGATGGGCTTGGTTTGTCTGATAGAGAGCTGGCTGCAGATTCAGCCGGCTCTGGGGTGGGAACAAGTAGCATTTTGGGAGAACTGAATCTGTGCACACCCTTTTCACAAGGATCAGGTGTGTTTCCAGCGCCGTCCAAGAAACGATCGGCTGGGCGTCCAACAACCAGCCGCGACAAGGCTCCATATGAACAACCATCGAAGAGGAGCAAATTCTGTTCTATATGTAGAATTCAAGGGCACAAGAGCACAACATGCCCTGCCAGAGGGGATGTGCCAAAGGCACCTAGGAAATCTCCGCGCTGCTCAAAATGTGGGTGACAGGCCACAGGAATAACGCATGTAGCAACCCGCCTAAAGTCTGAGCAAATCTGAATTTTAGTGTCTGTTCGGAGCCCCTCCGCTCCACAACTCTGCCATGGAGCGGAGCGGGCTGCAGTTCAAAATTTCAGAGCAGGGGAATTGGTGCTCCGCCAGATTCGTGGAGCCGGTGGATTACCAAGCAGGCCCTTAGTGTTTGTTTTAGCGATTGTATGGATTTGGCTGTGTGGCACTTTGTTATTAGAACCCGTATGTTATTTGTGTAAAACATCAAGAGAACGGTCAGCTGCAATGTTCGGATTGGCTCCAACGGCCAGAAGCCCCTGATGAACATGAGAGCGTGAGCGTGCCCATGTTCATGAGTGTGCGTGAGTGATGTTGGTACTGCAGGGCCATGATGGGGAGTGCATCGCACGGATAACCAACCTGTCAGCGAGCCGTGGACGACATGGGATGCTACTGTAGGAAAATACAGAATACGGGGTTGGTGTTGCAGCTGCTAGCTCGAATACATGACATAAATGCGTCGCTGCAGCATCTCGATGGGATTACTGACGACCAGGATAGCGAGCTACATGGAGCTCGGCCTCCAAACGGCATTTTCGTTCTACTCCACTAGTTTTTTCTTAGCCTTCTACTTCAGTAGTTTTTTCTTGAGCAAATTGTACTCCACTATTTTTTGAGAAAATAAAAAAAATCTACTCCACTAGTAGGCCGAAGGCAGAGGGCGCTGCTATGTACCGCTTATAGCAACCGCGAGAGCAATGTGTCACTCACAGTCTCGTCTGCATGGGCCGGCTCAGCGAGCAAGCGTGTCAGGGAGGGCATGATGCTCCCAACGAGTTAGAGGCTGTTCGGGTTCTCTCCGCTCCAGGACTCCGCTCGTGGAGCGGACGGAGCAGCGCCGAACGCGCTAACTCCACGGAGTCAGCAGAGCGGAGCGATTGTTTAAAATCGCGGAGCGACGAATGAGCTGATCTGCAGATCCTAAAAACGAAGGAGTTCATGGAATTTACGAGGGAATGCCATCGATAAGTGAAACGTACCGGTTCGATAGAGTTTGTTTGTCACGCTCGTTACGTTTTGAACCCCGAACGGGCCTGTAGCACGGGGCACAAAACAGATTACTGGGCTTTTAGCCTAACTCACGAAGCGGAGTGGAGCGAGCGAGGCGAACGATTCTTCTGGCTCGTACGATCGATCGAGGAGCGGGAGCGCAGGATTTTACGGAGGTGTCGGACTACCGAACATGGCCTTAGTGTGCCACAACAAGCGGGAGGCTCCCAGCAAGCCGCTGCTTTTTTTCCTTTCGATTTTCTTTTCATTCCTATTGTGGTCGGTTTTATTTTAATTTAACAACTGTTCACTAATACGAAAAAATATTCGCATATTCAAAACCTTATGATTAATTAAAAAAATCACAAATTCAAAAGATAGTCATGACTTTTTTTAAATAGAAAAATTGACAAAATGTTCATAAAAATTAAAAACAATTGCGACTTAACAACTGTCTGCATATTCAAAAAATGTTTGCGAACTCAAAAAAATATCATAAATTAAAAAAGGACGATAATTTGCAAAAGAAATCACGCATTCAGAAAATGTCCATGAATTCAAAAACAAATTCACGAATGAAAAAAAAACCTCGGTGAATTAAAAAATTGTTCGTGCATTTAATTTTTTTAGGAACTAAAAAATGTTTGAGAATTAATTTTTTATTCATAAATATAAAAAATGTCGGCACAAACACTGTCTCCAAATATAACACCAAAAGCAAGAGAACCATCGCTTTGATGGGATATATGGAGAAAATTTATTCGTCACCGGCACCAGCACCGGCGGAAAACAAGCCAATTAAATTATGGCAGAGCCGAGGTTTGGCTAAGCTATCATCCATGTTGGTGGTTCTAGCTAGTGTAAACTTTTTTTATTTCGAGGGAAGCAAGTGTAAACTTGTTAGAACTTATAACATGTATTTCCATATGGCAGATGTTTTCCATAGAAACTTGTTAGAACATGTATCAAATGAACTTGTGAGTTGGAACAAAATCTCGTGAGCTATACAAACAGATTCATCTGGTTGGACACATCAAAACAAGTCGACGGCCCGACGTCATTGCACCCGATCCGTGCTCCTCACTCGTGCCAGTTCATTTTCGCATCTTGGCTAGCTGCATGCCATGGTACTCTATCTTCTATCTTGGCTGGCTAGCCACTAACCGTCGTTGACTGCTGATCTGTACACTACTGCATTATGATCACCCACATCAATATTATATGTTTTTTCTACATCATTATGAACAGACACCACTTAATAGATTAATATCATCTGCTTGAATCATGTACGGGCGATGATGTGGAGCTGAGGATTCGATTTGGCCGCATCATCTTCCACTCTACTATATGGCCATGCATGCATGCCCGAGTTGTCTTTTGCATTAGTTATTCGTGTGTTGCAAGGCCAAGAGGAATGGAATCAAATGGAAGAAGTGACCTTCACGGTCACACAGATGATTGATCCAGACTATGTATTAGGGCATCTCCAACGCCGACCCTCAAACCTCCTGTAATGGTTGGGACCATGCTGTCCGGACTGCGAAAACCATCCGATGCCGACATGTATCGGTTCACGGCACGGTTTGGATGTGTTTTCCCCCGCAAATCGGAGATAAGTGGGGAGGTTTGCGGGAGTCTTGACCAATCCCAAGCCCGCTTCTGACTGTCCTGGCCCACCAAAAACCACTACCCCCTCCTGCGCGCGTTTTTCGCCTGGCGCCAGCTGCCCGCATTCATGCCGCTCCGTATTGAAGGCGTCTCAGAGCGACCACGACCTCCCACTGCCTCCACCATTGGAGCGGTGCGCCAGCTGAGAGCGCCACCCACTGCACGCCCGGCTGAACACGCCTCCTCGCCGCATTCATATGCCTCCATTAACCCGCGTGAAAGTCAAGAAACCTACTCCAGCCACACGCCCGTTCATGAGCGGGCCGTCATTAAACGCAACACCGACCGAGCTCCTCCCGTCCGTCCTCTATTTAAACTAGGCCAGACGCAGGGCAAAAATGGCTCAGCTCCTCCGCTCCCCCATCTCCCCATTCACCTTTTTCTCCACTCTTCCGATGGCTTCCGAAGAGCAGTTCTCCGGCATACAAGCCGGCTAGGTGGCCCGCCGAGCCTGCCGGATACGAGCGAGGCAGCTCGCTGCTCCACCTCCCTCGCCTAGCCTGACGGAGCCAGTTGGCGCTCCAAGCTGGCGCGTGGTTCAGCAACTCGCCGCTCCAATCCAGCTCGATGAGGAGTGGCGAGTTGCTCCACGTTGGCATGCCGAGGAGCGCGGCGACACGGCGCCACATCCAGTGTCTACAACCGCGTCATCCGCCATCGATGCTCGCGTAGTCGTGCCATGCACGCAGAGAAAGAAGCCAGCTGTGCGGATGTGGATGAAGTGGCGGCCAGCACGTCCGCACCCACGACCATCATCGAGGAGAAGTAGAATACGGGAGGCCACCGCCGCTTGTATCCCATGGAGGCCGCCGCCGGTGCCCTGGCCCGTTGTCCTTTATCTCAGACCATGCCGGGCACTGAGCTCAAAGGAAAGACCCTCCCCCTTCGGTTGAAGCACCCTCTTTGCCGTTCCAATGAGCGGCGCAACTGGACATAGGGATATGATGGAAGAATATTCCTCCGGGGCTCCCGACAGTCCGGTTAGCGGGCTGCCGGAAATGGGGAACATAAAGGGATCCGTCGCGGCCGGTTGTAGACTAGTGTAATGGATCCGGGTCGTGGGAGTGGAGCTCCGCGCGACCGTACGTACATATAGGTTTAGCATTTTAGTTGAAAATATGACCAAAATGTAACCTTTTTTGTCCGTTTTTATGAAATCCGTCATGTTTGTATGAAATCCGGACGTGTTTACATGTATTTCATCCGGTTTGTTGAAAAAGAGTTTGAAATGTATGCGGCTAGCGTTGGATGGTGTCCTCCTGCATCCATGTCCATGGACTGGCCCCTCCTATCTATGGACAGATGCGAAAAGAAGTTTGAGGGTCGCCGTTGAAGCTGCCTTTAGAGCATCTCTAGCAGACCCCGTATATAGCCGCGACCTGCATAATAACCGCCAAAATACGGGTCAACGCCGAAAATCCTGCCCGACAGACACCCCAAACGCGTCCGACCCATAAATTTTTTTGTGGGGCATGACAAAAGATCTCCCCCAACCTTTAGATTCACGGGGCGGGAGGCCGACCCGAGCTCGCCTCTATCCGCAGCGAGATTTGGCGGGAGGGACATTTCCGCGCGGCCGTTCCCGCTCCCCACCCCTCCGCTTGTCGTGGTAATCTCACGCCAGATGCCAGGGGGTGGCTTATCGTGGGTGGAGCCATGAGGACGTCGTCGGGTTCCGGAAGCAAGAGTGAGCACGAGCTCGATAGCACACGAGACGTACCCAGGTTCGGGGCTCTCCGGATAGATAACACCACTAGTCCTGCTATGATGACTATGATCAAGTGTATACAAGGTTGCTCCTTGAGCTGTGTTGCTTGAGGAGGAACAAGGGTAGAGCTACCTCTCTTCTCCTAGCTATGGTGAGTGTGTGCGTGGAATGAGGGCTAAACCCTTTGCATGGGTGAGCCCTGAGGGGTTTTATAGGCCAACCCCTAGGGGTACAATGGTAATACGGCCGGGTGTAGGACCCGGACGTTAGTGGCTAGGGTCGCCGGGTTCTCTACCGGCTGCTGGGGCCCGCCTCTAAAGGGCCCCGCCAGCTGCTGAGAATTCGGCCGACAGGTAGGGCCTGCCGCCTGCGGGCCATGTTGGTTGCCTTTTGCCGTAGCTCTGTACTTGCTGACGAGGGCCGCGTCATGAGTCGCATGGCTACAGTCCCATGCCAGGCGGGTAGGTGGCCGCCTGGTCAGCGCAAACTGTAGCCACGCCCCGCTGGGATTCGGGGGAAGCAGGTGGCACTATTGCTATGCTCCGTCTTGTCGTAGTGGGTGAGTGCAGACTCCGAGGAGAAGGACGGGCCGGCTGCTGGAAACCGGCCCGCTCCCCAAGCTGTCTTCTAGGGGTGCGGCATCTTCTGGAAGCCGGCCACGTGGTCTTGACCGCCGTCTAAGGGAACACCGTCTTCTGGAAGCCGGCCAGTGGTCAGTTGGCTTGAGGGGCTGTGCTAGCCCCGATGTCTAGGAATATTATAGGGTGCACATGAGGCTACCCCGGGTCCATCCCCCCAACAGTAGTCCCCGGAGCTGGTGAGGTGCCACGGTTCGAAGCCGGAGTGCCTCAGTAGTTTCCTCCTCTATGAGATCCTGTGTTGTTGCTTCGTCCGGCTTGAAGAAGCCGCCTGCCAGGAGCCGGCCGAGGCAAAGCCGGCTGCCTGGTGAATTTGAATCGTCGTGTTGGGAGCCGAGTGGTACGCCACCGGGTGGCGCGCTCGCCGCCCCGTTGCACGCTCGCCACGCATCGCCAGCAGGCCAGGTCGGCCTGCCAGCCCACGCACGCGACGAGACACTGCCGCAGGCTCGAGCCCACCACTACATGACCTCGACGCGAGCGCGGATCCGCTGTGGCCGAGGTGGATGGTTGCCCTTCCGAGGCAAAATGAATACGCGCCATAAAGGCGCGGGATTTGAGGAGGTGTGCGGGACATGGCGCAGTTAATCCCACGTCCCCACGAAGCGTCGCCTCGGCCTTGCCGTCTCGGCTGTATAAATAGGAGGGAAGGGGGGGGGGGAACACACGCGCTCCCCTCCACTCTTTCCATCTTCCCTTGCTTCTCTGCTCCCTTCTTCTTGTCTCTTCGCCGCCGCCGCGCCACTACACCACAACGCTACCGAAGCGCCGCCGTGGCACCACCACCGTCCAGCCTTGCCGCGCTGCCACCAGGTCGCCGCAAACCGAGCCATGGCGCGAGGTGATTGGGATGGCTCCAATGTCCATGATGGGCACCTCGAGTTCCTCCGCGCGACGCGGAGAATTCCGGTCGCCACGGTCGTGGGGACGCGCCTTCCCGACGCGAGGGAGATCTCGCCGGCGCCGAGGGCCGGCGAGTTCGTCGTCTTCTAGAGCCATTTCCTTAGCAGATTTGGGTTGCCTGCGAACAGCTTCTTCCGCTCCTTCCTTGATTTCTATCGTCTTCAACCTCATCACCTCACCCCCAACATGGTGGTGCTTCTCTCCGCCCTCATGAACTTCTGCGAAGGCTACCTCGGCATCCTGCCCACACTCGAGCTGTGGGGCAGGTTCTTTTATTTGAAATTGGGTACTCAGGCCAAGGGTGAGCCGACCTAGTGTGGAGCCTGCGTTGCCGTGCGGCGCACTGGCTCTGGGACCCGTTTTCCTCCCATCTGTTTGCTGGAGTCGACAAAGCTATGGCAGAGGTTGTACTTCTATGTGCGCAACCTCCACCCGACTCGTGACTACATCAACTTGCCGGCCTTTGCGATCGGCCCGCCTGCTGAGCCGCGGAACAACTGGGGGCAGCAACCGAGGCCGGTGCCGGCTTCCATCACCAACGTCCTCGCCCGGCTTCAGGAGATGACAGACTCGGAGGGCCTCAAGCCGGCGGACTTGCTGGCCGCATTCATCTAGCGCCGGGTTCCGCCCCTCCAAGCCCAGGCGCACCTGATCTGCGACATGAGCGGCCACCGGGACCCATGCCGAATGTCGACCAAGGAGATGCCGACTATGGAGGTGGTCCGCCATGTCAACTACTTCTCCGGCAGCCAGCTCAGCGAGACTGACTGGAGTTTCGGCAAGCCGCCATACAGTCGTGCCAACCCGCCACCGCCGGTTAGTATCTGGTTCCCGTTCTTTCGCTCACGCAGTACTCTTCATCCGACCTGACCACCCGGACGCAGTGCAGCGCTTTCCTGGTCAGGTAGCAGCCGACGCGCCGGCTCCGGACCACTAATGGACGCCGGACCGTGAAGAGAGCGACGTGGGCGACCCCGAGCTGGGGGAGGCCGCGCTGGAGGACGGAGGCGAGGATGACGCCACTGGGGGAGGCGACGCAGGGGGAGACGGCGACGTTCGGGATTGTCCGGATGATGATGAAGACATCGATGGACAATGCCGCCCCGAAGGCGCCAACAGGGCAGGCGCCGGCTCTTTGACAGCACGACTGACATGCGGAGCGCTGACTAGCGCACCCGGCATGCCTAAATGCAGTGCCAAGGGGTTGTTTGGCAACAAGCCGCCCAAGAAGGTCAAGCAGGCGGCTGCAACCAAGCAGCAAGAGGCCGCGAAAACGGCCGCCATCTAGAGGACCCCAAAGGATCGCCCAATGTTGTCCAAGTAAGTGCGTCAGGCGCACCGTCTTGATTATTTATTTCTTGCAAGTTTTTTATCTTCGCTTGCTTTGCCGAGCAGGGCCGCCCTCTCCATATCCCGGGGTCCATCTGCCTCACTGATCGGACCAGCAAGCGGCTCTGAGGAGTGTTGGGGAACGTAGTAATTTCAAAAAAATTCCTACGCACACGCAAGATCACGGTGATGCATAGCAACGAGAGGGGAGAGTGTTGTCTACGTACCCTCGTAGACCGTAAGCGGAAGCGTTATATCAACGCGGTTGATGTAGTCGTACGTCTTCACGGTCCGACCGATCCAAGTACCGAAAGCACGGCACCTCCGAGTTCTGCACACGCTCGTCTCGGTGACGTTCTCGCCTTCTCGATCCAGCAAGAGGGGCGAAGTAGTAGATGAGTTCCGGCAGCATGACGGCGTGGTGACGGTGTTGGTGAAGAACAATCTTCGCAAGGCTTCGCCTAAGCACTACGAAAACTATGACGGAGGATAAACTAGAGGAGACGGGGTTGCCCGCACACGGCTTGGTTTTTCTTGATGTATCTTGGGTGCTAGCCCTACCCCTCTATTTATATATTGAGACTTGGGGTCGAAACTTGGAGTAAAAGCCTCCACAAAGTCGGTTTCACCCGAAAGGCAAGAGTCCTTCTCGGACTCCAGGGCCAGACGCCAGGGTTCCCGGCGTCTGGACCCTGACGGACCCTGGCGTCTGGCCCCTGGACTCCGCAACACTTCCTTTTGCGCTTTCCAAAAACCTCGTGGGCTTTCCCCTTTGGCCCAGATAAAGTGTTCTCGTGCCCAAACATTTCGGGAAACATCAAGAGTTAGCTGGCTCCAACGGCCAGAAGCCCCTGATGAACATGAGAGCGTGAGCGTGCCCATGTTCATGAGTGTGCGTGAGTGATGTTGGTACTGCAGGACCATGATGGGGAGTGCATCGCACGGATAACCAACCTGTCAGCGAGCCGTGGACGACATGGGATGCTACTGTAGGAAAATACAGAATACGGGGTTGGTGTTGCAGCTGCTAGCTCGAATACATGACATAAATGCGTCGCTGCAGCATCTCGATGGGATTACTGACGACCAGGATAGCGAGCTACATGGAGCTCGGCCTCCAAACGGCATTTTCGTTCTACTCCACTAGTTTTTTCTTAGCCTTCTACTTCAGTAGTTTTTTCTTGAGCAAATTGTACTCCACTATTTTTTTGAGAAAATAAAAAAAATCTACTCCACTAGTAGGCCGAAGGCAGAGGGCGCTGCTATGTACCGCTTATAGCAACCGCGAGAGCAATGTGTCACTCACAGTCTCGTCTGCATGGCCGGCTCAGCGAGCAAGCGTGTCAGGGAGGGCATGATGCTCCCAACGAGTTAGAGGCTGTTCGGGTTCTCTCCGCTCCAGAACTCCGCTCGTGGAGCGGACGGAGCAGCGCCGAACGCGCTAACTCCACGGAGTCAGCAGAGCGGAGCGATTGTTTAAAATCGCGGAGCGACGAATGAGCTGATCTGCAGATCCTAAAAACGAAGGAGTTCATGGAATTTATGAGGGAATGCCATCGATAAGTGAAACGTACCGGTTCGATAGAGTTTGTTTGTCACGCTCGTTACGTTTTGAACCCCGAACGGGCCTGTAGCACGGGGCACAAAACAGATTACTGGGCTTTTAGCCTAACTCACGAAGCGGAGTGGAGCGAGCGAGGCGAACGATTCTTCTGGCTCGTACGATCGATCGAGGAGCGGGAGCGCAGGATTTTACGGAGGTGTCGGACTACCGAACATGGCCTTAGTGTGCCACAACAAGCGGGAGGCTCCCAGCAAGCCGCTGCTTTTTTTCCTTTCGATTTTCTTTTCATTCCTATTGTGGTCGGTTTTATTTTAATTTAACAACTGTTCACTAATACGAAAAAATATTCGCATATTCAAAACCTTATGATTAATTAAAAAAAATCACAAATTCAAAAGATAGTCATGACTTTTTTTAAATAGAAAAATTGACAAAATGTTCATCAAAATTAAAAACAATTGCGACTTAACAACTGTCTGCATATTCAAAAAATGTTTGCGAACTCAAAAAAATATCATAAATTAAAAAAGGACGATAATTTGCAAAAGAAATCACGCATTCAGAAAATGTCCATGAATTCAAAAACAAATTCACGAATGAAAAAAAACCTCGGTGAATTAAAAAATTGTTCGTGCATTTAATTTTTTTAGGAACTAAAAAATGTTTGAGAATTAATTTTTTATTCATAAATATAAAAAATGTCGGCACAAACACTGTCTCCAAATATAACACCAAAAGCAAGAGAACCATCGCTTTGATGGGATATATGGAGAAAATTTATTCGTCACCGGCACCAGCACCGGCGGAAAACAAGCCAATTAAATTATGGCAGAGCCGAGGTTTGGCTAAGCTATCATCCATGTTGGTGGTTCTAGCTAGTGTAAACTTTTTTATTTCGAGGGAAGCAAGTGTAAACTTGTTAGAACTTATAACATGTATTTCCATATGGCAGATGTTTTCCATAGAAACTTGTTAGAACATGTATCAAATGAACTTGTGAGTTGGAACAAAATCTCGTGAGCTATACAAACAGATTCATCTGGTTGGACACATCAAAACAAGTCGACGGCCCGACGTCATTGCACCCGATCCGTGCTCCTCACTCGTGCCAGTTCATTTTCGCATCTTGGCTAGCTGCATGCCATGGTACTCTATCTTCTATCTTGGCTGGCTAGCCACTAACCGTCGTTGACTGCTGATCTGTACACTACTGCATTATGATCACCCACATCAATATTATATGTTTTTTCTACATCATTATGAACAGACACCACTTAATAGATTAATATCATCTGCTTGAATCATGTACGGGCGATGATGTGGAGCTGAGGATTCGATTTGGCCGCATCATCTTCCACTCTACTATATGGCCATGCATGCATGCCCGAGTTGTCTTTTGCATTAGTTATTCGTGTGTTGCAAGGCCAAGAGGAATGGAATCAAATGGAAGAAGTGACCTTCACGGTCACACAGATGATTGATCCAGACTATGTATTAGGGCATCTCCAACGCCGACCCTCAAACCTCCTGTAATGGTTGGGACCATGCTGTCCGGACTGCGAAAACCATCCGATGCCGACATGTATCGGTTCACGGCACGGTTTGGATGTGTTTTCCCCCGCAAATCGGAGATAAAGTGGGGAGGTTTGCGGGAGTCTTGACCAATCCCAAGCCCGCTTCTGACTGTCCTGGCCCACCAAAAACCACTACCCCCTCCTGCGCGCGTTTTTCGCCTGGCGCCAGCTGCCCGCATTCATGCCGCTCCGTATTGAAGGCGTCTCAGAGCGACCACGACCTCCCACTGCCTCCACCATTGGAGCGGTGCGCCAGCTGAGAGCGCCACCCACTGCACGCCCGGCTGAACACGCCTCCTCGCCGCATTCATATGCCTCCATTAACCCGCGTGAAAGTCAAGAAACCTACTCCAGCCACACGCCCGTTCATGAGCGGGCCGTCATTAAACGCAACACCGACCGAGCTCCTCCCGTCCGTCCTCTATTTAAACTAGGCCAGACGCAGGGCAAAAATGGCTCAGCTCCTCCGCTCCCCCATCTCCCCATTCACCTTTTCTCCACTCTTCCGATGGCTTCCGAAGAGCAGTTCTCCGGCATACAAGCCGGCTAGGTGGCCCGCCGAGCCTGCCGGATACGAGCGAGGCAGCTCGCTGCTCCACCTCCCTCGCCTAGCCTGACGGAGCCAGTTGGCGCTCCAAGCTGGCGCGTGGTTCAGCAACTCGCCGCTCCAATCCAGCTCGATGAGGAGTGGCGAGTTGCTCCACGTTGGCATGCCGAGGAGCGCGGCGACACGGCGCCACATCCAGTGTCTACAACCGCGTCATCCGCCATCGATGCTCGCGTAGTCGTGCCATGCACGCAGAGAAAGAAGCCAGCTGTGCGGATGTGGATGAAGTGGCGGCCAGCACGTCCGCACCCACGACCATCATCGAGGAGAAGTAGAATACGGGAGGCCACCGCCGCTTGTATCTCATGGAGGCCGCCGCCGGTGCCCTGGCCCGTTGTCCTTTATCTCAGACCATGCCGGGCACTGAGCTCAAAGGAAAGACCCTCCCCCTTCGGTTGAAGCACCCTCTTTGCCGTTCCAATGAGCGGCGCAACTGGACATAGGGATATGATGGAAGAATATTCCTCCGGGGCTCCCGACAGTCCGGTTAGCGGGCTGCCGGAAATGGGGAACATAAAGGGATCCGTCGCGGCCGGTTGTAGACTAGTGTAATGGATCCGGGTCGTGGGAGTGGAGCTCCGCGCGACCGTACGTACATATAGGTTTAGCATTTTAGTTGAAAATATGACCAAAATGTAACCTTTTTTGTCCGTTTTATGAAATCCGTCATGTTTGTATGAAATCCGGACGTGTTTACATGTATTTCATCCGGTTTGTTGAAAAAGAGTTTGAAATGTATGCGGCTAGCGTTGGATGGTGTCCTCCTGCATCCATGTCCATGGACTGGCCCCTCCTATCTATGGACAGATGCGGAAAGAAGTTTGAGGGTCGCCGTTGAAGCTGCCTTTAGAGCATCTCTAGCAGACCCCGTATATAGCCGCGACCTGCATAATAACCGCCAAAATACGGGTCAACGCCGAAAATCCTGCCCGACAGACACCCCAAACGCGTCCGACCCATACATTTTTTTGTGGGGCATGACAAAAGATCTCCCCCAACCTTTAGATTCACGGGGCGGGAGGCCGACCCGAGCTCGGCCTCTATCCGCAGCGAGATTTGGCGGGAGGGACATTTCCGCGCGGCCGTTCCCGCTCCCCACCCCTCCGCTTGTCGTGGTAATCTCACGCCAGATGCCAGGGGGTGGCTTATCGTGGGTGGAGCCATGAGGACGTCGTCGGGTTCCGGAAGCAAGAGTGAGCACGAGCTCGATAGCACACGAGACGTACCCAGGTTCGGGGCTCTCCGGATAGATAACACCACTAGTCCTGCTATGATGACTATGATCAAGTGTATACAAGGTTGCTCCTTGAGCTGTGTTGCTTGAGGAGGAACAAGGGTAGAGCTACCTCTCTTCTCCTAGCTATGGTGAGTGTGTGCGTGGAATGAGGGCTAAACCCTTTGCATGGGTGAGCCCTGAGGGGTTTTATAGGCCAACCCCTAGGGGTACAATGGTAATACGGCCGGGTGTAGGACCCGGACGTTAGTGGCTAGGGTCGCCGGGTTCTCTACCGGCTGCTGGGGCCCGCCTCTAAAGGGCCCCGCCAGCTGCTGAGAATTCGGCCGACAGGTAGGGCCTGCCGCCTGCGGGCCATGTTGGTTGCCTTTTGCCGTAGCTCTGTACTTGCTGACGAGGGCCGCGTCATGAGTCGCATGGCTACAGTCCCATGCCAGGCGGGTAGGTGGCCGCCTGGTCAGCGCAAACTGTAGCCACGCCCCGCTGGGATTCGGGGGAAGCAGGTGGCACTATTGCTATGCTCCGTCTTGTCGTAGTGGGTGAGTGCAGACTCCGAGGAGAAGGACGGGCCGGCTGCTGGAAACCGGCCCGCTCCCCAAGCTGTCTTCTAGGGTGCGGCATCTTCTGGAAGCCGGCCACGTGGTCTTGACCGCCGTCTAAGGGAACACCGTCTTCTGGAAGCCGGCCAGTGGTCAGTTGGCTTGAGGGGCTGTGCTAGCCCCGATGTCTTGGAATATTATAGGGTGCACATGAGGCTACCCCGGGTCCATCCCCCCAACAGTAGTCCCCGGAGCTGGTGAGGTGCCACGGTTCGAAGCCGGAGTGCCTCAGTAGTTTCCTCCTCTATGAGATCCTGTGTTGTTGCTTCGTCCGGCTTGAAGAAGCCGCCTGCCAGGAGCCGGCCGAGGCAAAGCCGGCTGCCTGGTGAATTTGAATCGTCGTGTTGGGAGCCGAGTGGTACGCCACCGGGTGGCGCGCTCGCCGCCCGTTGCACGCTCGCCACGCATCGCCAGCAGGCCAGGTCGGCCTGCCAGCCCACGCACGCGACGAGACACTGCCGCAGGCTCGAGCCCACCACTACATGACCTCGACGCAAGCGCGGATCCGCTGTGGCCGAGGTGGATGGTTGCCCTTCCGAGGCAAAATGAATACGCGCCATAAAGGCGCGGGATTTGAGGAGGTGTGCGGGACATGGGCGCAGTTAATCCCACGTCCCCCACGAAGCGTCGCCTCGGCCTTGCCGTCTCGGCTGTATAAATAGGAGGGAAGGGGGGGGGGAACACACGCGCTCCCCTCCACTCTTCCATCTTCCCTTGCTTCTCTGCTCCCTTCTTCTTGTCTCTTCGCCGCCGCCGCGCCACTACACCACACGCTACCGAAGCGCCGCCGTGGCACCACCACCGTCCAGCCTTGCCGCGCTGCCACCAGGTCGCCGCAAACCGAGCCATGGCGCGAGGTGATTGGGATGGCTCCAATGTCCATGATGGGCACCTCGAGTTCCTCCGCGCGACGCGGAGAATTCCGGTCGCCACGGTCGTGGGGACGCGCCTTCCCGACGCGAGGGAGATCTCGCCGGCGCCGAGGGCCGGCGAGTTCGTCGTCTTCTAGAGCCATTTCCTTAGCAGATTTGGGTTGCCTGCGAACAGCTTCTTCCGCTCCTTCCTTGATTTCTATCGTCTTCAACCTCATCACCTCACCCCCAACATGGTGGTGCTTCTCTCCGCCCTCATGACCTTCTGCGAAGGCTACCTCGGCATCCTGCCCACACTCGAGCTGTGGGGCAGGTTCTTTTATTTGAAATTGGGTACTCAGGCCAAGGGTGAGCCGACCTAGTGTGGAGCCTGCGTTGCCGTGCGGCGCACTGGCTCTGGGACCCGTTTTCCTCCCATCTGTTTGCTGGAGTCGACAAAGCTATGGCAGAGGTTGTACTTCTATGTGCGCAACCTCCACCCGACTCGTGACTACATCAACTTGCCGGCCTTTGCGATCGGCCCGCCTGCTGAGCCGCGGAACAACTGGGGGCAGCAACCGAGGCCGGTGCCGGCTTCCATCACCAACGTCCTCGCCCGGCTTCAGGAGATGACAGACTCGGAGGGCCTCAAGCCGGCGGACTTGCTGGCCGCGTTCATCTAGCGCCGGGTTCCGCCCCTCCAAGCCCAGGCGCACCTGATCTGCGACATGAGCGGCCGCCGGGACCCATGCCGAATGTCGACCAAGGAGATGCCGACTATGGAGGTGGTCCGCCATGTCAACTACTTCTCCGGCAGCCAGCTCAGCGAGACTGACTGGAGTTTCGGCAAGCCGCCATACAGTCGTGCCAACCCGCCACCGCCGGTTAGTATCTGGTTCCCGTTCTTTCGCTCACGCAGTACTCTTCATCCGACCTGACCACCCGGACGCAGTGCAGCGCTTTCCTGGTCAGGTAGCAGCCGACGCGCCGGCTCCGGACCACTAATGGACGCCGGACCGTGAAGAGAGCGACGTGGGCGACCCCGAGCTGGGGGAGGCCGCGCTGGAGGACGGAGGCGAGGATGACGCCACTGGGGGAGGCGACGCAGGGGGAGACGGCGACGTTCGGGATTGTCCGGATGATGATGAAGACATCGATGGACAATGCCGCCCCGAAGGCGCCAACAGGGCAGGCGCCGGCTCTTTGACAGCACGACCGACATGCGGAGCGCTGACTAGCGCACCCGGCATGCCTAAATGCAGTGCCAAGGGGTTGTTTGGCAACAAGCCGCCCAAGAAGGTCAAGCAGGCGGCTGCAACCAAGCAGCAAGAGGCCGCGAAAACGGCCGCCATCTAGAGGACCCCAAAGGATCGCCCAATGTTGTCCAAGTAAGTGCGTCAGGCGCACCGTCTTGATTATTTATTTCTTGCAAGTTTTTTATCTTCGCTTGCTTTGCCGAGCAGGGCCGCCCTCTCCATATCCCGGGGTCCATCTGCCTCACTGATCGGACCAGCAAGCGGCTCTGAGGAGTGTTGGGGAACGTAGTAATTTCAAAAAAATTCCTACGCACACGCAAGATCACGGTGATGCATAGCAACGAGAGGGGAGAGTGTTGTCTACGTACCCTCGTAGACCGTAAGCGGAAGCGTTATATCAACGCGGTTGATGTAGTCGTACGTCTTCACGGTCCGACCGATCCAAGTACCGAAAGCACGGCACCTCCGAGTTCTGCACACGCTCGTCTCGGTGACGTTCTCGCCTTCTCGATCCAGCAAGAGGGGCGAAGTAGTAGATGAGTTCCGGCAGCATGACGGCGTGGTGACGGTGTTGGTGAAGAACAATCTTCGCAAGGCTTCGCCTAAGCACTACGAAAACTATGACGGAGGATAAACTAGAGGAGACGGGGTTGCCCGCACACGGCTTGGTTTTTCTTGATGTATCTTGGGTGCTAGCCCTACCCCTCTATTTATATATTGAGACTTGGGGTCGAAACTTGGAGTAAAAGCCTCCACAAAGTCGGTTTCACCCGAAAGGCAAGAGTCCTTCTCGGACTCCAGGGCCAGACGCCAGGGTTCCCGGCGTCTGGACCCTGACGGACCCTGGCGTCTGGCCCCTGGACTCCGCAACACTTCCTTTTGCGCTTTCCAAAAACCTCGTGGGCTTTCCCCTTTGGCCCAGATAAAGTGTTCTCGTGCCCAAACATTTCGGGAAACATCAAGAGTTAGCTGGCTCCAACGGCCAGAAGCCCCTGATGAACATGAGAGCGTGAGCGTGCCCATGTTCATGAGTGTGCGTGAGTGATGTTGGTACTGCAGGACCATGATGGGGGAGTGCATCGCACGGATAACCAACCTGTCAGCGAGCCGTGGACGACATGGGATGCTACTGTAGGAAAATACAGAATACGGGGTTGGTGTTGCAGCTGCTAGCTCGAATACATGACATAAATGCGTCGCTGCAGCATCTCGATGGGATTACTGACGACCAGGATAGCGAGCTACATGGAGCTCGGCCTCCAAACGGCATTTTCGTTCTACTCCACTAGTTTTTTCTTAGCCTTCTACTTCAGTAGTTTTTTCTTGAGCAAATTGTACTCCACTATTTTTTTGAGAAAATAAAAAAAATCTACTCCACTAGTAGGCCGAAGGCAGAGGGCGCTGCTATGTACCGCTTATAGCAACCGCGAGAGCAATGTGTCACTCACAGTCTCGTCTGCATGGCCGGCTCAGCGAGCAAGCGTGTCAGGGAGGGCATGATGCTCCCAACGAGTTAGAGGCTGTTCGGGTTCTCTCCGCTCCAGAACTCCGCTCGTGGAGCGGACGGAGCAGCGCCGAACGCGCTAACTCCACGGAGTCAGCAGAGCGGAGCGATTGTTTAAAATCGCGGAGCGACGAATGAGCTGATCTGCAGATCCTAAAAACGAAGGAGTTCATGGAATTTATGAGGGAATGCCATCGATAAGTGAAACGTACCGGTTCGATAGAGTTTGTTTGTCACGCTCGTTACGTTTTGAACCCCGAACGGGCCTGTAGCACGGGGCACAAAACAGATTACTGGGCTTTTAGCCTAACTCACGAAGCGGAGTGGAGCGAGCGAGGCGAACGATTCTTCTGGCTCGTACGATCGATCGAGGAGCGGGAGCGCAGGATTTTACGGAGGTGTCGGACTACCGAACATGGCCTTAGTGTGCCACAACAAGCGGGAGGCTCCCAGCAAGCCGCTGCTTTTTTTCCTTTCGATTTTCTTTTCATTCCTATTGTGGTCGGTTTTATTTTAATTTAACAACTGTTCACTAATACGAAAAAATATTCGCATATTCAAAACCTTATGATTAATTAAAAAAATCACAAATTCAAAAGATAGTCATGACTTTTTTAAATAGAAAAATTGACAAAATGTTCATCAAAATTAAAAACAATTGCGACTTAACAACTGTCTGCATATTCAAAAAATGTTTGCGAACTCAAAAAAATATCATAAATTAAAAAAGGACGATAATTTGCAAAAGAAATCACGCATTCAGAAAATGTCCATGAATTCAAAAACAAATTCACGAATGAAAAAAAACCTCGGTGAATTAAAAAATTGTTCGTGCATTTAATTTTTTTAGGAACTAAAAAATGTTTGAGAATTAATTTTTTATTCATAAATATAAAAAATGTCGGCACAAACACTGTCTCCAAATATAACACCAAAAGCAAGAGAACCATCGCTTTGATGGGATATATGGAGAAAATTTATTCGTCACCGGCACCAGCACCGGCGGAAAACAAGCCAATTAAATTATGGCAGAGCCGAGGTTTGGCTAAGCTATCATCCATGTTGGTGGTTCTAGCTAGTGTAAACTTTTTTTATTTCGAGGGAAGCAAGTGTAAACTTGTTAGAACTTATAACATGTATTTCCATATGGCAGATGTTTTCCATAGAAACTTGTTAGAACATGTATCAAATGAACTTGTGAGTTGGAACAAAATCTCGTGAGCTATACAAACAGATTCATCTGGTTGGACACATCAAAACAAGTCGACGGCCCGACGTCATTGCACCCGATCCGTGCTCCTCACTCGTGCCAGTTCATTTTCGCATCTTGGCTAGCTGCATGCCATGGTACTCTATCTTCTATCTTGGCTGGCTAGCCACTAACCGTCGTTGACTGCTGATCTGTACACTACTGCATTATGATCACCCACATCAATATTATATGTTTTTTCTACATCATTATGAACAGACACCACTTAATAGATTAATATCATCTGCTTGAATCATGTACGGGCGATGATGTGGAGCTGAGGATTCGATTTGGCCGCATCATCTTCCACTCTACTATATGGCCATGCATGCATGCCCGAGTTGTCTTTTGCATTAGTTATTCGTGTGTTGCAAGGCCAAGAGGAATGGAATCAAATGGAAGAAGTGACCTTCACGGTCACACAGATGATTGATCCAGACTATGTATTAGGGCATCTCCAACGCCGACCCTCAAACCTCCTGTAATGGTTGGGATCATGCTGTCCGGACTGCGAAAACCATCCGATGCCGACATGTATCGGTTCACGGCACGGTTTGGATGTGTTTTCCCCCGCAAACCGGAGATAAAGTGGGGAGGTTTGCGGGAGTCTTGACCAATCCCAAGCCCGCTTCTGACTGTCCTGGCCCACCAAAAACCACTACCCCCTCCTGCGCGCGTTTTTCGCCTGGCGCCAGCTGCCCGCATTCATGCCGCTCCGTATTGAAGGCGTCTCAGAGCGACCACGACCTCCCACTGCCTCCACCATTGGAGCGGTGCGCCAGCTGAGAGCGCCACCCACTGCACGCCCGGCTGAACACGCCTCCTCGCCGCATTCATATGCCTCCATTAACCCGCGTGAAAGTCAAGAAACCTACTCCAGCCACACGCCCGTTCATGAGCGGGCCGTCATTAAACGCAACACCGACCGAGCTCCTCCCGTCCGTCCTCTATTTAAACTAGGCCAGACGCAGGGCAAAAATGGCTCAGCTCCTCCGCTCCCCCATCTCCCCATTCACCTTTTTCTCCACTCTTCCGATGGCTTCCGAAGAGCAGTTCTCCGGCATACAAGCCGGCTAGGTGGCCCGCCGAGCCTGCCGGATACGAGCGAGGCAGCTCGCTGCTCCACCTCCCTCGCCTAGCCTGACGGAGCCAGTTGGCGCTCCAAGCTGGCGCGTGGTTCAGCAACTCGCCGCTCCAATCCAGCTCGATGAGGAGTGGCGAGTTGCTCCACGTTGGTATGCCGAGGAGCGCGGCGACACGGCGCCGCATCCAGTGTCTACAACCGCGTCATCCGCCATCGATGCTCGCGTAGTCGTGCCATGCACGCAGAGAAAGAAGCCAGCTGTGCGGATGTGGATGAAGTGGCGGCCAGCACGTCCGCACCCACGACCATCATCGAGGAGAAGTAGAATACGGGAGGCCACCGCCGCTTGTATCCCATGGAGGCCGCCGCCGGTGCCCTGGCCCGTTGTCCTTTATCTCAGACCATGCCGGGCACTGAGCTCAAAGGAAAGACCCTCCCCTTCGGTTGAAGCACCCTCTTTGCCGTTCCAATGAGCGGCGCAACTGGACATAGGGATATGATGGAAGAATATTCCTCCGGGGCTCCCGACAGTCCGGTTAGCGGGCTGCCGGAAATGGGGAACATAAAGGGATCCGTCGCGGCCGGTTGTAGACTAGTGTAATGGATCCGGGTCGTGGGAGTGGAGCTCCGCGCGACCGTACGTACATATAGGTTTAGCATTTTAGTTGAAAATATGACCAAAATGTAACCTTTTTTGTCCGTTTTTATGAAATCCGTCATGTTTGTATGAAATCCGGACGTGTTTACATGTATTTCATCCGGTTTGTTGAAAAAGAGTTTGAAATGTATGCGGCTAGCGTTGGATGGTGTCCTCCTGCATCCATGTCCATGGACTGGCCCCTCCTATCTATGGACAGATGCGGAAAGAAGTTTGAGGGTCGCCGTTGAAGCTGCCTTTAGAGCATCTCTAGCAGACCCCGTATATAGCCGCGACCTGCATAATAACCGCCAAAATACGGGTCAACGCTGAAAATCCTGCCCGACAGACACCCCAAACGCGTCCGACCCATAAATTTTTTTGTGGGGCATGACAAAAGATCTCCCCCAACCTTTAGATTCACGGGGCGGGAGGCCGACCCGAGCTCGGCCTCTATCCGCAGCGAGATTTGGCGGGAGGGACATTTCCGCGCGGCCGTTCCCGCTCCCCACCCCTCCGCTTGTCGTGGTAATCTCACGCCAGATGCCAGGGGGTGGCTTATCGTGGGTGGAGCCATGAGGACGTCGTCGGGTTCCGGAAGCAAGAGTGAGCACGAGCTCGATAGCACACGAGACGTACCCAGGTTCGGGGCTCTCCGGATAGATAACACCACTAGTCCTGCTATGATGACTATGATCAAGTGTATACAAGGTTGCTCCTTGAGCTGTGTTGCTTGAGGAGGAACAAGGGTAGAGCTACCTCTCTTCTCCTAGCTATGGTGAGTGTGTGCGTGGAATGAGGGCTAAACCCTTTGCATGGGTGAGCCCTGAGGGGTTTTATAGGCCAACCCCTAGGGGTACAATGGTAATACGGCCGGGTGTAGGACCCGGACGTTAGTGGCTAGGGTCGCCGGGTTCTCTACCGGCTGCTGGGGCCCGCCTCTAAAGGGCCCCGCCAGCTGCTGAGAATTCGGCCGACAGGTAGGGGCCTGCCGCCTGCGGGCCATGTTGGTTGCCTTTTGCCGTAGCTCTGTACTTGCTGACGAGGGCCGCGTCATGAGTCGCATGGCTACAGTCCCATGCCAGGCGGGTAGGTGGCCGCCTGGTCAGCGCAAACTGTAGCCACGCCCCGCTGGGATTCGGGGGAAGCAGGTGGCACTATTGCTATGCTCCGTCTTGTCGTAGTGGGTGAGTGCAGACTCCGAGGAGAAGGACGGGCCGGCTGCTGGAAACCGGCCCGCTCCCCAAGCTGTCTTCTAGGGGTGCGGCATCTTCTGGAAGCCGGCCACGTGGTCTTGACCGCCGTCTAAGGGAACACCGTCTTCTGGAAGCCGGCCAGTGGTCAGTTGGCTTGAGGGGCTGTGCTAGCCCCGATGTCTTGGAATATTATAGGGTGCACATGAGGCTACCCCGGGTCCATCCCCCCAACAGTAGTCCCCGGAGCTGGTGAGGTGCCACGGTTCGAAGCCGGAGTGCCTCAGTAGTTTCCTCCTCTATGAGATCCTGTGTTGTTGCTTCGTCCGGCTTGAAGAAGCCGCCTGCCAGGAGCCGGCCGAGGCAAAGCCGGCTGCCTGGTGAATTTGAATCGTCGTGTTGGGAGCCGAGTGGTACGCCACCGGGTGGCGCGCTCGCCGCCCGTTGCAACGCTCGCCACGCATCGCCAGCAGGCCAGGTCGGCCTGCCAGCCCACGCACGCGACGAGACACTGCCGCAGGCTCGAGCCCACCACTACATGACCTCGACGCGAGCGCGGATCCGCTGTGGCCGAGGTGGATGGTTGCCCTTCCGAGGCAAAATGAATACGCGCCATAAAGGCGCGGGATTTGAGGAGGTGTGCGGGACATGGGCGCAGTTAATCCCACGTCCCCCACGAAGCGTCGCCTCGGCCTTGCCGTCTCGGCTGTATAAATAGGAGGGAAGGGGGGGGGGGAACACACGCGCTCCCCTCCACTCTTTCCATCTTCCCTTGCTTCTCTGCTCCCTTCTTCTTGTCTCTTCGCCGCCGCCGCGCCACTACACCACACGCTACCGAAGCGCCGCCGTGGCACCACCACCGTCCAGCCTTGCCGCGCTGCCACCAGGTCGCCGCAAACCGAGCCATGGCGCGAGGTGATTGGGATGGCTCCAATGTCCATGATGGGCACCTCGAGTTCCTCCGCGCGACGCGGAGAATTCCGGTCGCCACGGTCGTGGGGACGCGCCTTCCCGACGCGAGGGAGATCTCGCCGGCGCCGAGGGCCGGCGAGTTCGTCGTCTTCTAGAGCCATTTCCTTAGCAGATTTGGGTTGCCTGCGAACAGCTTCTTCCGCTCCTTCCTTGATTTCTATCGTCTTCAACCTCATCACCTCACCCCCAACATGGTGGTGCTTCTCTCCGCCCTCATGACCTTCTGCGAAGGCTACCTCGGCATCCCTGCCCACACTCGAGCTGTGGGGCAGGTTCTTTATTTGAAATTGGGTACTCAGGCCAAGGGTGAGCCGACCTAGTGTGGAGCCTGCGTTGCCGTGCGGCGCACTGGCTCTGGGACCCGTTTTCCTCCCATCTGTTTGCTGGAGTCGACAAAGCTATGGCAGAGGTTGTACTTCTATGTGCGCAACCTCCACCCGACTCGTGACTACATCAACTTGCCGGCCTTTGCGATCGGCCCGCCTGCTGAGCCGCGGAACAACTGGGGGCAGCAACCGAGGCCGGTGCCGGCTTCCATCACCAACGTCCTCGCCCGGCTTCAGGAGATGACAGACTCGGAGGGCCTCAAGCCGGCGGACTTGCTGGCCGCGTTCATCTAGCGCCGGGTTCCGCCCCTCCAAGCCCAGGCGCACCTGATCTGCGACATGAGCGGCCGCCGGGACCCATGCCGAATGTCGACCAAGGAGATGCCGACTATGGAGGTGGTCCGCCATGTCAACTACTTCTCCGGCAGCCAGCTCAGCGAGACTGACTGGAGTTTCGGCAAGCCGCCATACAGTCGTGCCAACCCGCCACCGCCGGTTAGTATCTGGTTCCCGTTCTTTCGCTCACGCAGTACTCTTCATCCGACCTGACCACCCGGACGCAGTGCAGCGCTTTCCTGGTCAGTAGCAGCCGACGCGCCGGCTCCGGACCACTAATGGACGCCGGACCGTGAAGAGAGCGACGTGGGCGACCCCGAGCTGGGGAGGCCGCGCTGGAGGACGGAGGCGAGGATGACGCCACTGGGGGAGGCGACGCAGGGGGAGACGGCGACGTTCGGGATTGTCCGGATGATGATGAAGACATCGATGGACAATGCCGCCCCGAAGGCGCCAACAGGGCAGGCGCCGGCTCTTTGACAGCACGACCGACATGCGGAGCGCTGACTAGCGCACCCGGCATGCCTAAATGCAGTGCCAAGGGGTTGTTTGGCAACAAGCCGCCCAAGAAGGTCAAGCAGGCGGCTGCAACCAAGCAGCAAGAGGCCGCGAAAACGGCCGCCATCTAGAGGACCCCAAAGGATCGCCCAATGTTGTCCAAGTAAGTGCGTCAGGCGCACCGTCTTGATTATTTATTTCTTGCAAGTTTTTTATCTTCGCTTGCTTTGCCGAGCAGGGCCGCCCTCTCCATATCCCGGGGTCCATCTGCCTCACTGATCGGACCAGCAAGCGGCTCTGAGGAGTGTTGGGGAACGTAGTAATTTCAAAAAAATTCCTACGCACACGCAAGATCACGGTGATGCATAGCAACGAGAGGGGAGAGTGTTGTCTACGTACCCTCGTAGACCGTAAGCGGAAGCGTTATATCAACGCGGTTGATGTAGTCGTACGTCTTCACGGTCCGACCGATCCAAGTACCGAAAGCACGGCACCTCCGAGTTCTGCCACACGCTCGTCTCGGTGACGTTCTCGCCTTCTCGATCCAGCAAGAGGGGCGAAGTAGTAGATGAGTTCCGGCAGCATGACGGCGTGGTGACGGTGTTGGTGAAGACAATCTTCGCAAGGCTTCGCGCTAAGCACTACGAAAACTATGACGGAGGATAAACTAGAGGAGACGGGGTTGCCCGCACACGGCTTGGTTTTTCTTGATGTATCTTGGGTGCTAGCCCTACCCCTCTATTTATATATTGAGACTTGGGGTCGAAACTTGGAGTAAAAGCCTCCACAAAGTCGGTTTCACCCGAAAGGCAAGAGTCCTTCTCGGACTCCAGGGCCAGACGCCAGGGTTCCCGGCGTCTGGACCCTGACGGACCCTGGCGTCTGGCCCCTGGACTCCGCAACACTTCCTTTTGCGCTTTCCAAAAACCTCGTGGGCTTTCCCCTTTGGCCCAGATAAAGTGTTCTCGTGCCCAAACATTTCGGGAAACATCAAGAGTTAGCTGGCTCCAACGGCCAGAAAGCCCCTGATGAACATGAGAGCGTGAGCGTGCCCATGTTCATGAGTGTGCGTGAGTGATGTTGGTACTGCAGGACCATGATGGGGGAGTGCATCGCACGGATAACCAACCTGTCAGCGAGCCGTGGACGACATGGGATGCTACTGTAGGAAATACAGAATACGGGGTTGGTGTTGCAGCTGCTAGCTCGAATACATGACATAAATGCGTCGCTGCAGCATCTCGATGGGATTACTGACGACCAGGATAGCGAGCTACATGGAGCTCGGCCTCCAAACGGCATTTCGTTCTACTCCACTAGTTTTTTCTTAGCCTTCTACTTCAGTAGTTTTTTCTTGAGCAAATTGTACTCCCACTATTTTTTTGAGAAAATAAAAAAAATCTACTCCACTAGTAGGCCGAAGGCAGAGGGCGCTGCTATGTACCGCTTATAGCAACCGCGAGAGCAATGTGTCACTCACAGTCCTCGTCTGCATGGCCGGCTCAGCGAGCAAGCGTGTCAGGGAGGGCATGATGCTCCCAACGAGTTAGAGGCTGTTCGGGTTCTCTCCGCTCCAGAACTCCGCTCGTGGAGCGGACGGAGCAGCGCCGAACGCGCTAACTCCACGGAGTCAGCAGAGCGGAGCGATTGTTTAAAATCGCGGAGCGACGAATGAGCTGATCTGCAGATCCTAAAAACGAAGGAGTTCATGGAATTTATGAGGGAATGCCATCGATAAGTGAAACGTACCGGTTCGATAGAGTTTGTTTGTCACGCTCGTTACGTTTTGAACCCCGAACGGGCCTGTAGCACGGGGCACAAAACAGATTACTGGGCTTTTAGCCTAACTCACGAAGCGGAGTGGAGCGAGCGAGGCGAACGATTCTTCTGGCTCGTACGATCGATCGAGGAGCGGGAGCGCAGGATTTTACGGAGGTGTCGGACTACCGAACATGGCCTTAGTGTGCCACAACAAGCGGGAGGCTCCCAGCAAGCCGCTGCTTTTTTTCCTTTCGATTTTCTTTTCATTCCTATTGTGGTCGGTTTTATTTTAATTTAACAACTGTTCACTAATACGAAAAAATATTCGCATATTCAAAACCTTATGATTAATTAAAAAAATCACAAATTCAAAAGATAGTCATGACTTTTTTTAAATAGAAAAATTGACAAAATGTTCATCAAAATTAAAAACAATTGCGACTTAACAACTGTCTGCATATTCAAAAAATGTTTGCGAACTCAAAAAAATATCATAAATTAAAAAAGGACGATAATTTGCAAAAGAAATCACGCATTCAGAAAATGTCCATGAATTCAAAAACAAATTCACGAATGAAAAAAACCTCGGTGAATTAAAAAATTGTTCGTGCATTTAATTTTTTTAGGAACTAAAAATGTTGAGAATTAATTTTTTATTCATAAATATAAAAAATGTCGGCACAAACACTGTCTCCAAATATAACACCAAAAAGCAAGAGAACCATCGCTTTGATGGGATATATGGAGAAAATTTATTCGTCACCGGCACCAGCACCGGCGGAAAACAAGCCAATTAAATTATGGCAGAGCCGAGGTTTGGCTAAGCTATCATCCATGTTGGTGGTTCTAGCTAGTGTAAACTTTTTTTATTTCGAGGGAAGCAAGTGTAAACTTGTTAGAACTTATAACATGTATTTCCATATGGCAGATGTTTTCCATAGAAACTTGTTAGAACATGTATCAAATGAACTTGTGAGTTGGAACAAAATCTCGTGAGCTATACAAACAGATTCATCTGGTTGGACACATCAAAACAAGTCGACGGCCCGACGTCATTGCACCCGATCCGTGCTCCTCACTCGTGCCAGTTCATTTTCGCATCTTGGCTAGCTGCATGCCATGGTACTCTATCTTCTATCTTGGCTGGCTAGCCACTAACCGTCGTTGACTGCTGATCTGTACACTACTGCATTATGATCACCCACATCAATATTATATGTTTTTTCTACATCATTATGAACAGACACCACTTAATAGATTAATATCATCTGCTTGAATCATGTACGGGCGATGATGTGGAGCTGAGGATTCGATTTGGCCGCATCATCTTCCACTCTACTATATGGCCATGCATGCATGCCCGAGTTGTCTTTTGCATTAGTTATTCGTGTGTTGCAAGGCCAAGAGGAATGGAATCAAATGGAAGAAGTGACCTTCACGGTCACACAGATGATTGATCCAGACTATGTATTAGGGCATCTCCAACGCCGACCCTCAAACCTCCTGTAATGGTTGGGATCATGCTGTCCGGACTGCGAAAACCATCCGATGCCGACATGTATCGGTTCACGGCACGGTTTGGATGTGTTTTCCCCCGCAAACGGAGATAAAGTGGGGAGGTTTGCGGGAGTCTTGACCAATCCCAAGCCCGCTTCTGACTGTCCTGGCCCACCAAAAACCACTACCCCCTCCTGCGCGCGTTTTTCGCCTGGCGCCAGCTGCCCGCATTCATGCCGCTCCGTATTGAAGGCGTCTCAGAGCGACCACGACCTCCCACTGCCTCCACCATTGGAGCGGTGCGCCAGCTGAGAGCGCCACCCACTGCACGCCCGGCTGAACACGCCTCCTCGCCGCATTCATATGCCTCCATTAACCCGCGTGAAAGTCAAGAAACCTACTCCAGCCACACGCCCGTTCATGAGCGGGCCGTCATTAAACGCAACACCGACCGAGCTCCTCCCGTCCGTCCTCTATTTAAACTAGGCCAGACGCAGGGCAAAAATGGCTCAGCTCCTCCGCTCCCCCATCTCCCCATTCACCTTTTTCTCCACTCTTCCGATGGCTTCCGAAGAGCAGTTCTCCGGCATACAAGCCGGCTAGGTGGCCCGCCGAGCCTGCCGGATACGAGCGAGGCAGCTCGCTGCTCCACCTCCCTCGCCTAGCCTGACGGAGCCAGTTGGCGCTCCAAGCTGGCGCGTGGTTCAGCAACTCGCCGCTCCAATCCAGCTCGATGAGGAGTGGCGAGTTGCTCCACGTTGGTATGCCGAGGAGCGCGGCGACACGGCGCCGCATCCAGTGTCTACAACCGCGTCATCCGCCATCGATGCTCGCGTAGTCGTGCCATGCACGCAGAGAAAGAAGCCAGCTGTGCGGATGTGGATGAAGTGGCGGCCAGCACGTCCGCACCCACGACCATCATCGAGGAGAAGTAGAATACGGGAGGCCACCGCCGCTTGTATCCCATGGAGGCCGCCGCCGGTGCCCTGGCCCGTTGTCCTTTATCTCAGACCATGCCGGGCACTGAGCTCAAAGGAAAGACCCTCCCCCTTCGGTTGAAGCACCCTCTTTGCCGTTCCAATGAGCGGCGCAACTGGACATAGGGATATGATGGAAGAATATTCCTCCGGGGCTCCCGACAGTCCGGTTAGCGGGCTGCCGGAAATGGGGAACATAAAGGGATCCGTCGCGGCCGGTTGTAGACTAGTGTAATGGATCCGGGTCGTGGGAGTGGAGCTCCGCGCGACCGTACGTACATATAGGTTTAGCATTTTAGTTGAAAATATGACCAAAATGTAACCTTTTTTGTCCGTTTTATGAAATCCGTCATGTTTGTATGAAATCCGGACGTGTTTACATGTATTTCATCCGGTTTGTTGAAAAAGAGTTTGAAATGTATGCGGCTAGCGTTGGATGGTGTCCTCCTGCATCCATGTCCATGGACTGGCCCCTCCTATCTATGGACAGATGCGGAAAGAAGTTTGAGGGTCGCCGTTGAAGCTGCCTTTAGAGCATCTCTAGCAGACCCCGTATATAGCCGCGACCTGCATAATAACCGCCAAAATACGGGTCAACGCTGAAAATCCTGCCCGACAGACACCCCAAACGCGTCCGACCCATAAATTTTTTGTGGGGCATGACAAAAGATCTCCCCCAACCTTTAGATTCACGGGGCGGGAGGCCGACCCGAGCTCGGCCTCTATCCGCAGCGAGATTTGGCGGGAGGGACATTTCCGCGCGGCCGTTCCCGCTCCCCACCCCTCCGCTTGTCGTGGTAATCTCACGCCAGATGCCAGGGGGTGGCTTATCGTGGGTGGAGCCATGAGGACGTCGTCGGGTTCCGGAAGCAAGAGTGAGCACGAGCTCGATAGCACACGAGACGTACCCAGGTTCGGGGCTCTCCGGATAGATAACACCACTAGTCCTGCTATGATGACTATGATCAAGTGTATACAAGGTTGCTCCTTGAGCTGTGTTGCTTGAGGAGGAACAAGGGTAGAGCTACCTCTCTTCTCCTAGCTATGGTGAGTGTGTGCGTGGAATGAGGGCTAAACCCTTTGCATGGGTGAGCCCTGAGGGGTTTTATAGGCCAACCCCTAGGGGTACAATGGTAATACGGCCGGGTGTAGGACCCGGACGTTAGTGGCTAGGGTCGCCGGGTTCTCTACCGGCTGCTGGGGCCCGCCTCTAAAGGGCCCCGCCAGCTGCTGAGAATTCGGCCGACAGGTAGGGCCTGCCGCCTGCGGGCCATGTTGGTTGCCTTTGCCGTAGCTCTGTACTTGCTGACGAGGGCCGCGTCATGAGTCGCATGGCTACAGTCCCCATGCCAGGCGGGTAGGTGGCCGCCTGGTCAGCGCAAACTGTAGCCACGCCCCGCTGGGATTCGGGGGAAGCAGGTGGCACTATTGCTATGCTCCGTCTTGTCGTAGTGGGTGAGTGCAGACTCCGAGGAGAAGGACGGGCCGGCTGCTGGAAACCGGCCCGCTCCCCAAGCTGTCTTCTAGGGGTGCGGCATCTTCTGGAAGCCGGCCACGTGGTCTTGACCGCCGTCTAAGGGAACACCGTCTTCTGGAAGCCGGCCAGTGGTCAGTTGGCTTGAGGGGCTGTGCTAGCCCCGATGTCTTGGAATATTATAGGGTGCACATGAGGCTACCCCGGGTCCATCCCCCCAACAGTAGTCCCCGGAGCTGGTGAGGTGCCACGGTTCGAAGCCGGAGTGCCTCAGTAGTTTCCTCCTCTATGAGATCCTGTGTTGTTGCTTCGTCCGGCTTGAAGAAGCCGCCTGCCAGGAGCCGGCCGAGGCAAAGCCGGCTGCCTGGTGAATTTGAATCGTCGTGTTGGGAGCCGAGTGGTACGCCACCGGGTGGCGCGCTCGCCGCCCGTTGCACGCTCGCCACGCATCGCCAGCAGGCCAGGTCGGCCTGCCAGCCCACGCACGCGACGAGACACTGCCGCAGGCTCGAGCCCACCACTACATGACCTCGACGCGAGCGCGGATCCGCTGTGGCCGAGGTGGATGGTTGCCCTTCCGAGGCAAAATGAATACGCGCCATAAAGGCGCGGGATTTGAGGAGGTGTGCGGGACATGGGCGCAGTTAATCCCACGTCCCCCACGAAGCGTCGCCTCGGCCCTTGCCGTCTCGGCTGTATAAATAGGAGGGAAGGGGGGGGGGGAACACACGCGCTCCCCTCCACTCTTTCCATCTTCCCTTGCTTCTCTGCTCCCTTCTTCTTGTCTCTTCGCCGCCGCCGCGCCACTACACCACACGCTACCGAAGCGCCGCCGTGGCACCACCACCGTCCAGCCTTGCCGCGCTGCCACCAGGTCGCCGCAAACCGAGCCATGGCGCGAGGTGATTGGGATGGCTCCAATGTCCATGATGGGCACCTCGAGTTCCTCCGCGCGACGCGGAGAATTCCGGTCGCCACGGTCGTGGGGACGCGCCTTCCCGACGCGAGGGAGATCTCGCCGGCGCCGAGGGCCGGCGAGTTCGTCGTCTTCTAGAGCCATTTCCTTAGCAGATTTGGGTTGCCTGCGAACAGCTTCTTCCGCTCCTTCCTTGATTTCTATCGTCTTCAACCTCATCACCTCACCCCCAACATGGTGGTGCTTCTCTCCGCCCTCATGACCTTCTGCGAAGGCTACCTCGGCATCCTGCCCACACTCGAGCTGTGGGGCAGGTTCTTTTATTTGAAATTGGGTACTCAGGCCAAGGGTGAGCCGACCTAGTGTGGAGCCTGCGTTGCCGTGCGGCGCACTGGCTCTGGGACCCGTTTTCCTCCCATCTGTTTGCTGGAGTCGACAAAGCTATGGCAGAGGTTGTACTTCTATGTGCGCAACCTCCACCCGACTCGTGACTACATCAACTTGCCGGCCTTTGCGATCGGCCCGCCTGCTGAGCCGCGGAACAACTGGGGGCAGCAACCGAGGCCGGTGCCGGCTTCCATCACCAACGTCCTCGCCCGGCTTCAGGAGATGACAGACTCGGAGGGCCTCAAGCCGGCGGACTTGCTGGCCGCGTTCATCTAGCGCCGGGTTTCCGCCCCTCCAAGCCCAGGCGCACCTGATCTGCGACATGAGCGGCCGCCGGGACCCATGCCGAATGTCGACCAAGGAGATGCCGACTATGGAGGTGGTCCGCCATGTCAACTACTTCTCCGGCAGCCAGCTCAGCGAGACTGACTGGAGTTTCGGCAAGCCGCCATACAGTCGTGCCAACCCGCCACCGCCGGTTAGTATCTGGTTCCCGTTCTTTCGCTCACGCAGTACTCTTCATCCGACCTGACCACCCGGACGCAGTGCAGCGCTTTCCTGGTCAGGTAGCAGCCGACGCGCCGGCTCCGGACCACTAATGGACGCCGGACCGTGAAGAGAGCGACGTGGGCGACCCCGAGCTGGGGAGGCCGCGCTGGAGGACGGAGGCGAGGATGACGCCACTGGGGGAGGCGACGCAGGGGGAGACGGCGACGTTCGGGATTGTCCGGATGATGATGAAGACATCGATGGACAATGCCGCCCCGAAGGCGCCAACAGGGCAGGCGCCGGCTCTTTGACAGCACGACCGACATGCGGAGCGCTGACTAGCGCACCGGCATGCCTAAATGCAGTGCCAAGGGGTTGTTTGGCAACAAGCCGCCCAAGAAGGTCAAGCAGGCGGCTGCAACAAGCAGCAAGAGGCCGCGAAAACGGCCGCCATCTAGAGGACCCCAAAGGATCGCCCAATGTTGTCCAAGTAAGTGCGTCAGGCGCACCGTCTTGATTATTTATTTCTTGCAAGTTTTTTATCTTCGCTTGCTTTGCCGAGCAGGGCCGCCCTCTCCATATCCCGGGGTCCATCTGCCTCACTGATCGGACCAGCAAGCGGCTCTGAGGAGTGTTGGGGAACGTAGTAATTTCAAAAAAATTCCTACGCACACGCAAGATCACGGTGATGCATAGCAACGAGAGGGGAGAGTGTTGTCTACGTACCCTCGTAGGACCGTAAGCGGAAGCGTTATATCAACGCGGTTGATGTAGTCGTACGTCTTCACGGTCCGACCGATCCAAGTACCGAAAGCACGGCACCTCCGAGTTCTGCACACGCTCGTCTCGGTGACGTTCTCGCCTTCTCGATCCAGCAAGAGGGGCGAAGTAGTAGATGAGTTCCGGCAGCATGACGGCGTGGTGACGGTGTTGGTGAAGAACAATCTTCGCAAGGCTTCGCCTAAGCACTACGAAAACTATGACGGAGGATAAACTAGAGGAGACGGGGTTGCCCGCACACGGCTTGGTTTTTCTTGATGTATCTTGGGTGCTAGCCCTACCCCTCTATTTATATATTGAGACTTGGGGTCGAAACTTGGAGTAAAAGCCTCCACAAAGTCGGTTTCACCCGAAAGGCAAGAGTCCTTCTCGGACTCCAGGGCCAGACGCCAGGGTTCCCGGCGTCTGGACCCTGACGGACCCTGGCGTCTGGCCCCTGGACTCCGCAACACTTCCTTTTGCGCTTTCCAAAAACCTCGTGGGCTTTCCCCTTTGGCCCAGATAAAGTGTTCTCGTGCCCAAACATTTCGGGAAACATCAAGAGTTAGCTGGCTCCAACGGCCAGAAGCCCCTGATGAACATGAGAGCGTGAGCGTGCCCATGTTCATGAGTGTGCGTGAGTGATGTTGGTACTGCAGGACCATGATGGGGGAGTGCATCGCACGGATAACCAACCTGTCAGCGAGCCGTGGACGACATGGGATGCTACTGTAGGAAAATACAGAATACGGGGTTGGTGTTGCAGCTGCTAGCTCGAATACATGACATAAATGCGTCACTGCAGCATCTCGATGGGATTACTGACGACCAGGATAGCGAGCTACATGGAGCTCGGCCTCCAAACGGCATTTTCGTTCTACTCCACTAGTTTTTTCTTAGCCTTCTACTTCAGTAGTTTTTTCTTGAGCAAATTGTACTCCACTATTTTTTGAGAAAATAAAAAAATCTACTCCACTAGTAGGCCGAAGGCAGAGGGCGCTGCTATGTACCGCTTATAGCAACCGCGAGAGCAATGTGTCACTCACAGTCTCGTCTGCATGGCCGGCTCAGCGAGCAAGCGTGTCAGGGAGGGCATGATGCTCCCAACGAGTTAGAGGCTGTTCGGGTTCTCTCCGCTCCAGAACTCCGCTCGTGGAGCGGACGGAGCAGCGCCGAACGCGCTAACTCCACGGAGTCAGCAGAGCGGAGCGATTGTTTAAAATCGCGGAGCGACGAATGAGCTGATCTGCAGATCCTAAAAACGAAGGAGTTCATGGAATTTATGAGGGAATGCCATCGATAAGTGAAACGTACCGGTTCGATAGAGTTTGTTTGTCACGCTCGTTACGTTTTGAACCCCGACGGGCCTGTAGCACGGGGCACAAAACAGATTACTGGGCTTTTAGCCTAACTCACGAAGCGGAGTGGAGCGAGCGAGGCGAACGATTCTTCTGGCTCGTACGATCGATCGAGGAGCGGGAGCGCAGGATTTTACGGAGGTGTCGGACTACCGAACATGGCCTTAGTGTGCCACAACAAGCGGGAGGCTCCCAGCAAGCCGCTGCTTTTTTTCCTTTCGATTTTCTTTTCATTCCTATTGTGGTCGGTTTTATTTTAATTTAACAACTGTTCACTAATACGAAAAAATATTCGCATATCAAAACCTTATGATTAATTAAAAAAAATCACAAATTCAAAAGATAGTCATGACTTTTTTTAAATAGAAAATTGACAAAATGTTCATCAAAATTAAAACAATTGCGACTTAACAACTGTCTGCATATTCAAAAATGTTTGCGAACTCAAAAAAATATCATAAATTAAAAAAGGACGATAATTTGCAAAAGAAATCACGCATTCAGAAAATGTCCATGAATTCAAAAACAAATTCACGAATGAAAAAAACCTCGGTGAATTAAAAAATTGTTCGTGCATTTAATTTTTTTAGGAACTAAAAATGTTTGAGAATTAATTTTTATTCATAAATATAAAAAATGTCGGCACAAACACTGTCTCCAAATATAACACCAAAAGCAAGAGAACCATCGCTTTGATGGGATATATGGAGAAAATTTATTCGTCACCGGCACCAGCACCGGCGGAAAACAAGCCAATTAAATTATGGCAGAGCCGAGGTTTGGCTAAGCTATCATCCATGTTGGTGGTTCTAGCTAGTGTAAACTTTTTTTATTTCGAGGGAAGCAAGTGTAAACTTGTTAGAACTTATAACATGTATTTCCATATGGCAGATGTTTTCCATAGAAACTTGTTAGAACATGTATCAAATGAACTTGTGAGTTGGAACAAAATCTCGTGAGCTATACAAACAGATTCATCTGGTTGGACACATCAAAACAAGTCGACGGCCCGACGTCATTGCACCCGATCCGTGCTCCTCACTCGTGCCAGTTCATTTTCGCATCTTGGCTAGCTGCATGCCATGGTACTCTATCTTCTATCTTGGCTGGCTAGCCACTAACCGTCGTTGACTGCTGATCTGTACACTACTGCATTATGATCACCCACATCAATATTATATGTTTTTTCTACATCATTATGAACAGACACCACTTAATAGATTAATATCATCTGCTTGAATCATGTACGGGCGATGATGTGGAGCTGAGGATTCGATTTGGCCGCATCATCTTCCACTCTACTATATGGCCATGCATGCATGCCCGAGTTGTCTTTGCATTAGTTATTCGTGTGTTTGCAAGGCCAAGAGGAATGGAATCAAATGGAAGAAGTGACCTTCACGGTCACACAGATGATTGATCCAGACTATGTATTAGGGCATCTCCAACGCCGACCCTCAAACCTCCTGTAATGGTTGGGATCATGCTGTCCGGACTGCGAAAACCATCCGATGCCGACATGTATCGGTTCACGGCACGGTTTGGATGTGTTTTCCCCCGCAAACCGGAGATAAAGTGGGGAGGTTTGCGGGAGTCTTGACCAATCCCAAGCCCGCTTCTGACTGTCCTGGCCCACCAAAAACCACTACCCCCTCCTGCGCGCGTTTTTCGCCTGGCGCCAGCTGCCCGCATTCATGCCGCTCCGTATTGAAGGCGTCTCAGAGCGACCACGACCTCCCACTGCCTCCACCATTGGAGCGGTGCGCCAGCTGAGAGCGCCACCCACTGCACGCCCGGCTGAACACGCCTCCTCGCCGCATTCATATGCCTCCATTAACCCGCGTGAAAGTCAAGAAACCTACTCCAGCCACACGCCCGTTCATGAGCGGGCCGTCATTAAACGCAACACCGACCGAGCTCCTCCCGTCCGTCCTCTATTTAAACTAGGCCAGACGCAGGGCAAAAATGGCTCAGCTCCTCCGCTCCCCCATCTCCCCATTCACCTTTTTCTCCACTCTTCCGATGGCTTCCGAAGAGCAGTTCTCCGGCATACAAGCCGGCTAGGTGGCCCGCCGAGCCTGCCGGATACGAGCGAGGCAGCTCGCTGCTCCACCTCCCTCGCCTAGCCTGACGGAGCCAGTTGGCGCTCCAAGCTGGCGCGTGGTTCAGCAACTCGCCGCTCCAATCCAGCTCGATGAGGAGTGGCGAGTTGCTCCACGTTGGTATGCCGAGGAGCGCGGCGACACGGCGCCGCATCCAGTGTCTACAACCGCGTCATCCGCCATCGATGCTCGCGTAGTCGTGCCATGCACGCAGAGAAAGAAGCCAGCTGTGCGGATGTGGATGAAGTGGCGGCCAGCACGTCCGCACCCACGACCATCATCGAGGAGAAGTAGAATACGGGAGGCCACCGCCGCTTGTATCCCATGGAGGCCGCCGCCGGTGCCCTGGCCCGTTTGTCCTTTATCTCAGACCATGCCGGGCACTGAGCTCAAAGGAAAGACCCTCCCCCTTCGGTTGAAGCACCCTCTTTGCCGTTCCAATGAGCGGCGCAACTGGACATAGGGATATGATGGAAGAATATTCCTCCGGGGCTCCCGACAGTCCGGTTAGCGGGCTGCCGGAAATGGGGAACATAAAGGGATCCGTCGCGGCCGGTTGTAGACTAGTGTAATGGATCCGGGTCGTGGGAGTGGAGCTCCGCGCGACCGTACGTACACATAGGTTTAGCATTTTAGTTGAAAATATGACCAAAATGTAACCTTTTTTGTCCGTTTTTATGAAATCCGTCATGTTTGTATGAAATCCGGACGTGTTTACATGTATTTCATCCGGTTTGTTGAAAAAGAGTTTGAAATGTATGCGGCTAGCGTTGGATGGTGTCCTCCTGCATCCATGTCCATGGACTGGCCCCTCCTATCTATGGACAGATGCGGAAAGAAGTTTGAGGGTCGCCGTTGAAGCTGCCTTTAGAGCATCTCTAGCAGACCCCGTATATAGCCGCGACCTGCATAATAACCGCCAAAATACGGGTCAACGCCGAAAATCCTGCCCGACAGACACCCCAAACGCGTCCGACCCATAAATTGTTTTGTGGGGCATGACAAAAGATCTCCCCCAACCTTTAGATTCACGGGGCGGGAGGCCGACCCGAGCTCGGCCTCTATCCGCAGCGAGATTTGGCGGGAGGGACATTTCCGCGCGGCCGTTCCCGCTCCCCACCCCTCCGCTTGTCGTGGTAATCTCACGCCAGATGCCAGGGGGTGGCTTATCGTGGGTGGAGCCATGAGGACGTCGTCGGGTTCCGGAAGCAAGAGTGAGCACGAGCTCGATAGCACACGAGACGTACCCAGGTTCGGGGCTCTCCGGATAGATAACACCACTAGTCCTGCTATGATGACTATGATCAAGTGTATACAAGGTTGCTCCTTGAGCTGTGTTGCTTGAGGAGGAACAAGGGTAGAGCTACCTCTCTTCTCCTAGCTATGGTGAGTGTGTGCGTGGAATGAGGGCTAAACCCTTTGCATGGGTGAGCCCTGAGGGGTTTTATAGGCCAACCCCTAGGGGTACAATGGTAATACGGCCGGGTGTAGGACCCGGACGTTAGTGGCTAGGGTCGCCGGGTTCTCTACCGGCTGCTGGGGCCCGCCTCTAAAGGGCCCCGCCAGCTGCTGAGAATTCGGCCGACAGGTAGGGCCTGCCGCCTGCGGGCCATGCTGGTTGCCTTTTGCCGTAGCTCTGTACTTGCTGACGAGGGCCGCGTCATGAGTCGCATGGCTACAGTCCCATGCCAGGCGGGTAGGTGGCCGCCTGGTCAGCGCAAACTGTAGCCACGCCCCGCTGGGATTCGGGGGAAGCAGGTGGCACTATTGCTATGCTCCGTCTTGTCGTAGTGGGTGAGTGCAGACTCCGAGGAGAAGGACGGGCCGGCTGCTGGAAACCGGCCCGCTCCCCAAGATGTCTTCTAGGGGTGCGCCATCTTCTGGAAGCCGGCCACGTGGTCTTGACCGCCGTCTAAGGGAACACCGTCTTCTGGAAGCCGGCCAGTGGTCAGTTGGCTTGAGGGGCTGTGCTAGCCCCGATGTCTTGGAATATTATAGGGTGCACATGAGGCTACCCCGGGTCCATCCCCCCAACAGTAGTCCCCGGAGCTGGTGAGGTGCCACGGTTCGAAGCCGGAGTGCCTCAGTAGTTTCCTCCTCTATGAGATCCTGTGTTGTTGCTTCGTCCGGCTTGAAGAAGCCGCCTGCCAGGAGCCGGCCGAGGCAAAGCCGGCTGCCTGGTGAATTTGAATCGTCGTGTTGGGAGCCGAGTGGTATGCCACCGGGTGGCGCGCTCGCCGCCCGTTGCACGCTCGCCACGCGTCGCCAGCAGGCCAGGTCGGCCTGCCAGCCCACGCACGCGACGAGACACTGCCGCAGGCTCGAGCCCACCACTACATGACCTTGACGCGAGCGCGGATCCGCTGTGGCCGAGGTGGATGGTTGCCCTTCCGAGGCAAAATGAATACGCGCCATAAAGGCACGGGATTTGAGGAGGTGTGCGGGACATGGGCGCAGTTAATCCCAGGTCCCCCACGAAGCGTCGCCTCGGCCTTGCCGTCTCGGCTGTATAAATAGGAGGGAAGGGGGGGGGGAACACACGCGCTCCCCTCCACTCTTTCCATCTTCCCTTGCTTCTCTGCTCCCTTCTTCTTGTCTCTTCGCCGCCGCCGCGCCACTACACCACACGCTACCGAAGCGCCGCCGTGGCACCACCACCGTCCAGCCTTGCCGCGCTGCCACCAGGTCGCCGCAAACCGAGCCATGGCGCGAGGTGATTGGGATGGCTCCAATGTCCATGATGGGCACCTCGAGTTCCTCCGCGCGACGCGGAGAATTCCGGTCGCCACGGTCGTGGGGACGCGCCTTCCCGACGCGAGGGAGATCTCGCCGGCGCCGAGGGCCGGCGAGTTCGTCGTCTTCTAGAGCCATTTCCTTAGCAGATTTGGGTTGCCTGCGAACAGCTTCTTCCGCTCCTTCCTTGATTTCTATCGTCTTCAACCTCATCACCTCACCCCCAACATGGTGGTGCTTCTCTCCGCCCTCATGACCTTCTGCGAAGGCTACCTCGGCATCCTGCCCACACTCGAGCTGTGGGGCAGGTTCTTTTATTTGAAATTGGGTACTCAGGCCAAGGGTGAGCCGACCTAGTGTGGAGCCTGCGTTGCCGTGCGGCGCACTGGCTCTGGGACCCGTTTTCCTCCCATCCGTTTGCTGGAGTCGACAAAGCTATGGCAGAGGTTGTACCTCTATGTGCGCAACCTCCACCCGACTCGTGACTACATCAACTTGCCGGCCTTTGCGATCGGCCCGCCTGCTGAGCCGCGGAACAACTGGGGGCAGCAACCGAGGCCGGTGCCGGCTTCCATCACCAACGTCCTCGCCCGGCTTCAGGAGATGACAGACTCGGAGGGCCTCAAGCCGGCGGACTTGCTGGCCGCGTTCATCTAGCGCCGGGTTCCGCCCCTCCAAGCCCAGGCGCACCTGATCTGCGACATGAGCGGCCGCCGGGACCCATGCCGAATGTCGACCAAGGAGATGCCGACTATGGAGGTGGTCCGCCATGTCAACTACTTCTCCGGCAGCCAGCTCAGCGAGACTGACTGGAGTTTCGGCAAGCCGCCATACAGTCGTGCCAACCCGCCACCGCCGGTTAGTATCTGGTTCCCGTTCTTTCGCTCACGCAGTACTCTTCATCCGACCTGACCACCCGGACGCAGTGCAGCGCTTTCCTGGTCAGGTAGCAGCCGACGCGCCGGCTCCGGGCCACTAATGGACGCCGGACCGTGAAGAGAGCGACGTGGGCGACCCCGAGCTGGGGGAGGCCGCACTGGAGGACGGAGGCGAGGATGACGCCACTGGGGGAGGCGACGCAGGGGGAGACGGCGACGTTCGGGATTGTCCGGATGATGATGAAGACATCGATGGACAATGCCGCCCCGAAGGCGCCAACAGGGCAGGCGCCGGCTCTTCGACAGCACGACCGACATGCGGAGCGCTGACTAGCGCACCCGGCATGCCTAAATGCAGTGCCAAGGGGTTGTTTGGCAACAAGCCGCCCAAGAAGGTCAAGCAGGCGGCTGCAACCAAGCAGCAAGAGGCCGCGAAAACGGCCGCCATCTAGAGGACCCCAAAGGATCGCCCAATGTTGTCCAAGTAAGTGCGTCAGGCGCACCGTCTTGATTATTTCTTTCTTGCAAGTTTTTTTATCTTCGCTTGCTTTGCTGAGCAGGGCCGCCCTCTCCATATCCCGGGGTCCATCTGCCTCACTGATCGGACCAGCAAGCGGCTCTGAGGAGTGTTGGGGAACGTAGTAATTTCAAAAAAATTCCTACGCACACGCAAGATCATGGTGATGCATAGCAACGAGAGGGGAGAGTGTTGTCTACGTACCCTCGTAGACCGTAAGCGGAAGCGTTATATCAACGCGGTTGATGTAGTCGTACGTCTTCACGATCCGACCGATCCAAGTACCGAAAGCACGGCACCTCCGAGTTCTGCACACGTTCGGCTCGGTGACGTCCTCGCCTTCTCGATCCAGCAAGAGGGGCGAAGTAGTAGATGAGTTCCGGCAGCACGACGGCGTGGTGACGGTGTTGGTGAAGAACAATCTTCGCAGGGCTTCGCCTAAGCACTACGAAAACTATGACGGAGGATAAACTAGAGGAGACGGGGTTGCCCCACACGGCTTGGTTTTTCTTGATGTATCTTGGGTGCTAGCCCTACCCCTCTATTTATATATTGAGACTTGGGGTCGAAACTTGGAGTAAAAGCCTCCACAAAGTCGGTTTCACCCGAAAGGCAAGAGTCCTTCTCGGACTCCAGGGCCAGACGCCAGGGTTCCCGGCGTCTGGACCCTGACGGACCCTGGCGTCTGGCCCCTGGACTCCGCAACACTTCCTTTTGCGCTTTCCAAAAACCTCGTGGGCTTTCCCCTTTGGCCCAGATAAAGTGTTCTCGTGCCCAAACATTTCGGGAAACATCCGGAACCCCTTCCGATGGATTCCGGAACCTTTCCGGAGATCAAACACTACTATCCAGATATCAATCTTTACTTCCGGACCATTCCGGAGTTCCTCGTCATATCCGTGATCTCATCCAAAACTCTGAACAACATTTGGTCACCAACATACATAACTCATAGTACTATATCGTCAACGAACGTTAAGCGTGCGGACCCTATGGGTTTGAGAACTATGTAGACATGACCGAGACACCTCTCTGGTCAATAACCAATAGCGGGACCTGGATGCCCATATTGGCTCCTACATATTCTATGAAGATCTTTATCGGTCAGACCGCATAACAACATATGTTGTTCCCTTTGTCATTGGTATGTTACTTGCCCGAGATTCAATCGTCGGTATCTCAATACCTAGTTCAATCTCGTTACCGGAAAGTCTCTTTACTTGTTCTGTAATACATCATCCTGCAACTAACTCATTAGTTGCAATGCTTGCAAGGCTTATAGTGATGTGCATTACCGAGTGGGCCCAGAGATACCTCTCCGACAATCGGAGTGACAAATCCTAATCTCGAAATACGCCAACCCAACAAGTACCTTCGGAGACACCTGTAGAGCACCTTTATAATCACCCAGTTATGTTGTGACGTTTGGTAGCACACAAAGTGTTCCTCAGGTAAACGGGAGTTGCATAATCTCATAGTCATAGGAACATGTATAAGTCATGAAGAAAGCAATAGCAACATACTAAACGATCGAGTGCTAAGCTAACGGAATGGGTCAAGTCAATCACATCATTCTCCTAATGATGTGATCCCGTTAATCAAATGACAACTCATGTCAATGGCTAGGAAACATAACCATCTTTGATCAACGAGCTAGTCAAGTAGAGGCATACTAGTGACACTCTGTTTGTCTATGTATTCACACAAGTATTATGTTTCCGGTTAATACAATTCTAGCATGAATAATAAACATTTATCATGATATAAGGAAATAAATAATAACTTTATTATTGCCTCTAGGGCATATTTCCTTCAGTCTCCCACTTGCACTAGAGTCAATAATCTAGATTACACAGTAATGATTCTAACACCCATGGAGCCTTGGTGCTGATCATGTTTTGCTCGTGGAAGAGGCTTAGTCAACGGGTCTGCAACATTCAGATCCGTATGTATCTTGCAAATTTCTATGTCTCCCACCTGGACTAGATCCCGGATGGAGTTGAAGCGTCTCTTGATGTGCTTGGTTCTCTTGTGAAATCTGGATTCCTTCGCCAAGGCAATTGCACCAGTATTGTCACAAAAGATTTTCATTGGACCCGATGCACTAGGTATGACACCTAGATCGGATATGAACTCCTTCATCCAGACTCCTTCATTTGCTGCTTCCGAAGCAGCTATGTACTCCGCTTCACACGTAGATCCCGCCACGACGCTTTGTTTAGAACTGCACCAACTGACAGCTCCACCGTTCAATGTAAACACGTATCCGGTTTGCGATTTAGAATCGTCCGGATCAGTGTCAAAGCTTGCATCAACGTAACCATTTACGACTAGCTCTTTGTCACCTCCATAAACGAGAAACATATCCTTAGTCCTTTTCAGGTATTTCAGGATGTTCTTGACCGCTGTCCAGTGATCCACTCCTGGATTACTTTGGTACCTCCCTGCTAAACTTATAGCAAGGCACACATCAGGTCTGGTACACAGCATTGCATACATGATAGAGCCTATGGCTGAAGCATAGGGAACATCTTTCATCTTCTCTCTATCTTCTGCAGTGGTCGGGCATTGAGTCTTACTCAACTTCACACCTTGTAACACAGGCAAGAACCCTTTCTTTGCTTGATCCATTTTGAACTTCTTCAAAACTTTGTCAAGGTATGTGCTTTGTGAAAGTCCAATTAAGCGTCTTGATCTATCTCTATAGATCTTGATGCCCAATATATAAGCAGCTTCACCGAGGTCCTTCATTGAAAAACTCTTATTCAAGTATCCCTTTATGCTATCCAGAAATTCTATATCATTTCCAATCAGCAATATGTCATCCACATATAATATCAGAAATGCTACAGAGCTCCCACTCACTTTCTTGTAAATACAGGCTTCTCCAAAAGTCTGTACAAAACCAAATGCTTTGATCACACTATCAAAGCGTTTATTCCAACTCCGAGAGGCTTGCACCAGTCCATAAATGGATCGCTGGAGCTTGCACACTTTGTTAGCTCCCTTTGGATCGACAAAACCTTCCGGTTGCATCATATACAACTCTTCTTCCAGAAATCCATTCAGGAATGCAGTTTTTACATCCATTTGCCAAATTTCATAATCATAAAATGCGGCAATTGCTAACATGATTCGGACAGACTTAAGCATCGCTACGGGTGAGAAGGTCTCATCGTAGTCAATCCCTTGAACTTGTCGAAAACCTTTCGCAACAAGTCGAGCTTTATAGACAGTAACATTACCGTCAGCGTCAGTCTTCTTCTTGAAGATCCATTTATTCTCAATGGCTTGCCGATCATCGGGCAAGTCAACCAAAGTCCACACTTTGTTCTCATACATGGATCCCATCTCAGATTTCATGGCCTCAAGCCATTTTGCGGAATCTGGGCTCACCATCGCTTCTTCATAGTTCGTAGGTTCGTCATGGTCTAGTAACATAACCTCCAGAACAGGATTACCGTACCACTCTGGTGCGGATCTTACTCTGGTTGACCTACGAGGTTCAGTAACAACTTGATCTGAAGTTTCATGATCATCATCATTAACTTCCTCACTAATTGGTATAGACGTCACAGGAACGGTTTCTGTGATGAACTACTTTCCAATAAGGGAGCAGGTACGGTTACCTCATCAAGTTCTACTTTCCTCCCACTCACTTCTTTCGAGAGAAACTCCTTCTCTAGAAAGGATCCATTCTTAGCAACGAATGTTTTGCCTTCGGATCTGTGATAGAAGGTGTACCCAACAGTCTCCTTTGGGTATCCTATGAAGACACATTTCTCCGATTTGGGTTCGAGCTTATCAGGTTGAAGCTTTTTCACATAAGCATCGCAGCCCCAAACTTTAAGAAACGACAACTTTGGTTTCTTGCCAAACCACAGTTCATAAGGCGTCGTCTCAACGGATTTCGATGGTGCCCTATTTAACGTGAATGCAGCCGTCTCTAAAGCATAACCCCAAAATGATAGCGGTAAATCAGTAAGAGACATCATAGATCGCACCATATCTAGTAAAGTACGATTACGACGTTCGGACACACCATTACGCTGTGGTGTTCCGGGTGGCGTGAGTTGCGAAACTATTCCGCATTGTTTCAAATGTAGACCAAACTCGTAACTCAAATATTCTCCTCCACGATCAGATCGTAGAAACTTTATTTTCTTGTTACGATGATTTTCAACTTCACTCTGAAATTCTTTGAACTTTTCAAATGTTTCAGACTTATGTTTCATTAAGTAGATATACCCATATCTGCTTAAATCATCTGTGAAGGTGAGAAAATAACGATATCCGCCGCGAGCCTCAACATTCATCGGACCACATACATCTGTATGTATGATTTCCAACAAATCTGTTGCTCGCTCCATAGTTCCGGAGAACGGCGTTTTAGTCATCTTGCCCATGAGGCATGGTTCGCAAGTACCAAGTGATTCATAATCAAGTGATTCCAAAAGTCCATCAGTATGGAGTTTCTTCATGCGCTTTACACCAATATGACCCAAACGGCAGTGCCACAAATAAGTTGCACTATCATTATCAACTCTGCATCTTTTGGCTTCAACATTATGAATATGTGTATCACTACTATCGAGATTCATCAAAAATAGACCACTCTTCAAGGGTGCATGACCATAAAAGATATTACTCATATAAATAGAACAACCATTATTCTCTGATTTAAATGAATAACCGTCTCGCATCAAACAAGATCCAGATATAATGTTCATGCTCAACGCTGGCACCAAATAACAATTATTTAGGTCTAATACTAATCCCGAAGGTAGATGTAGAGGTAGCGTGCCGACGGCGATCACATCGACTTTGGAACCATTTCCCACGCGCATCGTCACCTCGTCCTTGGCCAGTGTTCGCTTAATCCGTAGTCCCTGTTTTGAGTTGCAAATATTAGCAACAGAACCAGTATCAAATACCCAGGTGCTACTGCGAGCTCTAGTAAGGTACACATCAATAACATGTATATCACATATACCTTTGTTCACCTTGCCATCCTTCTTATCCGCCAAATACTTGGGGCAGTTCCGCTTCCAGTGACCAGTCCTGCTTGCAGTAGAAGCACTCAGTCTCAGGCTTAGGTCCAGACTTGGGTTTCTTCTCTTGAGCAGCAACTTGCTTGCTGTTCTTCTTGAAGTTCCCCTTCTTCTTCCCTTTGCCCTTTTTCTTGAAACTGGTGGTCTTATTAACCATCAACACTTGATGCTCCTTCTTGATTTCTACCTCCGCAGCTTTTAGCATTGCGAAGAGCTCGGGAATCGTCTTATCCATCCCTTGCATGTTATAGTTCATCACGAAGCTCTTGTAGCTTGGTGGCAGTGATTGAAGAATTCTGTCAATGACGCTATCATCCGGAAGATTAACTCCCAGTTGAATCAAGTGATTATTATACCCAGACATTTTGAGTATATGCTCACTGACAGAACTATTCTCCTCCATCTTACAGCTGTAGAACTTATTGGAGACTTCATATCTCTCAATCCGGGCATTTGCTTGAAATATTAACTTCAACTCCTGGAACATCTCATATGCTCCATGACGTTCAAAACGTCGTTGAAGTCCCGGTTCTAAGCCGTAAAGCATGGCACACTGAACTATCGAGTAGTCATCAGCTTTGCTCTGCCAGACGTTCATAACATCTGGTGTTGCTCCTGCAGCAGGTTTGGCACCTAGCGGTGCTTCCAGGACGTAATTCTTCTGTGCAGCAATGAGGATAATCCTCAAGTTACGGACCCAGTCCGTGTAATTGCTACCATCATCTTTCAACTTAGCTTTCTCAGGGAACGATTTGAAATTCAACGGAACAACAGCACGGGCCATCTATCTACAACAACATAGACAAGCAAGATACTATCAGGTACTAAGTTCATGATAAATTTAAGTTCAATTAATCATATTACTTAAGAACTCCCACTTAGATAGACATCCCTCTAATCCTCTAAGTGATCACGTGATCCAAATCAACTAAACCATAACCGATCATCACGTGAAATGGAGTAGCTTTCAATGGTGAACATCACTATGTTGATCATATCTACTATATGATTCACGCTCGACCTTTCGGTCTCAGTGTTCCGAGGCCATATCTGCATATGCTAGGCTCGTCAAGTTTAACCTGAGTATTCTGCGTGTGCAAAACTGGCTTGCACCCGTTGTAGATGGACGTAGAGCTTATCACACCCGATCATCACGTGGTGTCTGGGCACGACGAACTTTGGCAACGGTGCATACTCAGGGAGAACACTTTTATCTTGAAATTTAGTGAGAGATCATCTTATAATGCTACCGTCAATCAAAGCAAGATAAGATGCATAAAAGATAAACATCACATGCAATCAATATAAGTGATATGATATGGCCATCATCATCTTGTGCTTGTGATCTCCATCTCCGAAGCACCGTCCTGATCACCATCGTCACCGGCGCGACACCTTGATCTCCATCGTAGCATCGTTGTCGTCTCGCCAATCTTATGCTTCTACGACTATCGCTACCGCTTAGTGATAAAGTAAAGCATTACAGGGCGATTGCATTGCATACAATAAAGCGACAACCATATGGCTCCTGCCAGTTGCCGATAACTCGGTTACAAAACATGATCATCTCATACAATAAAATTTAGCATCATGCCTTGACCATATCACATCACAACATGCCCTGCAAAAACAAGTTAGACGTCCTCTACTTTGTTGTTGCAAGTTTTACGTGGCTGCTACGGGCTTAGCAAGAACCGTTCTTACCTACGCATCAAAACCACAACGATAGTTTGTCAAGTTGGTGCTGTTTTAACCTTCGCAAGGACCGGGCGTAGCCACACTCGGTTCAACTAAAGTTGGAGAAACTGACACCCGCCAGCCACCTGTGTGCAAAGCACGTCGGTAGAACCAGTCTCGCGTAAGCGTACGCGTAATGTCGGTCCAGGCCGCTTCATCCAACAATACCGCCGAACCAAAGTATGACATGCTGGTAAGCAGTATGACTTATATCGCCCCACAACTCACTTGTGTTCTACTCGTGCATATGACATCTACGCATAAAACCTGGCTCGGATGCCACTGTTGGGGAACGTAGTAATTTCAAAAAAATTCCTACACACATGCAAGATCATGGTGATGCATAGCAACGAGAGGGAGAGTGTTGTCTACGTACCCTCGTAGACCGTAAGCGAAAGCTTATCATCAACGCGGTTGATGTAGTCGTACGTCTTCACGATCCGACCGCCAAAGTACCAAAGCACGGCACTCCGAGTTCTGCACACGCTCGTCTCGGTGACGTCCTCGCCTTCTCGATCCAGCAGAGGGGCGAGGTAGTAGATGAGTTCCCGGCAGCATGACGGCGTGGTGACGGTGTTGGTGAAGAACAATCTTCGCAAGGCTTCGCCTAAGCACTACGAAAACTATGACGGAGGATAAACTAGAGGAGACGGGGTTGCCCGCACACGGCTTGGTGTTTCTTGATGTATCTTGGGTGCTAGCCCTACCCCTCTATTTATATGTTGAGACTTGGGGTCGAAACTTGGAGTAAAAGCCTCCACAAAGTCGGTTTCACCCGAAAGGCAAGAGTCCTTCTCGGACTCCAGGGCCAGACGCCAGGGTTCCCGGCGTCTGGACCCAGAGGCCAGGGTTCCCGGCGTCTGGACCCAGACGCCAGGGACCCTGGCCTCTGGCCCCTGGACTCCGCAAAACTTCCTTTTGCGCTTTCCAAAAACCTAGTGGGCTTTCCCCTTTGGCCCAGATAAAGTGTTCTCGTGCCCAAACATTTCGGGAAACATCCGGAACCCCTTCCGATGGATTCCGGAACCTTTCCGGAGATCAAACACTACTATCCACATATCAATCTTTACTTCCGGACCATTCCGGAATTCCTCGTCATATCCGTGATCTCATCCAAAACTCCGAACAACATTCGGTCACCAACATACATAACTCATAGTACTATATCGTCAACGAACGTTAAGCGTGTGGACCCTACGGGTTCGAGAACTATGTAGACATGACCGAGACACCTCTCTGGTCAATAACCAATAGCGGGACCTGGATGCCCATATTGGCTCCTACATATTCTACGAAGATCTTTATCGGTCAGACCGCATAACAACATACGTTGTTCCCTTTGTCATCGGTATGTTACTTGCCCGAGATTCGATCGTCGGTATCTCAATACCTAGTTCAATCTCGTTACCGGCAAGTCTCTTTACTCATTCTGTAATACATCATCCCGCAACTAACTCATTAGTTGCAATGCTTGCAAGGCTTATAGTGATGTGCATTACCGAGTGGGCCCAGAGATACCTCTCCGACAATCGGAGTGACAAATCCTAATCTCGAAATACGCCAACCCAACAAGTACCTTCGGAGACACCTGTAGAGCACCTTTATAATCACCCAGTTACGTTGTGACGTTTGGTAGCACACAAAGTGTTCCTCCGGTAAACGGGAGTTGCATAATCTCATAGTCATAGGAACATGTATAAGTCATGAAGAAAGCAATAGCAACATACTAAACGATCGAGTGCTAAGCTAACGGAATGGGTCAAGTCAATCACATCATGCTCCTAATGATGTGATCCCGTTAATCAAATGAAAACTCATGTCAATGGCTAGGAAACATAACCATCTTTGATTAACGAGCTAGTCAAGTAGAGGCATACTAGTGACACTCTGTTTGTCTATGTATTCACACAAGTATTATGTTTCCGGTTAATACAATTCTAGCATGAATAATAAACATTTATCATGATATAAGGAAATAAATAATAACTTTATTATTGCCTCTAGGGCATATTTCCTTCAAGGAGGCCCAGCGCGTGGACCCGGCCGCCGCCCTTCAGGAGGCGACGGAGAGGAACGCGTAGAAGGCGCAGGAGGAGCGGGAGGCCGCAGCGCGAACGGAGGCTGATGCCCGAGCCGCAGCGTCAGCGCAGATGGAGGCCCAAGCTGCAGCGACATTGTAGGCGGAGGCAGCGACCAAGGGGCTGGCAGAGACCGACGCCAAGGCTGCGGAGGAGCCGGCCGGTAGTGGGATCCCGGAGGCTGCCAATCTGGAGCAGCCATAGCCGCCGGTGGTGGAGGCCCAGGCAGCGACTGGAGCAGCCAGAGCTGACCAGGCGGCGCCAGAGTAGCCAGAGCTGACCAGGCGGCGCCGGAGCAGGTGGTTACTGACTCCGTAGTCCCGGAGGCCGAGGTTACCAAGCGCGCGCCGGGTGCTGGCGAACGGAGCGACAGCCGCCCCAAAGGGTCGGAGACGCTGCTGGCCGGTGCTGGGATGGCGACGAGCCAGGTCATGACAGCGCGCTCCCCATTGCACCTGTGCTAGGCGCGAGCGGCCTCTGAGCCGAGGCCGGTGGAGACCGGGGCCGCGAGCCTCCAGGGGGCTGACGCCGAAGCCACGAGCTCCGCCTCGCCTGGCTGGCCGTCAGGAGCCAGCACAGCCGTCCTGAACCTCGTAGTGCAGGACGTCCTGGACAAGTTTGCCACCCACAGTGCCACCCTCCTGAAGGCGAGGAGCAAGATGGCGGCGATGCAGACGTCTGTCCGGGTACGCTCTTGACTTTGCTTCTTCATTTTTGCAATCTTCAGTGGGGGCACGCCAGCGCACCCACTGGGTGTAGCCCCCGATAACGGTGTCCTGGACTAGGGGGTACTATCCACGTCGTCTCCCGACCAGCTGGATCGGGCCAAAGACCCCCATGGCGGTTCACTATTGGGCCAGCTCAGACAGCCCATGCCGTATACAAGGAGGATTCTACAAGACTTGGCGCCCAAGACAAGGACTCCTCTAAACCCTAGGCCTACGGTGTATATATAAACCGAGGCCAGGCTAGTCAATAGACAATATCATATTCATTACTACAATCTCGTGGTAGATACATATACTCTGTACTACACCCATATGAATACAATCAAAAGCAGCATGTAGGGTATTATCTCATCAAGAGAGCCCGAAGCTGGGTAAAACCCCGTGTCCATGTTACCATCGCTCCCAGACGCCTAGCTTAGGACCCCTACTACAAGATACGCCGGATATTGAACCGACATTGGTGCTTTCATTGAGAGCCTGCTGGCGGTCACCACGGGGCGATGGGAATTCGGATCGTCTCGGCGCGATCTACGCATCGGAGCCGAGCTTTATGGTCGATGTCGGCATCTTTTGTCGCCGGCTCGACTGGTCCACCTTGGCTTAACCAAGGACTGTGCCCTACCTCCGATCATCATGTTCGGACGAGGGCCTTCATCAACATCAACTCCGATCTCTATCATGATCATGGAAGAATCATCCATGGAGCTCGGGGGCTCAACGTCAACATTGCCCTCGGGCGACTGTGCTGTTTTTTCCGAACAACAAACTTGTATCCGCTGCCACCAAATCCTCGAGCATCACTTTGACAATTCCTTTGGTGGAGTTGTGCGAAATTAAGTGTAAAACAACCATGCCAAATTTTATCGAGTTCCGATGGAGGAATCTCTGGCAATCTACGATATACCGGAGCCCTGTCAAATCTGGACGGGAATCTGGACGAGTTTAGGGCGTGGTCTCCAGAGCCCAGCTTGGAGGTCCTTTAAAGATCCAACCGTTCATCTGCTGAGGAATTCCCATATCTACCACCCCTCCAAATTTTCAGCTTGATCCGACGGTTCAAACTCCGGGAACCTTCCGATGAGTGGACCAATTTTCGGATCTGTTTTCTACGCGAATACGAATCTGGCCCGAGTTCATGTTTCTTCATGAACGGAATATTGGACAACCCTTTTGAAGAATTTTTTCTAGGGTATTGTGCGTTGTTTTTAAACACGTAGCCATAAAATTTTAAGCCTCCTCCGAGGTTATCTTCACCATCACGCTGGTGTCAAACCAGTCCGGCAATATTGCTCCACGGCTGCCGACTTGCGCTAGACACGTCGCCGCTTTGTTGAGCCGAGCTCAACTTCTTCGATCATCATCTCGGCAAGCCGAACAAGAGTTCGGCATCACAAAGGATAAATCATCACCAACATCGCTGCCCCACGGATTACACGGAGCGGGCACACCGGCATCGCCGCATGGTCACTTCATCAAGCCAGCATTGACCGCGTCACAAGTCACGACCTGCGTCAGCATGGCCGCACTGTTGCTTCTTCAAGCCGGTGTCCATCACGCCGACCTGCTTCAACACCTCGGCTGACATGGTAGCTGCAACGTCTCCTCACCGACCTGCTCCGTCACCTCGGCTGGACCGGGGACTTGGCTATTTCTTCATCAACATACTCCGGTGACTTCGGCGTCACCAGCCGACCAGCTTCGTCACGTTAGCTGGACCGAGGGCTTTGTCTCGGCAAGCCAACCTTCGCCAGCATCGCCATGCCGTCGCTTTATCGCCCATCAGGCAATGGGTGTGCGGATCGAGTCCCAATTTTGGGAGTCACCTTTCTTCGGATTGCTACAACAAATAAACCAGGTGCTATTTATCCTAGTAATTTTTGCTTGTTTGGGTTTATTTTTCCCAAGAAATTATTACTTTGGTTTGTTCCATCATCTGTATGCAGGTCTATCAAATGGTGGCCGCATTAACGACTGTCACATGGTGGTTCGGTAATGGACTTCGACTACGTCACGTGGTCTCTTCGGCAAGCCGACGCCGTCGTCCCAATCGGCGTAAATAGGCTCGCGTGATCACCTTGTTGGTCGTGTTGCCATACCGACGTGTTTGGTTGCCTCGGGGACTTTGGCATCGCTGAGAGAGCTCTACCTCATTGAGTGTTCGGCACACATGCCATATGTCTTTTATTACTCACTTTGCATAAATTATTAATTATGCAACATTTTTTTAAATTTATTATTATTCCTATTATCTCCGGCTTGCACTATTTTCTGTGCACAGATAAAGGATCCGGATCGGGCAGCACTGTCACCTCTACATACCGACGTACCACGTCACCTCGGCTGGACCAAGGGCTTCGTCATCACTTCATTCACCCATGCCGGGAACTTCGGCGTCACACTGCGGGCCTGCATTGGCCGTGCTATGTCGCCACTTCGGAGTGCCGAGCTCTTCGCTCCGCCACCTCGGGACCGGCTTGGGGGCTGGGACCTTGTCCCACCGTATGCTCGGGCCATGCATCGACACTGAGCACATTAACTAGCTAAGTTGCTTTTATGCTCAGAATTTTCAATTTTAAATTTTGTTCGGTTCGACCAAGCATTATACCTTTTTTGGCAAATCGTTGTTTGTGAAAAACTTCCTTGTCAAAACTTTGTTTGTGACACACAAATTCAAATACCCCGTTTGCTTGGAGGTTTCATTTATGAAGCCTTTCCTCTTGCATATGATTATACTTGTATGGCTGCGTTCCTTGTTTGTGTATTACGCCACAATATGCACCATGTTGACTTAAGTGTTCCGCAAGCTGGGTTGCCTTGCTCCTGTGTTTACCCCTACATTCCCGATTGTTCGGCTAGGGAGTAAAGGGAGCACCTCTGCGATTGTCACGGCCGGGTCATCCGAGCTCGGACCTCAGATTGGGTGAAGCCGAAAGCTAGCGCTCTTATTGTTTTCAATTATGGTCGGCACACAACGGAACTCATGAGTACAAAAAAATCTATCGCACAAGTCTTATAGTAACAATGAGCAACCGAAGAAAGGTATCAGTGGAGGTACTATTTTCTTCGAAGATGCTTCCTACACTTTGTCAGTAATATAGCATAAGTTCCCTGAGCGCGCTTTGTCTGTTACAGCCTTATGGCCTGATTGCCTGGTTATCGGAAACACCATCGATATTCTCGACAGGTGGAGTACATAACACTTTTCGGTCCTTGACCGAAGAGGGAGAAGCCGACGGTCAGTTAAGACGCGTTTAAAGTTCGGGTGAACACAGATATGATATAAGTACTTCCGTACATAAAATCATTACACATAAAATTCTTTTGCCCAAGTCACTCGGGGGCTCTTAAATTAGTATGAGCCATTTTATAATAAATGTTTTCTTCTTGGTCATTGCAAAATCTTTTTCTATCACTTCTTTTTTCGATGCGAGTGTGTGGTCAATAGCCGGGGAACCTAGTCTCTCTCTCAAAGCCGTTCGAGTTTAGTTCGCTAAACTGGCCTAACGAGCAGTACTCCGCCTTCGGGATATGAGGTTACAGCCGTGGGCTGACCCGCTTGAGGTCTTGAGATCGGATGTGTCATATTAATGCACGACAGAAGCACCCCCTTTTTGACCAATTTTCGGATTGGCACCAAACAGTTGATCTAATTCGGACGTCAAGTTTTTACTAAATTGTTGGGTTTTCCAAGCCTATGGCACTTTTAAACTATTTGTGTGTTTTCCGCATAAGTCTCGCAGTGCAACGCCGGACACCTTTAGAGATTCGGCGAAAACATTCTCGGATATTGCTATATATGCATCGGTTTCGAATTATGTCTTCGGTCAATAGTTGGGTTGCCCGGCTCCTGTGCTTGCCTCCTATGTTCCGCTTTGTTCAGCTAGGTGTGCAAAGGGAGAACCACTGTGATTGTGCTTCTAGCTCACATGGTTAAGCACTTCAGTGGAGAAAGCCGAAAACTGACTGTCACAATAAGCGTAAACTGGTCAGCGATCCGATGACTATGTTAAATGACATGCCATTCATAACATTGGCCGAAGTGTTTACGGCTTGACCTCGGCTGTCGCCGAACACTAACCGGGGGCTCGTAGCTAGCTTCCCCACTTTAAAGCTCCTATGACTAAGTGAAAGTTATAAAGCCCGCATATCTGATTGCCTCGTTTCCGCTAACACAACCGCCTTCGGGCATCGAGACGTCGGCTAAGGGTTGTTTTGTTATTGCGAAAACACCCCGCGTAGCATCTACAATGCGGCGGAAGCCGACGATGGGCCACTTTCAACTGACAAACGGTCGCAACAGAGTTTGTATTTAATATACAAAGGCTGCCTTCCGTAATCATCGTTATAAAGCCATACATATGCATCAATTTGACTTAAGATTTTGGCCAAGCTGGGTTGCCTGGCTCCTGTGCTTACCCCTACGTTCCTGATTGTTCGGCTAGGCGGTAAAGGGAGCACCTCTGTGATTGTTACTACCGGGTCATCCGAGTTAGTACCTCAGACTGGGTGAAGCCGAAAGCTAGCAATCTTAAAGGATCACATTGGTCGGCAATGACGGAAGTAAAATTTTTGGTTCATTAATACCATAGAGTTCGGGAACTTTCGCCGAACTAAATCCTCAATATTTTCCTCCCATATTGATCGAAGGTGAGTTTTCATGATCATGATAAGCATGACGACCCAAAGAAAGGAACCGATAGCAGGACTATTTTCTTTGGAAGATGTTTCTTACGTTAAAACGTAATATAACATATCTCTCCGTGTACCTTTGTTTATAAAGCCGTATGACCGGATTGCCTTGTTTGCCGTAAAACTTTGCCCTTATAACGGCTTTATAAAGTAGGACAAACACTCCCCAGCTACTGGCCGAGGAGGTTGAAGCCGATGGTCGGTCAACAAAGTTTTGTACAATGCGGATTTGAGCATTAATGATGAAAAATACTTGGATACATAGAATCATTACACATAAAAATTGCGAGTAAAATCCATTTACTGCAATCCATCTTTTAAACCCCTTGGGGCCTACCTTGGCGAGCTCGGATTTCAACCAGCTCTAAACTCTTTTAAGATATCTTTATTCTCTTTCCGAGAAGTTTGTGTTAAACACAACAAAATTTTCTGTCAAATGGATATCGATCCTTAATTCGGCAACCCGTGCCCACATTAAGGCTTGGGGGCTACTGGGCTTTGCGCTCATTATTTACAAATATTAAAGGGGCACATCGATCCCCTGATCTGGTGTTGCCACCCGACCAGTGGCGCAGGGGCTACTGCATTGCCTATTCAATGCAGAAAATTCAAAGTGCTCAGTGTTCGGCATAACCGAACTATGACAAGTACGTCTTCGGACGATAATAAGTACCATATGGGAATTATCCGACATCAAGCTGATATATCGCGGCGACTTCTCATGACCCTCTCTCAGGGGCCCGTCCGCCGATCACTATTACCTCTAATATATTACACTGCGTTTCTATTCCTATGTATGCTGCCGAGCTAGGAGTTGATCCTCAGGCCGATTTCATGACCTGAGTCTCAGAAGCTACTAGGATCAGCGGTTTCATATTTTCCTTCAGGTGCATCTCGGATTTTAGGCCAACAGACACCTTGAGGGCTACTAGCAATACATGTTGACAGCAAATAAATTTACACGCATCGGAAATAAAATTCGTAAACAATCAGCCCAAGCCCGAGGTGGTGCATCACCTCAGAAGCAGTCCAGCATAAAGCTCGGATGCAAGTGGCTGGCTCTATAGAGGGCATTTCCGGCATTAAGCTCGGATAACTTCCTTTAAACTTCTTCAAACCAAGGTGATCTATGACACCTCGGACATAGTCCGGCACTGGAGCTTGGACATAGTCCGGCGTTGGAGCTCGGATACAGTCCCGCGCTGGAGCTCGGAAGCGGTCCGACGTTGGTGCTCGGCTACAAAAGATACCTCGAATGCAGTCCGGCGTTGGAGCTCGGATGCAAGAGGACACTGCCGCCCGGGAACAACTTCAAACCCGTGGTGTGGCGCAAAATTAACAGGGCATTGATAAAGGCCGGAAACTTAAAGGGGCTCCTCGGATACCTGACGTGTAAACTCTTCGGATGCACTTCGGTGATCCTCAAGATCGAAGATGAGAAAATTTGTTGAACCAGTTTTCAAGACCAACGACCGAAGATGAAGAATAGTTCGGAAGAATCGAGGAGCGTCCCCAACTTGAAGACCGGTTCAGGGGGCTACTGACGGTGTCCTGGACTAGGGGGTACTATCCACGTCGTCTCCCGACCAGCTGGATCGGGCCGAAGACCCCCATGGCGGTTCACTATTGGGCCAGCTCGGACAGCCCATGCCGTATACAAGGAGGATTCTACAAGACTTGGCGCCCAAGACAAGGACTCCTCTAAACCCTAGGCCTACGGTGTATATATAAACTGAGGCCAGGCTAGTCAATAGACAATATCATATTCATTACTACAATCTCGCGGTAGATACATATACTCTGTGCTACACCCATATGAATACAATCAAAAGCAGCATGTAGGGTATTATCTCATCAAGAGAGCCCGAAGCTGGGTAAAACCCCATGTCCATGTTACCATCGCTCCCAGACGCCTAGCTTAGGACCCCTACTACGAGATACGCCGTATATTGAACCGACACCCGAGTTCCAAGCCGGCTGCTAAGCAGGCGGGTTGGAACTTTAAGGCGTGTTTCTCACCGTTGGAACATCATTCTTGTTGCAGGACTCCCACAACCTGTGTGCGGCCGCCTTCAACTCCCAGAACTAGGCGCTCGCCACCTGGACCCGCGAGCTGCGGAAGAGCCAAGGTACGTATGCCAACTATCAGTGGGGGCGCGCAAGCGCACCCACAGGGTGTAGCCCCCGAGATTCGGGCCGACTGCTGAGCAGTCAGGCCGAATCTTCCCGGCGACTTCTTATCTTCATTGATGTTGATGATTCTTCTTTGTCTTTGTAAAGGGCGGAGCCGCGTGGGCCAGCTTCATCTGCGGAGCCGCGTGCATGAGCTTGAGGGCCAGCTTCAGGCCAAGGACCTGGAGCGCAGCCAGGCGGCTGCGGAGCGCAACCGGCTCGAGAAGGAGCTGGCTGACCAGGCGACCCGGCATATGGAGCATGTCCGGCAGCTGAAGGACGGGGAGGAGCTCCTCAAGGCCGAGTTCGAGTCTCAGCGCTCGGGCTGGGCCGAGAAGGATAAGTACCTATTGGAAGGCTATGAGGTGATCGACGGTCTGCTCGAAGGTAACACTTCTTGCTTTCTTGCTTGATTTGTTGCCGGCTACCGTTGGAAGCCGGCCTCTTATTCCTTTCCTTTCTTTTTTAGCAGAGTACTTCCCGGACCACACCGGTGCCATCGGGCAGGCGATTGAGGCACGACGCGAGTAGCGGAGGCAAGTGGGCGAGGAGATCGCACCTGACCGGCCCTGGAACTTGGGCGAACAGTTCCGGGCCGTCCAGCTACGCCTGCACCGGTCCGGCAGCTGCTCCTCCGGTTTCAGCATGTCGGGTCATGGGTCTTGTAAGGGCTCTGGACGGGTGTGCAGGTCCCCCGGACTCCCGGCCGTACTGCTGACTAGTTGGAGGTCGCTTGGGAGCGGCTCGACGCCTGGAAGGGTGCCACGGCACGGGCCGGCGCCAAGGTGACACTGGAGTTTGTGAAGGCATGGTACCCAGGCGTGAGCATGGCTCAGCTGGCCACCTTTCGCCAGGAGGCGGCACCAAAGCTGGAGGCGGAGCGTGAAGGGATTGTCGTCCACGCGGCAGCCCTCGCCGAGTACACCGACGGTGACGTCTTCATCCCGGAGCGGGCAGAAGACGGCACAGAGGTGCCACCTTCCTGGTTCGGGCTGAACTCAGACGAGGAGGAGGACCCGGCGGAGGAGATTGCTTCTAGCAACGAGGCCGCGGAGGAGGACGAGGACGAGGAAGGCGACGGCGATGCACCAGATGATGGAGCAACCAGTCGGAACCAGACCGATCCGGCCTCGGCCAGCGAGCAGCAGGAGACCACATCGGCCGCTGCCGCCAACCAGACCAGGGCCAGCCAGCCGGAAGCCCCGCTAGCCGGTGCTGCAGCCACCGCCGACTCGTCTGAGCAGCCCGTGGTTCCTTCGACCTAGGCCTTTATCTGTTTAAGCTTTTTCTGTCTTGTGCTCAAGAACAAGTTAATTATGCGCAGTTTCGCCCACTGGGGGTGTATTTAAAAACATGATGGATGCCGGCTGCGAGCCTTTTGCGATGTAAATAAATTTATTTTCCCCACATGCTTGTGTGTTTTGCCGAGTTCTGACCCGATTTTTCCTTTGCTTTCTTTGGCTTTTTCCTTTGCCGTCTTCCTTTGGCTGCCGCCCTGCCAGCCGGACAGCCGTGCTGCGGTTTGTGGCCAGGTCAGGGACTTGGCCGTTTAGATTAGGCAAGTTACTTCAGCCCCTTAAAGCGTAGCCAGTTAAGCAAGAAGCCGGCCGACCGGCTGCTGGGCAGCCAGACGGGGGAGGCGAGAGGCCGGCTTGGCCTGCGTTGGTGTTTTTCCTTAGTCGTTTTTTGTGTGGACATCGTTTCCGGCCTTTGGCTCTTGCCAGCCGGACAGTCACGCTGCGAGCTGTGGCTGGGGCGAAGAGAGGGCTTTGGCATCGACACACTACTGAGCCGACTTCGGATGGTACCAACTTGGGCCAAATCGGCGAGCCCCCGGGCCGGCTGACCGGAACCAGGAAGGGCGAAAGAATGAATACTCATACATAGGTGAAGCTTATCATATAGATAAAAAGGTAGCCCCCGAGTGTGCCTCGAGGTACCTGTTGTCCTTACTTAGTACAAAAGATAGCGTGGTACATATACTGCATCAACTCTAAAATGGGCGGAGAAGGTTCGCGTTCCATGGGCGCTTCGACTCTTGGCCGGTTGTGTCCCTCTTGCATGCCCTGGGCTTCTGTGCGTCGATGAGGTAGTAGGAGTCATTGCCCAGGGCCTTGCTGATGATGAAAGGCCCCTCCCAAGGAGCCGAGGGCTTGTGCTGGTCAGTTGTTCTCTGGATCAGTCGGAGCACAAGGTCGCCCTCGCGGAAAGCACGCAGCTTAATCTTCTTGTTGTAGTAGTGACGCAGGCTTTGCTGGTAGATGGCGGACCAGCAGAGTGCTAGCAGCCGGGCCTCTTCGAGCAGGTCGACGCCGTCTTCATGTGCCTCCTTTGCTTCTGCCTCCGTGTACAGGGTGACGTGAGGCGAGTCGAACTCGATATCCGTTGGGATGATAGCCTCGTTCCCGTACACGAGGAAGAAAGGTGTGAAGCCAGTTGATCTATTTGGCGTAGTCCGAAGACTCCAAAGGATGGCTGGCAGCTCCTTGATCCAGCAGCCGGCCGAGCGCTCCAGTGGCTCGACCAGCCGTGGCTTGATGCCAGATAGGATGAGGCCGTTTGCTCGCTCCACCCGGGTGAGCAACCGATGCGAGGTCCAGTCGGATGCCCTGCGTCACGCAGAAGTGGGCCAAGGCGCCTTTGGCGAAGTTCGTTCCGTTGTCGGTGATGATGCTGTGCGGGATGTCGTATCAGACGGTGATGTCCGCGATGAATGTGACGGCCGTGGGACCGTTCAACTTCTTGACTGGCCTCGCCTCAATGACTTTGTGAAGTTGTCCACGGCAACCAGCAAATGGGTCATGCCGCCGCGTGCTATCTTGAATGGGCCCACCATATCCAACCCCCATACGGTGAACGGCCAAGTGATGGGAATGGTCTTGAGTGCAGAAGCCGGCAGGTGTTGTGTTAGTGCATCTAGTGCCCCTTAGTGATTTTGGTGTATTGAAGACTTATAGGTTAAGAGACTAATGTGTTTGTGGGTGTACACATGTACTATAAGTCTATGAGGAGCTTGATATTGACAGTGAAAGTCGACCCCTAAAAATGAATGTCTTCAGTTGAAGACTTTGGTTTTCTTGAAGACTTTGAAAGTGAGGAAATTGGTGTGACCTAGAAGAGTTGATATTTATGCGAGGATTATGAAGCATGAAGACTTTTGTTTTCATAGTTTCATTTTCTCTTTCTTGAGTCATAGGAAACACCGTACTATTAAAGGGGGTCGAGGTAAAACTAAGGAAAAGTTTCCAAGTGATGCTCATCTCAAAATCCTACACCTACCCAATCCTTTCGAGTGAAGCCATTGGAAATCTCATGCAGTTCAGTCAATTTATTCAGTGATATAGATGAAGATCTTCTGGTCTCTGAGGAATTTGTTTTGACTGAGGAGTTAGGAATTCGCCAGTGCAGATTGCCTACAAGTGAGGAACATGATAGCCCTGAGGAATTTGACACTCAAATTTCCGACCGTTGCTGTGCTAAGCGCCAGCTGTCCCAGAATATCTACCCACCTAATGGTCATATCATTGAAGGGCATTTATGTCTTATCATGTCGGGCTGCTCCCTAGGCTATAAATAGATGCCCCCTACAACCACTAGTTGGTTGGCTGCTCCGAGAGAAACTGACACTTGTCATTGAGAGCATCCCATCCTCCAAGGACTTTGAGCAAAAATCATCAGTGAGGAAAACCCAAACCCAAACACCTACAAACCCAAAGTGATTGAGCATCACTGAAGAGATTGTTCCTGTGTGGAGCCAATGCTTGTTACCTGTGAGGACTGTACATCCTCCAGACGGTTAGGCGCCATGGTCTAGAGCATCCAAGAGGAAATTGTGGATCGCCAAGTGACCGAGTCTGTGAAGGTTTGGAAGTCACCTAAAGACTTACCACGAGTGATTGGGTGAGGTTTGTGTGATCTTAGCTCAAGGAGAATATGGTGAGGACTGTGTGTCCGGGACCGTGTGTCCTCAGGTTTAAATACCTAGCCTCTCCAACCAGACGTACGACTATCACAGCAGTTGGAACTGGTCTACCAAATCATTGTCTTCACCAAGCTACTAGTTCTATTTCCACAACCCTTTCATTTCCTCATTCATGTGTTGATGTACTTGATCGTTACTGTTTGAAGACTTTGACTGAAGACTTCCTCAATTTACTCAATCCTAATTCTTCAGTCACTTTGTCTTCAGCCTGCTTATCCTGTTTACACGCTACTTGTGCTCTGTGCTATCACAACCCTAGGATAATGCTTGTAATTAGTGGAATTGCATCCATGCATCATGTTTAAATTCCATTTAAATTTGAAATGGGGATGTTCAACCCTAGCACCAGATGAATCTCAACTAGGTTCAAATTCAAATATTTTCAATGAACCCAAAGTGCCTCCAGAAAAGTTCATGATTTTTTATGAAGGTGTAAGCCTCTGCCAAAAATGATGAACATATTTCTAGGACATTCTGGATTTTTGAATTAACTCATATTGTATTTGAATTGGGGCATTTAAATCGTGTAAATATTTTAAATGCTCTAATAATTCTGAAACTAGTTGAGGGCTGTTGGGAATAATTTCAACAGTGCCCACAAATATTTTCAGGAGTTTTAAAAATGGTTTAGTATTTTTACTAAATCAAAACAAAACAGAATAAATAGAAACCAGAAAGAATTAGAAAAGAGAAAGAGAGAGAAGGACTCACCTGGGCCACTTACCTGGCCTGACACTGTGCTGGCCCAGCCCACTGGCGCCTGCCAGTCGTCTTCTCCACCGCGCTAGGAGGACAGCGCGTGTGGCCGACGCGCGTGAGCACGCGCCTCGCCACCTCCTGCTTGGCGCTTCGCCCTGGGCCTCTCCGGATGAAGCCACGCAACCCCTGGAACCCCCTCGGCCTCTCCCTCATGGTCCTCCCCTCTTCTGCTCTCTCACACGCACCCGAGCGGCCCCATCGCCGCCATCCACCGCTCGCATAGCCACCGGCCTCCCCTACGCCCCTAGACACGCCCCTGAGCTCTGTGATGACGTCCTCGTCCTCTCCACTAAGTCAGGCAACGCCGGGTGCCCGGGAACGCCGCCACCACCGTCGTCTTCAACTCCGGCATCCAAGATCACCGGCAATGCCCCGACGTCGTCCGACGTCCTCCGAGCCCATGGAGACGCGTGCTGCAACCGCTGTGAGCTCACGGACCGACCCCCTCCTCTGCTCGCGCTCATACTCTAGCTCCGTTCCCCACCTCCGACGAAGCTCGCCGCCACCATGGCCGATGAGCTTGATGCCCCTGAGCTCGCCCGCTCGCCCCAGCATCACCAACGTGCTCGCCGCGTTCGTGTGAACCCGCAGCACCCACAGGTTTGCCCTGTCGTGCCCTGCAGCGCCATCTCCGTCGTTGCCCGAGCTCCGGTCGCCGCCTCGCTCGCTAACGTCGCCAAGTCCAGCCTTTCCAGCACGAACTGATGCCACGGTTCGATGCGCGCACACTCCAGCTACGCATAGATGCCCTCAGCCGCTGTTTTGGTCGCCGGAGCGCGAAACCCGCGCCGCTCCGCCGCGTTCGGTCGTCGCCGGCTTCTAAACGCCGGTGATTTGACCCCTAGCCCTGGTCAAAGTTAGATTAGTGACTAACCTAACCCCTAATTAGTTAGTTAACTAGTTGCGTCACTGACATGTGGACCCCACACATCAGGTTTGACCTGGACCGCCCTGTTGACCTACTGACGTCACAGTGACGCAGTAAAGAATTTTCCGGATTTAAACTTCTTCAGAAAATTCCAGAATTTGTTATAAACTTCAATAAATCATAGAAAATAATCTATAGCTCAGAATGAAAAGATTTTTATATGAAAAATGATCAGAAAAATCCAATCTATCCATTGGTACTAGTTTCATGCATGTTTAAATAACTTAACCTTGCTGTATAGAACAAAACATGGAAATGCACATTATGAATTCATAATTTGAGTTTGAAGTTGAACCTTTGGTTCAAAATAACGCAGACCCCTCTGTTTGTAGTTGCATTAGCTAAACACACTCATTTTGCCATGTCACATGCATGCATCATATTGTTGCATATTGCCATGTATTGATTGTGTTACCGGTGTGATCTCCGTGGTAGGTTCTGCTCCCGAGGATATCCCCGAGTATCCAGTTCAAGGGTAGTACCCCTCGACCACTCTATCAGGCAAGCAACCCCATTGATCATCTCGATACAATCCCATCTTCTCGCTCCTGCTCTCATTTACTGCATTAAGACAACAACGTTTCAAACTGCTGTGTGCTGGGTTAGTTGAACCCATTTCCTCTGCATGACCTGTCTTTGCCACAGTAACTAGATGAAACCCACTAGCATGTGTAGGAGTTGATTGAGCCATGTTTGTGTTTCCTACCATGCTATGCCTGCTATGCTTAGAGTCATGTCAAGTCTGGTTCATCAGGGTGATGGGCTAGAGTGAAATGGTTGTGTCGGTGATGAGAGTCAAGTGTTGAACATGTTTTGGTAAATGTATCGATGAGAGGCCATGTAGGAGTACATGGTGGGTTGTTTCATTGGAACCGCCCCTAAGAACTGAGATTTGTATGTGTGATTTAAGATCAGCTACTACCATGCATTGGTCCCGAAACCAATGGACCCTCTCGACTTATTAACCGCCCTTGTCCTCTGTCCAGGAGTTGCAAGTAGTTTTTGGTGTTTGTAGTATACTGGAGGCCGTGCGCAACGCTGACCCTAGGGGTGGGCTGTGATGCGGTAGGTACGTGGCCCGGTGTACCGAGACACCCGTTTGGTGCCTCAGGAACCCTGTACACATCGTTTGGGGCCGTTGAGGACACCCCGGCCGGATCTCCTTGCAGATGGAACCCGAATAGGCAATAAACCTGGACTAGGGACTCGTGTGTTTAGTGAGGTCGTGGCTGACACCCTCGCCGGGCTTCCGCTTGAAGGTTGCCGATTACATGTCGTGTAAGCGGCGATAAGTGGTGGAAGTGTGTGTGAAGAAGTACACCCCTGTAGGGTTAACATCATCTATTTGAATAGCCGCGTCCGTGGTAAAGGACTACTTGGTTGCCTATACAGTTCATAGACAAGTTAATGGATACTCCTAAAAGCCTCAAGACAAGTGTGAGTGCCGTGGATGGCCCTCTCGTAGGAAGACGGGAGAGGATCCGGGGTAGAGTATTGTTGTGGTGATTAGTGGACTCATGTGCGAAAAATCATTTACAAGATACTGTCAAATGTAGGGTAGAATAGCCAAGAGTCAAAGCTCGCTTGCTGCAATAAACTCCACTACCCTTGTTGATAATGTTGCATGTATGTAGGATCTGGTGTAAGTCTTGCTGAGTACCTCTGTACTCATGTTTGCTTAATAAACTATTGCAGAGGAGAACACCACCCCCTCCGATGGGTTCTATGTAGATCTCGATGTTGACGAGTGACTTGCCACCCAGGTGCTGATCGTGAGCCGTGAAGGGCCTCATAGATAGACAGGCTTCGTCAAGCCTTCTTGCTTTCTAGTTGTCTGTACTCAGACAAGTTTGCTTCCGCATGTGCTTGTATGTTTGTATGACTTGAGTGTTGGGTCGTGTGACCCCTACCTGTATGGATATGTTATGTATGGCTCAACGGAGCCTTTTAAATAAAGTACTTTGAGTTGTAGAGTTTTGTTGTGATGCCTTGTTGTATTTGCACATATCGAGCATATTGTGTGTATGATTTGAAATGCTTGGTATGTGTGGGATCCGACAACCTAGTTCTTTATTCTTGGTAGCCTCTCTTACCGGGAAATGTCTCCTAGTGCTTCCACTGAGCCATGGTAGCTTGCAACTGCTCCAGAACACCTAGGCTGGCCAGCATGTGTCCTTCTTCGTTCCTGTGTCTGTCCCTTCGGGGAAATGTCACGCGTTGTTCCTTTAAGTCCTTGTAGCTTGCTACGACTTGGGTCCATACATTGATGACCGACACGTTCGTTGCTGGGTCATGTATGCCTGTCCCTATAAGTTAGTGCCACTTTGGATTCACGACTAGTCATGTCGGCCCGGGTTTTTTGTCATATGGATGCTAGCGACACTATCATATACGTGAGCTAAAAGGCGCAAACGGTCCCAGGCCAGGTAAGGTGGCACCCGTGGCAGTACCGTACATGAGGCCGCAAAGTGATATGATGTGTTACATGCTAGATCGGTGTGACTTAGGATCAGGGTCCTGACAGCGTTGGTATCAGAGCATGACTGCCTGTAGGATTACCTAGCCAAACTGGTCGAAGTCGAGTCTAGAAATGCTTTTGTTATACAGGGGAATTGATTATGGAAGGGAACGTATGGCTCTTTTTACTCCTTTACCTTATGCCTTTCTGATCCGAGTCATCTTATCTTTCCTACGGGGTTAAGGAACTAGGCTTTCTATTCTTTCTATCAGGATCACATGTTACTAATCTGTAGACTTATAGGATTGTTGGATTCAAGCCTCAGTTCAGTTCCTATTATTTCCGTGTGTTGACAGTTGATCTCGGAACCTTGATATTACGATGTTGAGTGGCCATGCCACTATTTTGCAGGATGTCTCAAATCTTTTGAGCATTTACAGCCGTTATGCTGTTTGATTCATCCCAGGTTTCTAAATAGTCCGATGCATTTGCAAATCCTTTCTTCCCGTTCCCGATGTCCCTTTGGGCCAGATTAACCACACTAACCAGTGTGTTGAGGTACTTCATTGCCTCGGTATACATGTTGGAGATATTATTATGACCCTAGGTGTCTTAGAGAATCACCTAGTAATCTAGCCATGTTTTGTGTTCCCAGTATGATGATTCTGGCCATCATTCTCGAAAGCATCCCGTGATACCATATAGTTAGTAGGCATTCTATTCCTGGGTTCTTGAACTCGAGATTCACCCTACTTACTTCATGTTGATAGTGTTTGCTAGTTCCTTTAGGATATTAGTAACCTTTGTGATAGTCCTCGAGGTCCGTGGTATATCATTCTTCCAGTACCATGAACCATCATCGGCAGAAGTTCTTTTGAACCAAAAGATCACAACCAGAGTGCTCTTGATGAGTTTTTGATTCTATATTGTGAACCTACCAGTCCTACCCTTCGTCATGGGTTATCCAGAAGAAATATGTTGAGCTCTATTCGACATGTTAATCTATGCATCCACAACTCAGAAAATCATATGTTCCTTTGAGTTGCCCCTCTTTAGTTGTGTTCTGATCTCCGTCTATCAAGTGATAGTCAGGAGTAGTAGTGCAGTCGTGTTCATAGATGCCTATTATTCATGTGGTCCGTCAAGCCATTCTACTCCAGAATGACTAGGAGAAACAAACTCCAGTACCTCGTCCATCTCTGGGATTGGGTCAAAGCAGGTGTATTCCGCAGATCAAAATGCCAATCCAGCTTTTGATCTGTTCTACCTTGGAGTGTTGCCTCTTTATGTCAGAAATGTCATGGGAATTGCACCACCTATTATGACCTCTTGATGCAGTGATACTTCTCGTCATCATTATTCATTCCTCGTTCCATGTGTTGTTGCAACCAGAATGCCGACAAGTGAGTTGTGATGTGTGAAATCAATACTCCTAGCAACCTCGTTGCTTGGTAGTTAATGGACAATACTCTCATTCTTAGTGTGCTAGTTACTGAATCATCATCCTAAGATTGATCGTGCTACCTAGTCCTTATTTCTGGTGCACTCTTTGATCAATGAGTTAGGATTGTGTTAATCCCTCGCTCTTTTGATTGTATCGTCTTGCCCTAAAAAACAAAATTGTTCTCGAGCTTAATAACATGTCGGTGGTTCGTGATTTGCCAAATATCTTCTTGGAAGTATCACCAGGTTGTCCCCTGACCGATATGTTGAGTTCGTGATCAAGTTGGTTTTCCAATAAACCACTCCTTCTCCAAGAAGCTGTGTTGGATACTCCTGAGCTAGTTGGTTAAGCCAAACAACAACTTGAAGAGTTGGAAGATAAAAGTTTGTCCCACTTAGTTCATCTCTAAGGGATATCTTCTATGTGTGTGTGTTGAAGAAAGATGATATCTTCATCAAGTGGTCCTCGTGATCATTTATTGGATCTATTGTCTTGTCCAAACTTTGATTTGGGTGTGGGTTATCCTCAAATCAAATCAGAACCAACGATGTTCGTAATGTTGTCTTACTCGTGGTTGTTTCCTTGAGCATACAACATTATATCTTGCGGGTCTGACCAATGCATACACCATCTATATGGAAATCTCGATAAATTTATGTTGAGCCCATCGACAACATCCTTGTCCTCTCCATGATTTTGTTGGACATTAAGCTAACATGGAAACTTTTGTAAGCATTATCTTCATGTCCCGTTCATGAAGAATATGTTTGGATGAAAGAAGTGATTTCCTCCATACGTGCATTCGATGCAAGTTGCCGCTGTGAATTAGAGAAAGTTTATTTTTTGCCTCCTCTGGAATCATCCCAAGTTAGTCATGCATGTGTGAAGTATTCTATGGTTTGATAGACTGATCATCTCCATTCCATATGTATTCCCCAGCACACCAAGCCACTGATTGATTTGTTCAAGGAGAAGAAGTACCTGCATAAGAGCTAATCATATGACTTATGTAAGGACTTTTTATCCGCAATGATGGTTCCCAACCAGAACTCAGTAGTGTTTTGTTGTAAGACTACCATGTGGTCATGCTTGTCTGGGACAGCATGTTCACATGTGTGTAGTAGAGCTAGATCATGCTTTGGAGCTTGCTACCATAGTTCATCTCCCGTGAATCTCGCAACGTCATCTCGTCGATTTGTGTTGCAATCTTTCCTTTTCAGACATGCTGTCTAAAATATCCTGTTACCAACCAGATCTGAATCTCAGGCAGATACGATGTTGGAACATTCCCAACATTTGCATTTTGTTCCTAGCTTGCACCGCCATTGTGCCAATTTCCCATGGGCTGCCTTCTCAGCAGTTGTTGTCCAAGATCATCTTCAAAGTGGACTTACCATGGGTCCCATCCATTTCCAATGATAAGCAAAAATCATCCATTGCGTTGTCCACAACAAGCTAGTCCACATCATCCATTTTAGTCTGAGTATGCCATTATTCCGAACTCCTTCGAGCGATCGATTGAGATTTGCCTTAGGCTGGTGTAGGGATTTTCAATGATCTAGATATCAAAAGTAATTCTTTTTGCCACTTAAGGGAAAAATCCAACGAGTCACCTCCCCTAAGGTGCCCCGTTATGGAATCATGGCAATCTATCTCCTCGCTACTCTGACACATACTCGCCATCTACTGAAGTGTGTAATTGTTGCCCACCAACTTGAACCTTCGTCATCTGTTTCCTCTATCCCACTTGATGTGTGTTTCGTGTTTCAACTCAAGAGATGCTCCCACTTTTCATTCCATGAGTTGATCGTGTATCGCTTGATCCTTGTGAAGATCGAATTCTGTAGAGTTTCCTCTCTTCCGTCGTCATAGTCGGATGAAGATCTCGAAAGCAAGGGCGTCAAGATCAATTTGAAGCAATGATTCAACATCTTCGAGAGGGGAAATTTGAATCATGAAGTTTGTGTTAGCTTTGTGTCCCCTCTGTCTCTTTACCTCACGTCTTGAATCTCGGGACGAGATTCTTGTTTATTGGGGGTGAGTTGTCACAGCCCTAGGATAATGCTTGTAATTAGTGGCATTGCATCCATGCATCATGTTTAAATTCCATTTAAATTTGAAATGGGGGTGTTCAACCCTAGCACCAGATGAATCTCAACTAGGTTCAAATTAAAATATTTTTAATGAACCCAAAGTGCCTCCAGAAAAGTTCATGATTTTTGATGAAGGTAAAAACCTCTGCCAAAAATGATGACCATATTTCTAGGACATTCTGGATTTTTGAATTAACTCATATTGTATTTGAATTGGGGCATTTAAATCCTATAAATATTTTAAATGCTCTAATAATTCTGAAACTAGTTGTGAGGGCTGTTGGGAATAATTTCAATAGTGCCCACAAATATTTTCAGGAGTTTTAAAAATGGTTCAGTATTTTTATTAAATCTAAACAAAACAGAATAAATAGAAAACAAAAAGAATTAGAAGAGAGAGAGAGAAGGACTCACCTGGGACACTTACCTGGCTTGCCACTGTGCCGGCCCAGCCCACTGGCGCCTGCCAGTCGTCTTGTCCACCGCGCCTGGAGGACAGCGTGTGTGGCCGACGCGCACGAGCACGCGCCTCGCCACCTCCTGCTTGCCGCTTCGCCCTGGGCCTCTCCGGATGAAGCCACGCAACCCATGGAACCCCCTCGGCCTCTCCCTCATGCTCCTCCCCTCCTCTGCTCTCTCACTCACACGCACCCGAGCGGCCCCATCGCCGCCGTCCACCGCTCACATAGCCACCGGCCTCCCCTACGCCCCTAGACACACCCCTGAGCTCTGCGAAGACGTCCTCGTCCTCTCCATCGAGTCAGGCAACGCCGGGTGCCCGGGAACACCGCAACCACCATCGTCTTCAACTCCGGCCTCCGAGATCGCCGGCAATGCCCCGACGTCGTCCGACCTCCCCCGAGCCCACTGAGACGCGTGCTGCAACCGCTGTGAGCTCACGGACCGATTCCCCCTCCTCCCCTGCTCGCGCTCATACTCTAGCGCCGTTCCCCACCTCCGCCGAAGCTCGCCGTCGCCATGGTCGACGAGCTCCATGCTCCTGAGCTCGCCCGCTCGCCCCAGCATCACCAACATGCTTGCCGCGTTCCTGTGAACCCGCAGCACCCACGGGCTGGCCCTGCCGTGCCCTGTAGCGCCATCTCCGCCGTTGCCCGAGCTCCGGCCGCCGCCTCGCTCGCCGCCGTCGCCAAGTTCGGCCTCCCTAGCACGAACTGATGCCACGGTTTGATGCACGCACACTCCAGCTACGCATAGATGCCCTCGGTCGCTGTTTTGGCTACCGGAGCGCGAAACCTACGCCAGTCCGCCGCGTTTGGTTGTTTCCGGCGTCTAAACACCGATGATTTGACCCCCAGCCCTGGTCAAAGTTAGATTAGTGACTAACCTAACCACTAGTTAGTTAGTTAACTAGTTGAGTCACTAACGTGTTGACCCCACATGTCAGGTTTGACCTGGACCGCCCTGTTGACCTGCTGACGTCACAGTGACGCAGTAAAGAATTTTCTGGATTTAAACTTATTCAGAAAATTCCAGAATTTGTTATGAACTTCAATAAATCATAGAAAATAATCTATAGCTCAGAATGAAAAGATTTATATATGAAAAATGATCAGAAAAATCCAATCTATCAATTGGTACTGGTTTCATGGATGTTTAAACAACTTAACCTTGCTGTATAGAACAAAACATGATAATGCACATTATGAATTCATAATTTGAGTTTGAAGTTGAACCTTTGGTTCAAAATAACTCAAACCCCTCTGTTTGTAATTGCATTAGCTCAACACACTCATTTTACCATGTCATATGTATGCATCATATTGTTGCATATTGCCATGTATTGATTGTGTTACCGGTGTGATCTCCGTGGTAGGTTCTGCTCCCGAGGATATCCCTGAGTATCCAGTTGAAGGGCAGTGCCCCTCGACCACTCTATCAGGCAAGCAACCCCATTGATCATCTCGATACAATCCCATCTTCTCGCTCCTGCTCTCATTTACTGCACTAAGACAACAATTTCAAACTGCTGTGTGCTGCGGTAGTTGAACCCATTTCCTCTGCATGACCTGTCTTTGCCACAGTAACTAGATGAAACCCACTAGCATGTGTAGGAGTTGATTGAGCCATGTTTGTTTTTCCTACCATGCTATGTCTGCTATGCTTAGAGTCGTGTCAGGTCTGGTTCATCTGGGTGATGGGCTAGAGTGAAATGGTTGTGTCGGTGATGAGAGTCAAGTGTTGAACATGTTTTGGTAAAGGTATCGATGAGAGGCCATGTAGGAGTACATGGTGGGTTGTTTCATTGGAACCGCCCCTAAGAACAGACATCTGTATGTGTGATTTAAGATCAGCTACTACCATGCATTGGGCCCGAAACCAATGGACCATCTCGACTTATTAACTGCCCTTGTCCTCTGTCCAGGAGTTGCAAGTAGTTTCTGGTGTTTGTAGTATACTGGAGGCCGTCCGCAGCGCTGACCCTAGGGGTGGGCTGTGATGCAGTGGGTACGTGGCCCATACTGAGAGGCCCGTTTGGTGCCTCGGGAACCCTGTACACATCGTTTGGGGCCGTTGAGGACACCCCGGCCGGATCTCCTTGCGGATGGAACCCGAATAGGCGATAAACCTGGACTAGGGACTCGTGTGTTTAGTCAGGTCATGGCCGACACCCTCGCCGGGCTTCCACGTGAAGGTTGCCGAGTACATGTCGTGTAAGCGACGATAAGTGGTGGAAGCGTGTGTGAAGAAGTACACCCCTGCAGGGTTAACATCATCTATTCAAATAGCCGCATCCGCGGTAAAGGACTACTTGGTTGCCTATGAAGTTCATAGACAAGTTAATGGATACTCCTAAAAGCCTCAAGACAAGTGTGAGTGTCGTGGATGGCCCTCTCGTAGGAAGAAGGGAGAGGATCCACGGTAGAGTATTATTGTGGTGATAGAGGACTCATGTGCGAAAAATCATTTACAAGATACTGTCAAACGTAGGGTAGAATAGCCAAGAGTCAAAGCTGGCTTGCTGCAATAAACTCCACTACCCTTGTTGATAATGTTGCATGTATGTAGGATCTGATGTAAGTCTTGCTGAGTACCTTTGTACTGATGTTTGCTTAATAAACTGTTGCAGAGGAGAACACCACCCCCTCCGATGGGTTCTATGTAGATCTCGATGTTGACGAGTGACTTGCCACCCAGGTGGTGATTCTGAGCCGTGAAGGGCCTTGTAGATAGACAGGCTTTGCCAAACCTTCTTGCTTTCTAGTTGTCTGTACTCAAACAAGTTTGCTTCCGCATGTGCTTGTATGTTTGTATGACTTGAGTGTTGGGTCGTGTGACCCCTACCTGTATGGATATGTTATGTATGGCTCTCCGGAGACTTTTAAATAAAGTACTTTGAGTTGTAGAGTTTTGTTGTGATGCCATGTTGTATTTGCACATATCGAGCATATTGTGTGTATGATTTGAAATTCTTGGTATGTGTGGGATTCGACAACCTAGTTGTTTATTCTTGGTAGCCTCTCTTACCCGGAAATGTCTCCTAGTGCTTCCACTAAGCCATGGTAGCTTGCTACTGCTCCGGAACACCTAGGCTGGCCGGCATGTGTCCTTCTTCGTTCCCGTGTCTGTCCCTTCGGCGAAATGTCACGCGTTGTTCCTTTAAGTCCTTGTAGCTTGCTACGACTTGGGTCCATACGTTGATGACCGACACGTTCGTTGTTGGGTCATGTATGCCTGTCCCTGTAAGTTAGTGCCACTCTGGATTCATGACTAGTCATGTCGGCCCGGGTTCTTTGTCATATGGATGCTAGTGACACTATCATATACGTGAGCCAAAAGGCGCAAACGGTCCCGGGCTAGGTAAGGTGGCACCCGTGGGAATACCGTGCGTGAGGCCGCAAAGTGATATGATGTGTTACATGCTAGATTGGTGTGACTTAGGATCGGGGTCCTGACATGTACTTGTTTCATTTCATTATGATGACTGTGTTGCTGCTCTGTTTCACTTGCACCTGAGTACTTATTCCGCTGCTAGTTGTTTGTGACTTAGGAAATTCCTCGCCTTGAATTTCCTCGGGGACGAATTTGTAAAAATCTCCTATTCACCCCCCTCTCGTCGATATAACGCACTTTCAATTGGTATCAGAGCAAGGTACTCCCTTGTTCTGTGTGAGTTTGGTTTAACCACCTGGAGTTTTAGTTATGTCGACCGCAGGAATGAAGAAAGTGACATGCCCCATCTTTGACGGTCACGATTATCGCAAGTGGAAGGCCATGACGAGGAAGCGCCTCATGGCAATGAACAGCAAGCTGTGGACCGTCACTGAGATTGGCCTTACCGATCTATGCAAGATGGCGGATGCTGATGATATTCGCAAGTACACTTGACTTGACATCATGGCGAAGGACAACATCTGTTCCTGCCTATCCAGAAATCAGTTCAGGCTCATTATGCATCTCTGCAATGCTAAGCTTATCTGGGACCGAATCTCTGACGTCTATGAAGGTCATCGAACTTGTCATGATCCCTGTTTTGAGGATTTCAAGGAATCACTCAAAACGATGACTTTCGAACCTGAACCATCATCTTCTGCACCATGCCTCATGGAAAAAGGTGCCAAGGTAACCGAATGTTCCTCATCTGAGTCTAGTGATGATGAATTTGATGATGATTTTGGACCCAGCTATTCCAAGCTTGCCACTATTGCCACTAAATGACAAAAAGCTTTGGAAAAGGTTCAAAACATGCTAGACAAAAGCGATGACCTGTTCGGTGAAGAAATGGATCGAACTCAAACTCTGACTGAAAATCTTCAGAGACTTCAGTCTAAGTTTGATAACCTTCAGAGTCATCATAACACTCTCTTAGCTGATCATGAGAAACTTTCTTATGAATTTCTTCAAAGAAAGCAAGATCTTGAGAAGCTAAGGGTGAGTTATGAAGACCTTCGGAAGGAACGTGATTCATTGCTTGCTCAACAGATCAATTCCGCTCAGGATGAATTCATTCCACCATGTTTGAAATGCATTGAAAGTGAATCTGCTAATTCTTCACCTGAATGTTCAAATGCTTCTATTGCTGCAAATTCTTCAACTGTCTCTGTGGTCACAAATTCCTCATCTGAGGATACCACAAGTATCACTGACAATGCAGGGTTGAAGGAATTGTATGTAATAGGCATGTACAAAAGCGTCTAAGGGCATCAGGCTCTTTGTGATGTGCTTAAAAAGCAGATTCTCAACAGGAACCCTAGGAAAGAGGGTATTGCGTTTGAGAGGAAACCCAATGCTGATGGGACCTATTGGAAACCTGAGCAGTATCCCAAAACCTCATGGGTTGCTGCGAAAGGACCTCTCATAGATACATCCACTTTTATCTTGCTTTAAATGTGAATCTTCATATTCTTCTGATGAGTCATTTGACTCTAACTATAAACTGTTCAAAAATCAGAACGGTGAAGTATTTGCTAGATACGTTGGAACTAACTGCAGGAACGGCCCCCCTATGAAGAAAATCTGGGTTCCCAAAAGGTGCCTTGAAAGTCTTCAGGTGAATGTCATCATGACACCACCTGTGAAGAATAGGAACCCCAGAACAAATTCTTCATATGGACGAAAGTATCCAAGTCCTCATATGGATGAAATTCCTCATATGGATCCAAATCCTCATATGAACATCATCGTGCTAACACTTCTATTTCGCAGGGAAAATCTAAGGGCTATGAATATGTGCATTATTCTTCAAATCATTATTTTCATAAGTCCTCAAAGAATTTCTCTACTTATTCATATGCTTACTCTAACCCCTCTTTTGTGAAACGAAATGGACTGGCTTCTATGCCACCTTTCTCATATGGAGCTCGCATAATGATGAACTCTTTGCCACCCCTCCAAATGTGGTTGGTGAAGAAAAAGAACTAATCTCTTATGCAGGGTCAGGTCTCCAGACGAACTTGAACGTCTGATGAATTTGCTGTAGACCTGAATTTGCTTGAAAGGACGCAAGCTAATCATGAAGAAATGAATATTCATTTCTCACGCACTTATACTGCTATTTCTGTTGTACTGCTTGATGAAATTCAATCTGATGAATTTGATGTCATATTCTTCACTGATGAAGTATATGAGTTCATAAGTTGCACTAATTCATCTGCAGGATGATCAACCCAAAGCTACTGAGTGGGTCCTCGACAGTGGATGTAGAAATCACATGACCAGTGACAAGAACTTATTGATGGACACTGCTTTATCCCCATTGCATCTGAAGCATATCACCTACGCTGACAAAGGAAAAAAGCAAGGTATTGGGTCTAGGTAGGGTTGCGATCTCAAAGGATCGACACATGGACAAAGTCATGCTTGTCGAGTCCTTAGGATACAACCTCATGTCTGTCTCAATGCTTTGTGATCTTGATATGGTTGTCGTCTTTGGAAAATATCATTGCGTTGTGATCATGGAATCTGACAATTCCAAAGTCTTTGAAGGCTTTAGGAGAGGAGACTTGTACATTGTTGATTTGTCTACAGGACCACAGCCTGCCACTTGTCTACTTGCAAAAGCTTCAGAAGGCTGGTTATGGCATCGATGACTAGGTCATGCTGGCACGAGGAACTTACACACACTCGTGAAGAAGAAGCACGTCATTGGCATCGAGGCTGTCAAATTCCTCAAGGACCATCTGTGTGGAGCCTGTGAAGCTGGAAAGATGACCAAGTCCAAGCATCCCTCAAAGACTATCATGACTACCACTCGTCCATTTGAATTGCTTCACATGGATCTCTTCGGCCCTACTCACTATGCCACATTTACAAATGCAACATCTTTATATGGCTTTGTTATTGTTGATGACTATTCTCGTTACACATGGGTGCATATCATCACTTACAAAACTAAAGTGCAAGAAGTCTTCAAACGATTTTCCTCACGGGCCTCGACGAATTTCGGTGTGAAGATCAAGCACATTAGGAGTGACAATGGGACCGAGTTCAAGAATACTGGTCTTGATGACTATCTTGATGAACTTGGTATCACTCACGAGTTATCTGCCCCTTATACTCCTCAGCAGAACGACATCGTGGAGCACAAGAACAGGACTCTTGTTGAGATGGATCGCACTATGTTTGATGAATACAAGACGCCTCCTCGCTTCTGGCCTGAGGCAATTGATACTGCGTGCCACATCATCAACAGGGTATATCTTCACAAATTCTTCAAAAAGACCTCATATGAACTCCTCATGGACAAGAAACCCAATGTGAGTTATTTGAAAGTCTTGTGCTAAATGTTGGATTAGAGATCCTCATCACAATTCTAAATTTGCACGAAAGCACATGAAGGTTTTATGCTTGGTTACAGAAAGGACTCGCACACCTACAGTGTCTTCAACACCTTTCACCACAAGGTTGTTGAAACTGTAGATGTGCGGTTCGATGAAACTAACGGCTCGCAAAGAGAGCACCTACCTAGGGCTGGAAAAAAAGCTCGAAGCCCGCGAGCTAAATGAGTAGCTCATGACTCGGCTCGAATCGACTCGAACTCGAAGAATAATGAGTCGAGCCAAGCTTTATTTTAAGATCATTTATAGACCAAGTTAAACGAGCCGAGTTCACGAGTACTTGTGTAACTCGTTAGGCTCGATATAAAAATCAGCCACCCAGCACCACCTTCCATCCCTAGCGAAATAGCGAGAGACCAAACTATCGATTCCCCTCCTGTCTCCTCTGTTTCTGACGCGTGAGTTCGCGACGGTCGCAGTGCCGCGTAAACCCATCTCTCAGGTCATGTACATGTTACTAACCGCTGATTTATTGTGATCATGAACATGTTACTTACTTGCTGACATGTTGATGCATGGTACTAACAATTGTAAGTTAAGCTACTTACAATTATTTGTGCACATCATACATGCTAAATATGTACACGTTACATTCCCAAATAATAGTTTTTTATCATATTCATAAGGTTTTATGTTCATATCTATAACGAGCTTAACAAGCTAAACGAGCTAGCTCGCGAGCTATACGAGTCGAGCCAATCTTGGATTTGAGCTCGTTATAGTAACGAGTCGAGTCGAGCTAGCTCATTAATGAAACGAGCTCTAGCGAGTTGAGTCGAGCTAGCTCGACTCGGCTCGAATTCCAGCCCTACACCTACCTCCTATGCTAGATGAAATGTCACCTGAGGAATCCATTAAGTTCAAGGCTACTGAGGATGTCATTCCTACCGAAGAATCTGCTGAAGAAGTCATTCCAGAACATGAAGAACATCATGGTGGTGCACCTGAAGAAAATGGTTCTGAAGAAAATGCTGAGCCTACTCAACATCGTCAACCCGCTCATCCTCGCGTCGCAAATGAAGTGCAGATCAAGAAAATCATCGACGACATCAACGCACCAGGTCCTCTCACACACTCAAGGGCTTCACATTTTTCTAACTTTTGTGGGCACTTTGCTTTTGTCTCTATCACAGAGCCCACCAAAGTTGATGAGGCATTTCTGGAGCCTGAGTGGGTCCAAGCGATGCAAGAGGAATTACATCAATTCGAGCTCAACAATGTCTGGGAACTTGTCAAGCGCCCAGACCCACTGTCATGGAAGTGTCACGACAGATGTCCTCATGGCAGGACTTAGTTGCGGAGCCATTGCGACATGATTAGCTTAAAGGGGTTAAACGGGACAAAGGACGCGAGGAGTTTATACTGGTTCGGCCCCTTGCGGTGAAGGTAAAGGCCTAGTCCAGTTTGAGGTGGTATTGCTAGGGTTTCGATGACCAGGGAGCGAATACGCTTTGCCTGGTTCTCGACTTGTTGTTTCTTGCCCTAAGCCGATGCCGGGTCGTCCCCTTATATACACGGGTTGACGCCCTGCGGCCTACAGAGTCCCGGCCGGTTCATACAACATGTCCGGCTCGGTGACTTATTTTACATGCCTTACAATACAAGTTCACATATACATGGCGGTTTATACTTGTGGGCCTTAAGCCGCCTTCGGGTTTGGGCCCTCTAACAAGCCTGTCTATGAACCGCCATTTTAATATACTCTTGGGCTTCATTGAGATGAACCGCCATAGGGATGACCCGGCCCCTCCTGGCCGGGTCATATCTAATAGTCATATCCCCAACATTAGGTCCCAGGTTGATTTGAACTTGTTCATGTCAATCTTCAACACTTAGAAAAATCCTTCTTCATCTTACTGTGAAATACCGTAACCCGCCATGACGTCATCTCCGGAAATTGCGGTAACCCGCCCTGACGTCACCTGCGATTAATGCTTCATAGAACCCAAATCTAAATAAATCTCTTTCTTTACTGTCCCTCCAAAAATCGAGGCGCCCGCGCCGTCGCTTATCCATTTTTCTACCTCCTCGATTCTCGCGCCTGCCGTTTGTCCTTCCAGCCCTATAAATAATACCACAGACTCTCCTCTCATTCTCCCCCCTTTCATTCTCGCCTTCTTCTTCCTCCTCGCAACGCACCAGCCCGCACGAGCTCCGCCGCCGTCGACCTTCGTCCCCTTCATCAACTCTGGCCGCTGCATCACCCTAAACGGACCAGAAAACCGCGGCGCCTCTCCGCTGTCCCATCAGCATCAGTAAGTCTTCCCTTTCCTCACCATAGATCTGTCATTAGGTTTTCAGTGTTCATCGGTGTTTGTCACTGTTCTTCCCCTTCTCCATTCCAGATCGCGTAGTTTTGATCTGAAAATAACATAGATCCTGTGCGGTAGCAGTTTTAGCACCTGTTTTTGATACTAGAGCATATCCTCATTGAGACAGATCTCCTCTGGGGCACCTCCATCTTTTTTCCGCTGCCACCTTTAGGTTTAGAATTTATTTCCTTTTCTTAACAGCTACAGATCCAAATTTGTAGTCTTAATCTGCGAAACATGTTTGTCCTGGCACTTAGTAAAATTTTGCTCTTGTCAGATCTTGAACATCTATGCTGGTCATGGCGGCTTACCTCACCGGCTTATACTTACTCATATATCATTAGTCCTCACTTAAGCCGCCATGCTGAGTATATGCTGTAACTGTTTAACTTGTGTTTTCACCAAATGACTTAAACCGACCAAATTTTCCTTTCTATTAGGCTTTCTCTTTTCACCATGCCGCCAAAAACAGTCTATACATGCAACTGGGTCCCCTCCATCGTCACCAAGGGCTCATTTAAGGACTTTGTCAAAATCGGGTATCTGCCAGCCAAGAGTGTGATGCATTACCGTGCTCCTGACCCGGGCGAAGAAAGACCTCAACCGAAGGATGGCGAAATCATCATTTTTACTGGCCACATGAGCCGGGGCTTCTCACCACCGGCTCTAAATTCTTCCGGGACGTTCTGCACTTTTTCCAACTCCATCCTCAAGACATCAGACCCAATTCCATGTCAAATATCTGCAACTTTCAAGTCTTCTGTGAAGTATACCTTCAAGAGGAACCCAGTGTTGATCTCTTTAGAGAGTATTTTTACTTGAACCGCCAGACTGAGTTCACGAACGGCCCTAGCTTGGAGCTCGGCGGAATATCAATTCAACGCAGAAGAGACGCCATCTTCCCTTATGCCTGCCTGCCGAGTCACCCAAAATATTGGAACCAGACTTGGTTTTATTGCAAAGATACTTCTCCGGCTGACGAGAATCCACTGCCGGGTTACCGTGTCGAGCGCCTAGACCCAAAGCACAATCTTCCTGAAAAACTTACTGCTGCTGAACGGAAGAAAATTGCTCCTACCATTGTGAAGGTTAAGGCTCTCCTAGGAAATGGGCTAACTGGCGTTGATTTAGTCAAGTGTTGGGTTTCTTGGCGGATCATCCCCTTAAGTCGCCGCACCGGTTTAATGTGCACTTACACTGGTGGTGTAAAGGATCCACTGCGCCACAGCTCTGCACCATTAACCGACGCTGCAATAGACGAAATGGTTAAATCCCTTCTGAATGAAGACCCAGAAGATTGCACTAAAGTAGGCCTGGCTCCTTTCTGCAAACTTAACCTGCCACCATATGTGAGTCTCTAAACTTTATTACTTTTACCTCATTATTCCCAAACCTTATTAACTCAACTTTTGATGACCTTTACAGGCAAAATCTGACTTTTGGAAGATGGAGTATGATCATGAGGCTGCTAAGAAGGCTAGGGCTGTCAAGAAAGCCGCCAAAAAAGCTGCCAAGAGGACCACCAAGAAGAAGAAAAAACCAAGCGCCTCTGATCTGCTTAAGCTGGATGACACCTCTGAGTCGGAGGTAGCCCTTGACTCTCTTGGCTCTTTTTTCAATCATCTCATTGACACTGACTATTATCAGGATGACACGGGAGCTAGCCAAGCAGCTGAAGAAGAGGTAACTATTATTTCCTCCGTCTCAGAATCTTTGCCAAGACAGAAACTTCGACAAGTAACCCGGAAAGTAAGGTTTTCACACCCCTTGGCTTATTTAGATCCTCACTTTCTTTTGAAACAACAGCAACGCGAGAATCGTCATCAGACCTGGACCAATGGAGGTGACGAGTTGTCCTCCGGCTTACCAAACACTCCTGCTCCTCGAAAACGGTGAAACGAGGTTCTTGTTAACTTACTTCTTTGGCCTGTTGGCGGGTCTTATTTATCCATCACTTAACTCTGTTGATGATCATTGATCAGGAACTTGCTCGTTCTTCCTCTGGTGACTCATCACAAACCGAGTTGCCGACTTTCAAGACTGCCCCTGGGTAATGATAATCACTTCTTACTCTGCACCTCTTTATACTCTGATAACCATACTGATTTGTCATAATCCATGTAGGGGACAAGCAAAGCCTAACAAAAAGGCAAAGGTGACCAAGCCAACTGAGGCACCTGAAGTTGCTGAGCCGGAGTAGCAAGTCCCTGTACCTGAAGCTTCTGATAAACAACCAGAAGAAACTGTCACTACGCTCCGCCTGAGATTCCGGATCTCTGTGTTGATGACACTACTATCAATCCTTCAAATCCTGCACCATCCAGCTCACTTAAGCCGTCGGAGACTCATAATGTTTACATGTTGATTACTGGCATCGGCTTTATAGAGCCGGGAAATCCTATAGCCTTAGCTAAGCATACTGCAAAGCAAGAGGTTATTGAAAGGCGGAAGATGAAATTTGATGTCTCCCACTATGCGCAACTGAGCAGCAATGAGATCCTCTCTGGTTATGTCAGCCAAGTACACTCCAGCCGCGATCTTGAAATTGATATGGTGAAACAAATGCACCAAAAGTATGAGGTATGACTTCCAGCTTTGAACAATTTATGTATATCCTGCCAGCCCCCAAGTCTACTGGTTATGATAAGATTGAATAGGCTGTAGACTTAGAAGAACCCATAAACTTCTGTCATAGAATCCCTCCAAGTCCGGTTTAAAAATAAACCGGATGTTTAAGCAGTTTTAACTTTTGCATCCCTAGTCCCCAAGGGCCGGTTTAATCAGTATGAATGAGCCGGTCCTATTTATCATTTGTAAGAAAAGAGAGCTTAATCTGCATAGCCCCCATGAGTCGGTTGGGACTGTTTACCGTACATCTGGCTCATTATGAAGAAGATACAAGCGATATGCATTAGTCCCCAAGTGCCAAGTAGTCTTGCTTGCAAAGTGCTTGGGACTTTAGTTATAAGAGCCTTTTCCTTGAAAAATTTCTTTGACAGACATTAGCCCCAAGTGTCAAGTGTTGTTGCTTGCAAAAGACTTGGGACTTATATTCTTGTAACCTTGATATAAATGTTGATAACTCTGTACTTCATACAGGCTGCTACTGCTGAACTGGACTCTCAATTGAATGACGCAAAGACCCGGCTGGCGACTCAGGAAACTGAGACCCGGAAAGCTGAGTCAAAGTTCTAGTTTAGCGTGGTTGAGTCGGAAAAGCTGAAGACCAGTTTTGAGGCAGAGAAAAAGACTTGGGTTGAAGAAAAGACTGCTTTAACGCAGCGGGCTGAGAAAGCCGAGGCGGCTCTTCAAGAAGTCACCACTGAACTCACCGGTTTAAAACACCGTGTATCTCAGATGGTTTCAGCTATCTTTGGTAAGTCGCCTTTCTAACCGTCCAACGTCAATCCTTTCTTCATAGTATAAGCCGCCACTAACGAACTTGTGATCTAATTCAGGTCCCAGGAGCAGAAATCTTGACCAAGACATAATTGTAAAGCTGAAAGCTGTCTATACACTTGTTGAACAGTTGTACAGTGGAACTCAGCATGCCCTGGCCAAAATTTCTCCAACTAATCAAGCTCATAGGCTTTTGATAGATGTCTTAAAAAAGCTCTCTGTGCTGCCTGCTAGGATCGATGAAATGAAGCGATCATCTGCAAGAGCCGGCGCTGTGACAGCCTTGAGCCGGGCTAAAGCATGGGTACCGAAATTAGAGCCGGCTGATGTAGCCACTGGATATCCAAGCTTAAAAGAGGATGGTACTCCTTTTGACCAAAATGACTTTGCAGCCTGTGTGAAGGAAATTCGTCCAGTGGCCACCCAGATTGCCAATGATCCAGACATTTTAAAGTACCATCCGGCTTATGACAAGCAAAATCAGAAGATGCCTACACCGGCTTACAGAGTGATGGATCTGATCCCTCCAATCCGTAAGTATACTTTTGCCCGTGAAGTTGAACCGTCCAATCTTATAGATGACGAAGCTGAATTTCAAGCTTTATCTGGCATCGATTGGTCATCACCAAATTTTCACCCGGCAGAAGAGGACGAAGAACTGGCAAGGGATGACGCAGAAGCCTCCAGTCAGCTAGGCCAGGAAGATTGAACCGCCAGGCGGTTTATATACTTGATCTTTTTGAAAAACACTTGATCTTATTCGGCTCATGGAGCCATGTAATAGGGTAGTAAAAACTTGAATCTGCCATGCCATCGTGCACGTTTCTGCTTGTTGCTTAATACTGTTGATCCACCGGTTAAAAAACCATTATGGGTATGATAGCCTTTGATTTATGCAGATCTGAATGGTTATTATCCTGTACACAAAGAAAATACAAGCGCCCTGGAGGCTTACCGCCGGGCGGGTCATGATATCCAATGGAAGCCACTGGGGACAAATAGTCCATAACCAGGGCTAGTCTGTTCATAATGTTTAACATAAAATATCATACATGTGGCTTTATGCTTAGACTGCCGGTTGAGCAACCTTATGCAGTTAGAGGCGGTAGAGCCATAATTGTAAACATAAGAGTATGATCTTCTGGCGACTTAGAGTCTGCCATCCTGTTGGGTTATAGAGACCCAAAAGATGCTTCAAATATGAGCCATAAGTAGGGCACCTGGGCCCGACTTGTAAAAAACCAGAAGTCAAAGAAGAGATCTTCAAATGAAAAATCAAAAGAAATTCGAGACTTTTATGGGCTGCCAAGCCAAAGTGTCTTCTTCAATGAAACTAGCCGGAGCCACTGGATTGTTCATGCGTTCCGTGAGCTTGACTCACAGTGTGCCCAAATGACATTTGAACCCTAGATAAAGTCTGGTCTTGCTCAAAGACTTATCAGGAGTACGCGGGGCCAGAGTAACAGCATACATCACGGGCTGATTTATCCAAGTTTCAAGGAAGGCGGCTTATGAAGCCTGGATCTATCCTGACTATCTATAAACCGTTCTCTCGCATGGAAAGCCGGCGTTTGAACCTTAACGAGCTCAGATCTTGGTCGAATACGCCATAAGATTGATCGTTTAAGAGTTTGACGGGTCAATCGGGATTACCCGATGGAGTTGAAGCAACTGGGTATAGGTAGGATGACCCGGAAAGGTTATGTCCTCTTTGGTCGAATATGCCTATGTTTGGACAAACCTGGTCAAGAGGGTAGTAACGCTATGTTCTCTTTGGTCGAATATGCCTATGTTTGAACAGGAAGCCCCCAAGTGACATACTGACAAGTGTGGTGTTGAGCCGGTCAAGAGGGTACCGACAGCTATGATTCGAATACGATCAGGAAGCCCCCAAGTGACACACTGATGAATTGCACTTCATCAGGGACCTATGTTTGAGCTGTGCTGTGCATCCAACTCTCTTTGGTCCCTGTAATTTGGTCGTCAAGCCTCTTAAAAGAATATGTAAGATGATGATAAAAACTCAACTTTGAAGAAGTGAAACGACAGAGGCCCTGAGTTTATCAGGGATGCCGGCTTTATTATACTGTCTGTAATATATACATCATGTAACCATGTACATCATGAGAGCCGGTGGCTCAAGTATAGTAGGGCCGAAGATGAGCAATATTCCACGGCCGATGGGTCTCCTCCTCCGACTTACGTGAATCCTTGTGTTCTCGAATGTCGATAAGATAATATGACCAGTTATGCAGATTCTTGCTGACCACAAAAGGTCCTTCCCAGGGCGGCGAGAGCTTATGCATGTCTGTTTGATCATGGATGGGCCAGAGCACTAAGTTGCCTTCCTAAAATGTTCTGGTTTTCACTCGGCGGCTGTGGTAACGACGTAGGTCTTGCTGATAAATCGCCGAACGAGCTGCCGCGAGATCACGCTCCTCATCCAATAGGTCAAGTGCATCTTGACGTGCCTTTTCATTCTCAGCTTCCACGTAAGCCGCCACCCGGGGTGAATCGTGATGGATGTCACTAGGGAGAACCGCCTCTGCTCCATAAACCATGAAAAAGGGTGTGTAACCCGTAGATCTGTTGGGGGTCGTGTTGATACTCCATAACACCAAAGGCTACTCCTCTACCCAACAACCCAACGTTCTTTGCAAAGGGACCATAAGCCGGGGCTTGATACCTCGCAAAATCTCTTGATTTGCTCGTTCTGCCTGACCATTGGACTGAGGGTGAGCCACAGATGAAACGTCAAGCCGAATATGCTCCCGTTGACAAAATTCTTTCATAGCAGCTTTAGAGAGATTAGTGCCATTATCGGTTATAATGCTATGTGGAAAGCCAAAACGGAAGATCACCTTCTTCATGAATTGAACCGTCGTTGCTGCATCACACTTACTGACCGGCTCTGCCTCCACCCACTTGGTGAATTTATCAACCGCCACCAAAAGGTGGGTCTTTTTGTCCTTGGACCTTTTAAAAGGCCCAACCATGTCAAGCCCCCAAGTCGCAAATGGCCAAGTGATTGGAATCATTCTCAACTCCTGAGCCAGAACGTGAGCTCGTCGTGAAAACTTCTGACAACCGTCACATTTACTGACCAAGTCCTCAACATCAGCATGAGCCATTAGCCAATAGAAACCGTGACGAAAAGCCTTGGCTACGAGAGACTTAGAACCGGCGTGATGCCCACAATCCCCTTCGTGAATCTCTTGCAGAATCTCACAGCCTACGAGAGACGCAATGTTGAAACGCCCCTGTGACACTGCGATGGTGCAATTCTCCATTGACAATTGACATTGACTTAGACCGCCGGGTTATCTGTCTGGCGAAGATCTCATCCTCTGGAAACTCATCCCGGGTCATGTAAGCCAAGTATGGAACTGTCCAATCAGGAATATCATGAAGAGCCGCCACCAATTGTGCTTTCGGGTCAGGGACAGCAAGATCCTCCTCTGTAGGCAATTTTACAGAAGGGTTAAGCAAGATATCGAGGAATGTATTAGGTGGCACTGGCTTACGCTGAGATCCTAGCCGGCTTAAGTTGTCAGCCGCCTCATTCTTCCTTCGATCAATGCTCAACTTGGTAACCCTTGAAGTGACCAGCAATGGCATCAACCTCCCGTCGATAAGCCACCATAAGCGGATCCTTAGAATCCCAAGTACCAGTAACTTGCTGAGCCACCAGATCTGAATCGCCAAAGCACCTCACCCGGCTTAAGTTCATCTCTTTAGCCATATGAAGACCATGGAGCAAGGCCTCATACTCAGCTGCGTTGTTAGTACAGGGGAACATTAGCCGGAGAACATAAGAAAATTTGTCACCTCGTGGGGAAGTTAAGACAACTCCAGCCCCCGAGCCCTCCAACTGCCTGGACCCATCAAAGTGAATAGTCCAATATGTGCTATCCGGCTTTTCCTCAGGTGCCTGTAACTCTATCCAATCATTGATGAAATCCACAAGCGCTTTGGACTCGATGGCTGTACGTGGCACATACTTCAAGCCGTGAGGTCCAAGCTCAATGGCCCATTTAGCAACCCGTCCTGTGGCTTCCCTGTTTTGGATGATGTCTCCTAAAGGACCAGAACTAACCACAGTGATGGGATGACCCTGAAAGTATTGCTTAAGCTTCCGGCTTGCCATGAAAACCCCATACACAAGCTTCTGCTAGTGCGGATATCTCTGTTTGGACTCGATGAGCACCTCGCTGATGTAGTAAACCGGCCGTTGAACCGGGTACTCCTTGCCTGCTTCTTTCCTTTCCACCATGATGGCTACACTGACGGCCCGGCTATTAGTAGCCACATACAACAACAGAGGCTCTTTATCAATAGGGGCAGCAAGCACGGGCGGCTCAGCCAACCGTTTCTTCAGATCCTCAAACGCTTGATTAGCATCCTCGCTCCGAACAAAGTGATCCGTCTTCTTCATCATCTGATAAAGGGGAATAGCCTTCTCACCTAGCTGGCATATGAACCGGCTTAAAGCCGCAATACGACCCACCAGACGCTGAACATCATTAACACACGCCGGCTTAGCCAACGAAGTGATGGCCTTGATCTTCTCCGGGTTAGATTCAATCCCTCTGTTGGAAACCAAAAATCCCAAGAGCTTGCCCGCTGGTACACCAAAGACACACTTAGCCGGGTTAAGCATCATCTTGTAGACCCGGAGGTTGTCAAACGTCTCCTTTAAATCATCAACCAGGGTCTCCTTCTCTCTTGACTTCACCACAATGTCATCTACATAAGCATGAATATTGCGCCCAATCTGATTGTGAAGGCAATTTTGCACACACCGCTGATAAGTCGCCTGGGCACTCTTGAGCCCAAAAGGCATAGACACATAGCAGAAGGCTCCAAACAGAGTAATGAAAGCTGTCTTCTCCAGGTCCTTAACTGCCATCTTGATCCGATGATAACCAGAATAAGCATCCAAAAAACTCAAACGCTCACAACCCGCCGTAGCGTCAATGATTTGATCAATACGAGGGAGAGCAAACGGATCAGCTGGACAAGCCTTGTTTAAGTCCGTGTAATCCACATAGATCCGCCAAGTGCCATTTTCCTTGAGTACCATCACCGGGTTAGACAACCACTCAGGATGGAAAACCTCAACGATAAAACTGGTCGACAAGAGGCATGCCACTTCCTCACTGATAGCTTTTCGCCTCTCCTCATTAAATCTGTGAAGAAATTACTTGACCGGCTTAAACTTCGGATAAGTATTAAGAGGGTGCTCAGTGAGTTCCCTCGGTACACCCGGCATGTCTGAAGGCTTCCATGCAAAGATGTCCCGGTTCTCACGGATGAACTCGATGAGCGCGCTTTCCTATTTCGGATCCAGATTAGTGCTGATGCTGAACTGTTTAGATGAGTCACCAGGGACGAAGTCAACCAATTTGGTGTCATCTGCCGATTTAAGTAAGGATCATGCTCTGTGGTTGGCTTTTTCAAGGACGTCATGTCAGCCGGGTCAACATTATCCTTGTAAAATTTCAACTCCTCCGTTGCACAAACCGATTCAGCATAAGCCGCATCACCTTCTTCACACTCCAGTGCCACCTTGCAACTCCCATGCACTATGATGGTGCCTTTATAACCCGGCATCTTAAGCTGCAAGTAAACATAGCAAGGCCTCGCCATGAACTTAGCATAAGTCGGCCGCCCAAACAGAGCATGATAATGGCTCTTGATCTTGACCACTTCAAAGGTTAAAGTTTCAGACCTGGAATCATGCTCATCTCCAAAGGCAACTTCTAAAGATATCTTGCCCACCGGGTATGCTGACTTACACGGAACGACACCGTGGAAGATAGTGTTTGACGGCTTAAGATTTTTATCAGTAAGTCCCATGTGACTGAAGGTCTCATAATAAAGTATGTTACTGCTGCTACCTCCATCCATGAGTACCTTGGTAAATTTATAGCCCCCAACCTGAGGTGCCACCACCAGAGCCAGGTGACCTGGATTATCAACCCGGGGTGGATGATCCTCACGACTCCACACAATAGGCTACTCTGAACACCGCAAATAACGTGGCACCGCCGGCTCAACCGCATTCACGGCCCTCTGATGAAGCTTCTGGTCCCGCTTACATAAGCTAGTGGTGAAGACATGATATTGCCCACTATTCAACTGTTTCGGGTTGCTCTGATAACCAGACTGCTGCTGTTGATTCCCCTGATTACTCTGCTGGTTATAACCACCCTGGTTGTCGTGGCCCTGAAACCCGGAACTTGAACCGCTGCCGCCATGACCCGGACCATGAGAACCGGATCCTGATCCGCCGTTCGGGCCATGGTGGCGCTGGATGGACTCCCTAAAACTTCTCATTATGCTGCAATCTTTCCATGAATGAGTAGCCGGCTTCTGATCCGTTCCGTGTTTCGGACACGGCTGATTCAACATTGCCTGAAGGTCGAATCCTGTCCTTGGAGCCGGCTGTCCCTTACGACGCTGGTTATAATTGCGCATAGCTGTGGCACCCCGGCTCAGAGCAACCGGTTTACCATGCATTGCCAGCCCAGAGACCATGTCTTCTGGCAACACACAACATCTTGGTACAGAAAACAACCGCTTTATTGATGCTAGCGGATCATAGTTTATATTACAACAGGTGGCGAGGTCAAGCGGCACACACGGTGTGGCTAAACAATATGTACATTATTTAGTGGACATAAAGGGGCCTCGATCATAACAACTACGTGGTAGCGGAACAACGTCGTAGCGGAACTCCAAAGCACAGGGACACCGATGTGGACACGATCTAGACTCGGATAGCACTCCTTTCCAACGAGACTTTCCTGAAAGCTGGCATGACACGCCAGGTCAGTACATTGAATGTACTTGCAAGCTCACAACAAACATAAACATGATGACAAACAATATCATGATACTTAACCAATTAGCAATGCAACAACATATCATACATGCTGTGACCATGATCTCGTGATAAAATTCCCTCGGACTTGCTTACCAACGGTGATCGCTCTCGGATCACAAACGGACCAACCTCGTGGTCTTGGATCGGGTTCCCTTGTAACCAAACGGTGATCTTTCCAGGGATCACAAATGGAACTTTATCATCTTCTTCAGTACGAGCAATCTCAAGCTTCCTCTCAATGGTTCGCAACCAATCGTCTGCATCGAAGGGATCAATAACCTGACTGAAACTGGGAGGCTTGGTTCTCTGAAAATCTGACAGCTTGGAGTGATGACCGTTCTGATTTCCATTTTGTCCAACCACAGCTTGCACATTCCTTAATATTTCAATCAGATCATTATTCCTTCTTTCCTCAAACATACGCAGAATTTGCTCTGTGGAGGGCGGATTTGGCAGTGGAGGCGGTGGTGGAACGTATGGCTCGGGGGAGTGTCCTGCCTGTCGTGCGGAACGACGAACAGGAGTATCCGCATGAGCGTCGCTACTGCTGCCTCCTCGCGTCATCCTATTGTGCATTTTTCCCCAGGCAACGCATTCGAGATGAGAAACATCCAAAAATAAATTGGAGAAAAGCCAGCAACAAATCCCGAGAGAAAACGAAATAACAAAGAAAATACGACGAATAAAATAGAGTTCCAACATAATTATACATAGACTCATACATGAAAGATAAACATCATGCCAGGTTCAACTACTCTCATACAGGAACGGAACATCATGACTCGTACGACTACACCCGTACATCATCCTGACAACTGCGGATACTCACAAGCTCTACTGCTCTGCTGGTGCTGCGGGGTCCTCTCCTAATGCGGACTCGGATCCTGAACTAACGTGGTTAACTGAAACCTCCGGGTTAAAGGTAACACGACGACGCTGCCTCGAGGGTTCTCCCTCCGGGGCAGGTGCAGGGTGAAGCATCGGGGCTACAGGACTAGTAAGAAGTGAAACCCACTCAGCAGGAGCACTGAGAGGATTCACGGTCGAGGTGCCCAAGCTACTCGGAGGAGTAACCGGTGAGATAGGGGAACTAGAACTGGATGGAATATAAGGAGTAAATCCCGTAGAGGATGGAGCAGTGACAGATCTAGTAGAGGCTAAAGCATTACGCGCACGAGTCAGCTCTCAAGCCAGCTCGTGGATCATAAGATAGCAAGCAGTGATATAACGGGAAAGGTGGCTAGCAACACTATCAGACTCCGGATCAATGATAGGGAAACCGACACGACCATTATCGTGCAGAGAGGGATAGTAGTAGAAACCTGGGTGGTTCTGCATCCGGACCTTGTTATAACGAAGCTCGACAAGGACCTCGAATGCAGCAAACTAGACAGCCTGAGAAGCGGTAGAAGCAAAACCGCTCCGGGAGGTACGAGTGTAAGTGCTGGAATCAGAACTGGTGCGCAGAGTAACCACTGCGTGATACTCATACACTGAGTCTGCTAGACGCTCCCGGTACACACGATAGACCGGGTCGTCACCGAGGGGGTACAGCTGACGCCACATGTTACGAAGGAGATGCGGCGACGTGCACGGCATCAGCTGCAACTGGCACGGATACGGCACTGGAGCCATCTACACTCACAACCATTAGTAGGTTAGCATAAAAATAAAACGAGTGCATACAATGCAACAACCAGCTACAAATGCTACCGACACTCAACTTAAACTCGTAACTAACGTCCGGTTAACACGTCATAGTCTAGCGTGGCCTACAGTCAGCGCGGCTCTGATACCAAGCGTTGTGGCACGCCGGCTCAGAGCAACCGGTTTATCATGCATTGCTAGCCCAGAGACCATGTCTTCTGGCAACACACAACATCTTGGTACAGAAAACAACCGCTTTATTGATGCTAGCGGATCATAGTTTATATTACAACAGGTGGCGAGGCCAAGCGGCACACACGGTGTGGCTGAACAATATGTACATTATTTAGTGAACGTAAAGGGTCCTTGATCATAACAACTACGTGGCAGCGGAACAACATCGTAGCAGAACTCCAAAGCACAGGGACACCAATGTGGACACGATCTAGACTCGGACGGCACTCCTTTCCAATGAGACTTTCCTGAAAGCTGGCATGACACGCCAGGTCAGTCAATTGAATGTACTTGCAAGCTCACAACAAATATAAACATGATGACAAACAATATCATGATACTTAACCAATTAGCAATGCAACAACATATCATACATGTTGTGATCATAATCTCGTGATAAAATTCCCTCGGACTTGCTTACCAACGGTGATCGCTCTCGGATCACAAACGGACCAACCCCGTGGTCTTGGATCGGGTTATCTTGTAACCAAACGGTGATCTTTCCGGTGATCACGACCATGACCAACACTTGGTCTCAAACGGTGATCTTTCCGGCGATCACGGCCATGACCAACACTTGGTCTCCAACATCAAAATGGTTTACCCACCATCATCTTCTCAATAGTGCGATGTTCATAACTTAGTGTGCAAGATTAATTTAAACGTTGACCCATGGTGTGACCTACTTTCGAGCGTGTTCGTAACCGTGGACTCGGCTATCGATAGATTTAATACACTCTGCAGAGGTAGCGCACTATACCCACACCACGGAACCCATGGCCTCGCACTCCCATTCGGGTGGACCAACGACATTCCTACGAAACCCCTCCATTGCCATGACACTCTCTCGGCCACTCCGACTCACTCCCCACTGGGCTAGTCCTGGGTGGCCCCGTGTCTACCAAAGACACCAACGGCCACCGTCGTGGCAAAACCTAAACAGTCCCAAACGGGGACAAGGTACCATAACATCAACAACGGGCACTGATACATCTCCGTCGTATCTATAATTTTTGATTGTTCCATGCCAATATTATACAACTTTCATATACTTTTGGCAACTTTTTATACTATTTTTTGAGACTAACATATTGATCCAGTGCCCAGTGCCAGTTCCTGTTTGTTGCATGTTTTATGTTTCACAGAAACCCCATATCAAACGGAATCCAAACGGGATAAAAACGGACGTAGAATATTTTTGGAATATTTGGAGAATATGGGAGGAAGAATCAACGCGAGACGGTGCCCGAGGGGGGCATGAGGCAGGGGGCGCGCCTACCCCTCTCGTGGGCCCCCCGTAAGGCGGTTGCTGCTCTACTTTGTCGCAAGAAAGCTAATTTTCGGAAAAAAAATCTTGGCGAAGGTTTCAATCCAATCGGAGTTACGGATCTCCATATATATACGAAACGGTGAAAGGGCAGAATACCAGAGCGCAAAAACAGAGAGAGACAGAGAGGCAGATCCAATCTCGGAGGGGCTCTCGCCCCTCCCACGCCATGGAGACCAAGGACCAGAGGGAGAACCCTTCTCCCACCTAGGGAGAAGGCCAAGGAAGAAGGAGAAGGAGGGGGGCTCTCTCCCCCTCAGTTCCGGTGGCGCCGGAGTGCCACCGGGGGCCATCATCAGCACCGCGATCTTCACCAACACCTACGCCATCTTCACCAACATCTCCATCACCTTCCCCCCTCTATCTACAGCGGTCCACTCTCCCGCAACCCGTTGTACCCTCTACTTGAACATGGTGCTTTATGCTTCATATTATTATCCAATGATGTGTTGCCATCCTATGATGTCTGAGTAGATTTTCGTTGTCCTATCGGTGGTTGATGAATTTCTATGATTGATTTAATTTGCTTGTGGTTATGTTGCTGTCCTTTGGTGCCCATCATATGAGCGCGCGTGTGGATCACACCATATGGTTAGTTGTATGTTGATAGGACTATGTATTGGAGGGCAAGAGTGACAGAAGCTTCAACCTAGCATAGAAATTGATGCATACGGGATTGAAGGGGGACCAATATATCTTAATGCTATGGTTGGGTTTTACCTTAATGAAAGTTAGTAGTTGCGGACGCTTGCTAATAGTTCCAATCATAAGTGCATAGAATTCCAAGTCAGGGATGACATGCTAGCAGTGGCCTCTCCCACATAAAACTTGCTATCGGTCTAGTAAAGTAGTCAATTGCTTAGGGACAATTTCGCAACTCCTACCACCACTTTTCCACACTCGCTATATTTACTTTATTGTGTCTTTATCTAAACAGCCCCTAGTTTTTATTTACGTACTCTTTATTATCTTGCAAACCTATCCAACAACACCTACAAAGTACTTCTAGTTTCATACTTGTTCTAGGTAAAGCGAACGTTAAGCGTGCGTAGAGTTGTATCGGTGGTCGATAGAACTTGAGGGAATATTTGTTCTACCTTTAGATCCTCGTTGGGTTCGACACTCTTACTTATCGAAAGAGGCTACAATTGATCCCCTATACTTGTGGGTTATCAAGACCTTTTTCTGGCGCCGTTGCCGGGGAGCAATAGCGTGGGGTGAATATTCTCGTGTGTGCTTGTTTGCTTTATCACTAAGTAATTTTTATTTGATGTTCTTAGTTGTTTTCTATCTTTAGTTATGGGTAGGAAACACAAAATACCAAAAAAATTAGTTGTACCTACTGAACCAACGGTTGAATAACAACTCAAAATCTATCGCACTCCTGAAGCTTTTTACTTGGATCATCTTCGATCCCTATGTGCTCGTGCTGAAACCCCAACTAGCTTAGTTGAGGGCAGATCTTTAGATGAGCATGCTTGTTATGTACGACACCGTATATCTGAAAAAGGGAAACGTTTACTGGATCAAATTCATCGTTTGCAATGCTATGCTTGGAATTTATGTGAAATATATGATGTTACTTGTTGTTCTGAAAACCCTAAGAAACACCTTCCCTACCAATGTGAGTTTATCAATAATGGAATCGTATCTTCGTATGCTAAGTGTGTTTATAGTTACTATGATGTTCAACAAATTGAAGAATTTGTTGCTTTTAAGGGTGCTTATGGAATTGCTTCTTTGATTGAAACGTATGATGCTACTCTTTACAAATCTGAAAATTTTGCCATACTTGAATATTGTTATGATAATTTATGCTTCTAATGCCTATGTTAAACCATATATTGAGGATTCCTCCGCTTTCCAAGAAGAGACTAATATTTTGCAGGAGTCTATGGAAGAAGAAGTTGATGAAACTGTGAGCTCATTGGATGAAAAAGATGAGGAGAGCGAAGAACAAAAGGAGGAAGAGCGGATTAGCTACCTGTGCCCAGCTTTTAATGAGAGTAACTCTTCAACTCATACATTGTTTAATTTCCCTTCGTGCTTACCGAAGGATGATTGCTATGATGACTGTTATGATCCCGTTGATTCTTTTGAAATATCCCTTTTTGATGATGCTTGCTATGCTTGTGGCCATGATGCCAATATGAATTATGCTTATGGAGATGAACTTGCTATAGTTCCTTATGTTAAACATGAAATTGTTGCTATTTCACCCACGCATGATAGTCCTATTATCTTTTTGAATTCTCCCAACTACACTATATCGGAGAAGTTTGCACTTATTAAGGATTATATTGATGGGTTGCCTTTTGATGTTGCACATGATGATTTTGATGAATATAATATGCATGTGTTTGCGGCTCCTACTTGCAATTATTATGAGAGAGGAACTATATCTCCACCTCTCTATGTTTCCCACATGAAAAAATTGCAAGAAACTGTTTATACTATGCATTGGCCTTTACTTGTCGTGCATGAATTGTTCTTTTATGACATGCCAATGTATAGGAAGAGAGTTAGACTTCGTTGTTGCTTGATATATGTTACTTTGTGCTCACTACTAAATTACAAATCATTGTTAATTAAAATTGGCTTTGATATACCTTGGGATCCGGGTGGATCCATTACTTGAGCACTATATGCCTACCTTAATGGCTTTAAAGAAAGCGCTTCCAGGGAGACAACCCGGAAGTTTTAGAGAGTCATTTATTTCTGTTGAGTGCTTTTATATAGTTTAAAAACAAAAAAATAAAGAGGGGAACCCAAAACTTTTCAAAAAGAGAAGTGAAAGTGAGATAGACGAGCATTGTGAAAGTGGGGGACGTCCTTGAACTTTGTTCATGCCCATGGAAACTTTGTGAATCTTAATTACAGAAACTTTTCAACAAAAATAATTATCCCCTTGTAAAATTCCATTGTATTATAAAAATAATGTGCCAAGATTTGCCTTTAGGATGTTTACAATGCTTGTTGGTTTGTACGGTGTAGGACAGAAACTTTGCCTGTAGTGCGCGATTTTTAATTTTTTTAGTGGAACGTCAAACGGTTCTGAACTTTTTGCACTGTATTTCTATACAAATTGCTTATTTTTCCTAATTTTGGCAGAACTTTTCAAGTATCGGAAGTATGGTGAATGTTCAGATTATTACTGACTGTTCTGTTTTAGACAGATTCTGTTTTTTGATGCATAGTTTGCTTGTTTTGACGAAACTATCGATTCATATCAGTGGATTAAGCCGTGGAAAAGCTATACTACAGTAGACACAACGCAAAAACAAAATATGAATTGGTTTTCAACAGTACTTAGAGTAGTGATTTGCTTTATTATACTAACGGATCTTACCAAGTTTTCTGTTGAAGTTTTGTGTGGATCAAGTGTTCGATGATCGAGAAGGTCTCGATGTGAGGAGAAGGAAGAGAGGAAAGAGCTCAAGCTTGGGGATGCCCAAGGCACCCCAAGTAAATATTCAAGGATACTCAAGCGTCTAAGCTTGGGGATGCCCCGGAAGGCATCCCCTCTTTCTTCAACAAGTATCGGTATGTTTTCGGATTCGTTTCGTTCATGCGATATGTGCAAATCTTGGAGCGTCTTTTGCATTTAGTTTTCACTTTTCTTTTATGCACCATGCTGGTATGAGATAGTCCTTGGTTGATTTATAGAATGCTCTTTGCACTTCACTTATATCTTTTGAGTATGGCTTTATAGAATGCTTCATGTGCTTCACTTATATCATTTGAAGTTTGGATTGCCTGTTTCTCTTACATAGAAAACCGCCATTTGTAGAATGCTCTTTTGCTTCACTTATATTTGTTAGAGCGTGGGCATATCTTTTGTAGAAAGAATTAAACTCTCTTGCTTCACTTATATCTATTTAGAGAGATGACAGGAACTGGTCATTCACATGGTTAGTCATAAAATCCTACATAAAACTTGTAGATCACTGAATATGATATGTTTGATTCCTTGCAATAGTTTTGCGATATAAAGATGGTGATATTAGAGTCATGCTAGTGGGTAGTTGTGGATTAGTAGAAATATTTGTGTTGAGGTTTGTGATTCCCGTAGCATGCACGTATGGTGAACCGTTATGTAACGAAGTTGGAGCATGAGGTGTTTATTGATTGTCTTCCTTATGAGTGGCGGTCGGGGACGAGCGATGGTCTTTTCCTACCAATCTATCCCCCTAGGGGCATGCGTAGTAGTACTTTGCTTCGAGGGCTAATAAACTTTTGCAATAAGTATATGAGTTCTTTATGACTAATGTGAGTCCATGGATTATACACACTCTCACCCTTCCATCATTGCTAGCCTCTTCGGTACCGTGCATTGCCCTTTCTCACCACGAGAGTTGGTGCAAACTTCGCCGGTGCATCCAAACCCCGTGATACGATACACTCCATCACACATAAACCTCATTATATCTTCCTCAAAACAGCCACCATACCTACCTATCATGGCATTTCCGTAGCCATTCCGAGATATATTGCCATGCAACTTCCATCATCATCATATACATGACTTGAGCATTTATTGTCATATTGCTTTTCATGATCGTAAGATAGCTAGCATGATGTTTTCATGGCTTGTCCGTTTTTTGATGTCATTGCTATGCTAGATCATTGCACATCCCGGTACACTGCCGGAGGCATTCATATAGAGTCATATCTTTGTTCTAGTATCGAGTTGTAATATTGAGTTGTAAGTAAATAAAAGTGTGATGATAATCATTATTAGAACATTGTCCCATGTGAGGTTATCAAAATAAAAGAGGCCAAAGAAGCCCAAATAAAAAAAGAGGCCAAAGAAGCCCACCAAAAAAAGAGAAAAAAAGGGAAAATAAAAAAAATGAGAGAAAAAGAGAGAAGGGGCAATGTTACTATCCTTTTACCGCACTTGTGATTCAAAGTAGCACCATGTTTTTTCATATAGAGTCTCATTGAGTTATCACTTTCATATACTAGTGGGAATTTTCATTATAGAACTTGGCTTGTATATTCCGATGATGGGCTTCCTCAAATGCCCGAGGTCTTCATGAGCAAGCAAGTTGGATGCACACCCACTTAGTTTCAGTTTGAGCTTTCATATACTTATAGCTCTTAGTGCATCCGTTGCATGGCAATCCCTACTCCTTGCATTGACATCAATTGATGGGCATCCCCATAGCCCGTTGATTAGCCGCGTCAATGTGAGACTTTCTCCTTTTTGTCTTCTCCACACAACCTCCACCATCATATTCTATTCCACCTATAGTGCTATGTCCATGGCTCACGCTCATGTATTGCGTGAAAGTTGAAAAGGTTTGAGAACATCAAAAGTATGAAACAATTGGTTGGCTTGTCATCGGGGTTGTGCATGATTTGAATATTTTGTGTGGTGAAGATGGAGCATAGCCAGACTATATGATTTTGTAGGTATAACTTTCTTTGGCCTTGTTATTTTGAAAAGACATGATTGCTTTATTAGTAGGCTTGAAGTGTTATTGTTTTTATGTCAAACGATAGACTATTGCTTTGAATCACTCGTGTCTTAATATTCATGCCATGATTAGATACATGATCAAGATTATGCTAGGTAGCATTCCACATCAAAAATTATCTTTTTATCATTTACCTCCTCGAGGACGAGCAGGAATTAAGCTTGGGGATGCTGATACGTCTCCGTCGTATCTATAATTTTTGATTGTTCCATGCCAATATTATACAACTTTCATATACTTTTGGCAACTTTTTATACTATTTTTCAGGACTAACATATTGATCCAGTGCCCAGTGCCAGTTCCTGTTTGTTGCATGTTTTATGTTTCGTAGAAACCCCATATCAAACGGAATCCAAATGGGATAAAAATGGACGGAGAATATTTTTGGAATATTTGGAGAATATGGGAGGAAGAATCAACGCGAGACGGTGCCCGAGGGGGGCACGAGGCAGGGGGCGCGCCTACCCCCCTCGTGCCCCCCCGTAAGGCGGTGGCTGCTCTACTTTGGCCGCAAGAAAGCTAATTTTCGGAAAAAAATCTCGGCGAAGGTTTCAATCCAATCGGAGTTATGGATCTCCATATATATACGAAACGGTGAAAGGGCAGAATACCACAGCGCAGAAACAGAGAGAGACAGAGAGACAGATCTAATCTTGGAGGGGCTCTCGCCCTCCCACGCCATGGAGACCAAGGACCAGAGGGAGAACCCTTCTCCCACCTAGGGAGAAGGCCAAGGAAGAAGGAGAAGGAGGGGGGCTCTCTCCCCCTCGCTTCCGGTGGCGCCAGAGTGCCACCGGGGGCCATCATCATCACCGCGATCTTCACCAACACCTACGCAATCTTCACCAACATCTCCATCACCTTCCCACCTCTATCTACAACGGTCCACTCTCCCGCAACCCGCTGTACCCTCTACTTGAACATGGTGCTTTATGCTTCATATTATTATCCAATGATGTGTTGCCATCCTATGATGTCTGAGTAGATTTTCGTTGTCCCATCGGTGGTTGATGAATTTCTATGATTGATTTAATTTGCTTGTGGTTATGTTGCTGTCCTTTGGTGCCCATCATATGAGCGCGCGTGTGGATCACACCATAGGGTTAGTTGTATGTTGATAGGACTATGTATTGGAGGGCAAGAGTGACAGAAGCTTCAACCTAGCATAGAAATTGATGCATACGTGACTGAAGGGGGACCAATATATCTTCATGCTATGGTTGGGTTTTACCTTAATGAACATTAGTAGTTGCGGACGCTTGCTAATAGTTCCAATCATAAGTGCATAGAATTCCAACTCAGGGATGACATGCTAGCAGTGGCCTCTCCCACATAAAACTAGCTATCGGTCTAGTAAAGTAGTCAATTGCTTAGGGACAATTTCGCAACTCCTACCACCACTTTTCCACACTCACTATATTTACTTTATTGTGTCTTTATCTAAACAGCCCCTAGTTTTTATTTACGTACTCTTTATTATCTTGCAAACCCATCCAACAACATCTACAAAGTACTTCTAGTTTCATACTTGTTCTAGGTAAAGCGAACGTTAAGCGTGCATAGAGTTGTATCGGTGGTCGATAGAACTTGAGGGAATATTTGCTCTACCTTTAGCTCCTCGTTGGGTTCGACACTCTTACTTATCGAAAGAGGATACAATTGATCCCCTATACTTGTGGGTTATCAGGCACACAAGGTTATGTCTGCTTACTGGGCCAGGGTACCGCATGCCCATAACCTTCCCTCGTTGGAGGCACCGACCAGAGGCATGAAAACGGACCGAATAAAGGCCTTCCCATAAAGGCAAATGTGGTTGCACTGGGAAAACTCGATTCAGTGGCACCATGACCCAGTCAACGATATATTCAAGTTGAGTTATTAGCAGGTTCAACTTAACGTGAAAGTAACCGGTGTCATAACATGCCACGAAAGTGCAACACAAATATATGCATCATAAACCATCGGAAATAACTGGGTCAACTATAACCACACTAAGCATAGACATCAACAACTCATAACACTTCCCTGGTTATGATTAATCATCACTTTAAACAGAATCTTTACTTAGCCAATCTATCATTTTTCTCCTCCAAGAAAATAACTCAAGATAATTACTTATAACCATATTACTTCTTCATAACAAATATTACTTCTAGTTACTTAACCAACTTAGTTAGCTTCACATTTTCTGTAAACTAAGCTTATCAACTTAAACAAGCAATCAATCAGAATATAAATAATATACTAGTGATTTAAATGCATGGATTAAATCATTAATTCAAGATGAAAAATCACAAATATTGTAATGGCACCATGAAAATGTTGCTGTGGCTTGCCTTAGTGCAGATGAGGTTGACAATCCTCCTGGTGATCCTCAAGACAAGCTTCCCTTTCTGAAAATAATTATAAACACCAAAAGAAAACATCAAGAACCCTTCTGAAATTCACCAGAAAATCTAGACAGCAGAGAAAAATCTCATTTTTTGTGAGCTTCTATATTTCTACATAAAGAAGACAATGCAAAAAGAATCAATTCATTTGGACTTATGGTTAAAAAGTTTTGTCTATTTGAAGCTCTCTGGATATAATTAAATTTGAATTTAAAGAAAACATAACTGAGGGGGGGGTGACGTCGAAGGCGTAAACCTCGCGGGCGCCAGCACTCGTACCGCTTCGCGCGCGTACAGAGTGGCTGACTAGCGGGCCCCGCTAGTCAGGTGAGAGGGAGTGGGAGAGGGAAATAGAGGACGGCGCGGCTTCGCCGGAGCACACGCCGGAGAGGAGGGCTTCTTGGCCCGAACTAAAGGGAGGGATCGAAAGAAGAGACGGAGGCGCACCTGCCCGTACCCGTAGGTTAGCTAGGGGTGGTCGGACGGCGTCGGAAACAACCTCTCAAGCGGCGACAGAAGGCAGAGGTCACCGGAGTTGAAGACGACGGCGACTAGAGGCGACACCAGGGGCTCCAACCGGGCGGAACGGCACGACCGAGGCACGGCGGAGGCCCTGGAAGGGTGGCCCGAGACTGGGAGGGGCTGGAGCTGCGGAGACGACCCGAGGGGATCACCGGCGAGCTCGAGGTCGAGGACAACGGCTCGCGGCCTGCCCAGCCGAGGAGTGGAGTGTGTGTGTGAGGACTTGATGATGCTCGAGGAGGCTGGGGAGGGCTCTATTTATAGCCGAGCGTCGAGAGGGGATCGGGCTCCGCCGGAGGACACCTGGACACGGTGCCCGGCGACGAACGACGTCAGTGAGCGAGGGGGAAGGCGACACAGCTCACGCGGGAACTGTGGGCGAGAGGAGACGAGCACAGGAGCGAGGGGGTGGTGACGAATAGAGTGCGCAACGCACTGTTAGGTTGGCCGGACCACGCCCGTGCTCGCTGCGGCGAGCTCCGGCGTCGGCGAGCGCCAGGAGAGAGTTATGAGGGTCGGGACGATGACCGGGGCAAAGTTTGGCAAGGTTTGGCAGGCGGGGAAGCGATCACGCGAGCAACAGAGGCGCGGGCGCGACGCAGAGCGTGTCGGCCGTATGCCAGCACGCCTGGACGAACGCGGTCACCGCGTGAAATCTGACCTCAGGCCGACCTAAGCCCAAAGTTCATGTCTGGCGTGTAGTTCATGGTAGATTGAGAGGTTACCACGCTTTGGTTTGAGCTCAGACGCAGTAGAATGGATTTCAACTTCCTGGTAAGTTTCTGGTCAGTAACTTTGAGAGCTTACTGTGGTCAAACTACTGAGAGTTGGGGGCTGGGCTTTGGAGGTTAGCAATCATCTACTAAGGTGATGATGCACAAGAAAAATCAGCCACAATAGAGCAAGTAAAATGGTAGTTGCTGTAGAACCTACCATTTCTGTCCAGAACAGAAAATATTTTCTGTAGCAAAAATATTCCAAAAAGTGATGAAATATTTTTGCTCAGGAAGGTGCCCTAGGGTTCAAAGAATATTTGGGAATTTTCTCAGATTTTTGTGGGCAAGAAAAATTGGGGTTGCTTTGGAGTACATTGAGCTAGCTAGGGTTTTAGAGAGGGAAATGAATATTTTCCTTTAAGAAAAATATTCAAAATATTATTTTGAGGTGAACCAGAGAGGAAATGATAGTTATAGAGGGAAATGAGGCACTTGGGTCAAAGTCAAGGGGTACCCAAGTGTTTAAGTCCATCTGAAAAGATTCAAAACTCCAAATTTCAAAACCAAACCAACTGAAAATCAGCCAAAGAGAAGAGGGCAAAAACCAGACTGTCACAAACCTCCCCCACTTAGGATGAATCTCGTCCTCGAGATTCGATTGCTTGGGAAAACCATTCTGGATAATGTGCCTTTAGAAATTCTTCTCGTTCCCAAGTCGATTCTGCCTCTGTGTGATGCTCCCACTGAACTTTGTAAAACTTAGTTGCTTTACTACGAGTGACCCTTTCCATCTGATCCAAAATTCTGACCGGTCTCTCTTCATATGTTAAATGCTTTGCCAACTCTATTTCAGTCGCAGCAGTATTTTTCTCAGGCGGCGATATGCATCGCCTCAACTGCGAAACATGAAACACATTGTGCACTTCCGACAATTCAGGGGGTAGTTCCAATTGATATGCAACAGTACCCACTCTGGACATAATTGGAAATGGACCAATAAATCTGGGTGCCAACTTTCCACGAGTCTAGAATCTCTTGACTCCTTTCATAGGAGTGACTCAGAGGTATACGTGTTCTCTGGGTTCAAAACTGATCTGTCGGTGCTTTGCATCATAATAACTCTTTTGTCGCGATTTGGCCTATTGCAATCTGTCTCGGATTTCCTTGACTTGCTTCTCAGCTTCCATCATGAGATCTATTCCGAAAATACGGGTATCTCCAGTTTGAGACCAATTCAAAGGGGTGCGGCACTTACGGCCATACAAAGCCTCATACGGTGACATCTTTAGACTGTTCTGGAAGCTGTTGTTGTATGAGAACTCGGCATACGACAGGCAGTCTTCCCATTTAGATCCTTGGGCCAAAGCACAAGCTCGTAGCATATCTTCGAGTATTTGGTTTACCCGCTCAGTCTGTCCATCAGTCTGAGGATGATAAGCGGTGCTATATTTTAGAGATGTCCCCAAAGCTTGATGGAGACGTGACCAGAAAGCGGAGGTAAAAAGTGACCCTCGGTCAGAAGTGATTGTTCTGGGTACTCCATGCAGACTGACTATCCTGGATACATACAGTTGTGCAAGTGGATCTGCTCGATATGTGGTTCTGATCGGGATAAAGTGAGCTACCTTGGTTAAGGTGTCTACTATGACCCAGATTGTATCATTGCCTCGGTGAGTCTTAGGTAGCCCTGTGACAAAATCCATGCAGACATCATCCCATTTCCATTGTGAAACTGGCAGCGGTTGGAGAAGTCCGGCTGGCTTCTGATGCTCTGCCTTCACCTTGTTGCATATGTCGCAACAGGCCACAAAATAGGCAATGTATTTCTTCACTCCATCCCACCAGAATATTTGTCGAAGGTCTTCATACATTTTAGTACCTCCAGGGTGAATAGAATACGAAGATTCGTGTGCTTCTGACAGGATTTTCTTCTTTAAATCCGCCTGAGTGGGTACACAAATCCTTCCACGGAATCAGAGGGTACCAAGTTGATCCTTAGAAAAAGCTGACGTCTGTCCTGCTATCATACGCTTGTCATGTTTTTGCAGGACGGTGTCAGCTGGCTGGGCCTTGCGGATCTCTTCCTCAAGTGTAGGTGCAATTTCCAAAATATTGGCAAGACCAGCATCAACTATGACCAGGTTGAGCTGAGCAATCTCCTCTTGAAGTTCAGGAGGCAATGATTTCATTATAACATTCAGGCTGACAGGCTTTCGACTGAGTGCATCGGCAACCACGTTGGCCTTACCCGGGTGGTAATTTATTCCAAGATCATAATCCTTGACCAACTCAAGCCATCTTCGTTGATGGAGATTTAAATCTGGCTGAGTAACTATATACTTGAGACTTTTGTGGTCGGTAAAAATTTGGCACCTCTTCCCGATGAGATAGTGTCTCCAAATTTTTAGGGCATGAACCACCGCGGCCAATTCCAGATCATGAGTGGGATAATTTCCCTCGTGGGGTCGTAGCTGTCATGATGCATATGCTACCACCTTGCCATCTTGCATAAGTACACTCCAAGACCTTGTCTGGAGGCATCGCAGTACACATCAAAGCTGCGGTAGATATCTGTAAGAGTCAACACAGGTGCGGTCGTCAGCCGTATCTTTAGATCATTGAAACTTTTCTCATAGTCCTCAGTCCATTAAAACTTCTTATCCTTCTTGAGCAGCTCCGTCATGGGTTTAGCAATCTTGGAAAATCCTTCAATGAAACGATGGTAGTATTCGGCTGATCCAAGAAAACTCCGGATCTGTGATACGGTTGTGGGTGGCAACCAATCTAGCACATCCTTTACTTTGCTCGGGTCCATGGCTATACCTTCGGCTGATAGCACATGTCCGAGAAATCCAACTTGCTTGAGCCAAAACTCACATTTACTGAATTTGGCATATAGCTGATGGTCGCGGAGTCGTTGTAGCACTGCTCGGAGGTGTTCTTTGTGCTCTTCTTCACTTTTTGAGTATATAAGTATGTCATCGATAAAGACTACCACGAATTTATCGAGGAATTCCATGAATACTTTGTTCATCATATGCATGAAGAAGGCAGGGGCATTGGTGAGACCAAAGGGCATAACTGTATATTCATAAAGACCGTACCGAGTAGTGAATGCGGTCTTAGGAATATCTTCCTTTTTAATCTTGAGTTGATGATATCCTGTCCTTAAATCAATCTTGGAGAACACCTTGGCCCCACTGAGCTGATCAAACAAGTCATCAATCCTAGGAAGTGGATATTTATTTTTGATGGTGACATCATTCAGCTGACGGTAATCCACACACATGCAGAGGCTGCCATCCTTCCTATCCACGAAGATAGCAGGTGATCCCCATGGTGAAGAGCTGGGACGGATATATCCTTTCCGGAGCATTTCATCAAGCTATTTCTTTAGCTCCACTAATTCTGATGAGGGCATCCGGTAATACTTCTTGTATAACGGTGCGGTCCTGGGCACAAGATCTATTTCAAACTCAAGCTCTCGATCGGGTGGCATGCCTGGCAGTTCTTCTGGGAATACATCAGGAAACTCACTGACCACAGGAATTAATTCCAACTGACCAGCCATAGCGGTGAAAACCATTTCTTTCTTTGGTATGCTTCTGCGAGCATAGAATTTGGTAGTCTGCCCCTCTTGACTGGTCAAAGTGACTTCTCGGGTCGCGCAATTTATGCATACTTGATATTGGGTCAACCAATTCATACCCAAGATAACATCCAACTTTACAGACTCAATGATTATCAAGGAAGTTGGAAAACGGGCTCCATTGATATTGATTTCCAGATTATGGCAGACTAGATTGCTCGTGATTAAGGATCCCGGGGATTGTACCAGCATATTCTTGCCCAAAAGCGAACAAGGAAATTTGTTTTGGGCAACAAAATTCCGGGAAATAAAAGAGTGGGAAGCCCCAGAGTCAAATAAAATTACGGCAAGTATGTTATTAACAGAAAACATACCAATGACGACTTCGGGGTTCTCTTGGGCTTCATCTGCGGAGAGGTGATGAACGTGCCCAGTGATGTTTTGCTGGGTAGGGCATGACTCCATAAAGTTGACTTGTGGCCTGAATAGGGCATTTGCCTTGCCGTTCTTGGGACACTGTCTGGCATAATGTCCGGTTTTCCCACAACTGAAGCAAGAATTGTTGCGCTGGCACTCCTCTCGCACCAGGTTGGTCACGGCATTCTTGACTTGTGTGGTGGTCTTGTTAACATTCTGTTGCCAATTGGGCTTGTAGTCCACCTGAGTATGCTGCCAGGTACGAGCCTTTTGCACTGGCTGCCCTTCCTTCCTTGGCTCGAACTTGCGCTTGTGATCGTTATTGGCAGGCCTGTTGCCTGATACGAGCTTGTGCCCCCTTTCAGCAATCAAAGCCTTGTTTACCAGAGTTTGGAAATCTGGGAAATCAAACATACTGAGGGTACATCGGAGTTGGGGGTTTAATCCCCCAAGAAATCTGTCAATCTTTCTCTCTTTGGTGGCCACGTCATAAAGGGAGTAACGGGCCAAATGATTGAACTTTTGCAAATATTCACCCACAGACTGATTTCCTTGAAGGAGCGCGAGAAATTCACGCTGCTTAACCTTCATAATTCCAGTAGGAATATGATATTTCTGGAACTAATCCTTAAATTTTGCCCAGGTGATTTCTTCATCAGCAGGCCACATGGCTTTTACGTTTTCCCACCATATGGCAGCAGCGCCTTCAAGATAATCGGTTGCAAATGGAACTTTATCATCTTCTTCAGTACGAGCAATCTCAAGCTTCCTCTCAATGGTTCGCAACCAATCGTCTGCATCCAAGGGATCAATAACCTGACTGAAACTGGGAGGCTTGGTTCTCTGAAAATCTGACAACTTGGAGTGATGACCGTTCTGATTTCCATTTTGTCCAACCACAGCTTGCACATTCCTTAATATTTCAATCAGATCATTATTCCTTCTTTCCTCAAACATACGCAGAATTTGCTTTGTGGAGGGCGGATTTGGCGGTGGAGGAACGTACGGCTCGGGGGAGTGTCCTGCCTGTTGTGCGGAACGACGAACAGGAGTATCCGCATGAGCGTCGCTACTGCTGCCTCCCCGCATCATCCTATTGTGATTTTTCCCAAGACAACGCATTCGAGATGAGAAACATCCAAAAATAAATTGGAGAAAAGCCAGCAACAAATCCCGAGAGAAAACGAAATAACAAAGAAAATACGACGAATAAAATAGAGTTCCAACATAATTATACATAGACTCATACATGAAAGATAAACATCATGCCAGGTTCAACTACTCTCATACAGGAACGGAACATCATGACTCGTACGACTACACCCGTACATCATCCTGACAACTGCGGATACTCACAAGCCCTACTGCTCTGCTGGTGCTGCGGGGTCCTCTCCTAATGCAGACTCGGATCCTGAACTAATGTGGTTAACTGAAACCTCCGGGTTAAAGGTAACACGACGACGCTGCCTCGAGGGTTCTCCCTCCGGGGCAGGTGCAGGGTGAAGCATCGGGGCTACAGGACTAGTAAGAAGTGAAACCCACTCAGCAGGAGCACTGAGAGGATTCACGGTCGAGGTGCCCAAGCTACTCGGAGGAGTAATCGGTGAGATAGGGGAACTAGAACTGGATGGAATATAAGGAGTAAATCCTGTAGAGGATGGAGCAGTGACAGATCTAGTAGAGGCTAAAGCATTACGAGCACGAGTCAGCTCTCAAGCCAGCTCGTGGATCATAAGATAGCTAGCCGTGATATAACGGGAAAGGTGGCTAGCAACACTATCAGACTCCGAATCAATGATAGGGAAACGGACACGACCATTATCGTGCAGAGAGAGATAGTAGTAGAAACCTGGGTGGTTCTGCATCCGGACCTCGTTATAACGAAGCTCGACAAGGACCTCGAATGCAGCAAACTAGACAGCCTGAGAAGCGGTAGAAGCAAAACCGCTCCGGGAGGTACGAGTGTAAGTGCTGGAATCAGAACTGGTGCGCAGAGTAACCACTGCGTGATACTCATACACTGAGTCTGCTAGACGCTCCCGGTACACACGATAGACCGGGTCGTCACCGAGGGGGTACAGCTGAGGCCACACGTTACGAAGGAGATGCGGCGACGTGCACGACATCAGCTGCAACTGGCACGGATACGGCACTGGAGCCATCTACACTCACAACCATTAGTAGGTTAGCATAAAAATAAAACGAGTGCATACAATGCAACAACTAGCTACAAATGCTACCGACACTCAACTTAAACTCGTAACTAACGTCTGGTTAACACGTCATAGTCTAGCGTGGCCTACAGTCAGCGCGGCTCTGATACCAAGCGTTGTGGCACCCCGGCTCAGAGCAACCGGTTTACCATGCATTGCTAGCCCAGAGACCATGTCTTCTGGCAACACACAACATCTTGGTACAGAAAACAACCGCTTTATTGATGCATGATCCCAGAGACCATGATGATCTTGAAGCTTCGGATCAAGTTACTATTGAACTTCGTAGGTCCACAAGGACACGTTCCGCACCAGAGTGGTACGGCAACCCTGTCCTGGAAATCATGTTGTTAGACAACGGTGAACCTTCGAACTATGAAGAAGCGATGGCGGGCCCGGATTCCGACAAATGGCTAGAAGCCATGAAATCTGAGATAGGATCCATGTATGAAAACGAAGTATGGACTTTGACTGACTTGCCCGATGATCGGCGAGCCATAGAAAACAAATGGATCTTTAAGAAGAAGACAGACGCGGATGGTAATGTGACCATCTATAAGGCTCGACTTGTCGCTAAGGGTTATCGACAAGTTCAAGGGGTTGACTACGATGAGACTTTCTCACCCGTAGCGAAGCTGAAGTCCGTCCGAATCATGTTAGCAATTGCCGCATACTATGATTATGAGATATGGCAGATGGACGTCAAAACGACATTCCTTAATGGCTTCCTTAAGGAAGACTTGTATATGATGCAGCCGGAAGGTTTTGTCGATCCTAAGAATGCTAACAAAGTATGCAAGCTCCAGCGCTCAATCTATGGGCCGGTGCAAGCATCTCGGAGTTGGAACATTCGCTTTGATGAGATGATCAAAGCATTTGGGTTTACACAGACTTATGGAGAAGCCTGTGTTTACAAGAAAGTGAGTGGGAGCTCTGTTGCATTTCTCATATTATATGTGGATGACATACTATTGATGGGAAATGATATAGAATTCTTGGAAAGTATAAAGGCCTATTTGAATAAGTGTTTTTCAATGAAGGACCTTGGAGAAGCTGCTTATATATTAGGCATCAAGATCTATAGAGATAGATCAAGACGCCTCATTGGTCTTTCACAGAGTACATACCTTGACAAGATATTGAAGAAGTTCAGTATGGATCAGTCCAAGAAGGGGTTCTTGCCTGTATTGCAAGGTGTGCAATTGAGCACGGCTCAATGCCCGACCACGGCAGAAGATAGAGAAAAGATGAGTGTCATCCCCTATGCCTCGGCCATAGGGTCTATTATGTATGCCATGCTGTGTACCAGACCTGATGTAAACCTTGCCGTGAGTTTGGTAGGAAGGTACCAAAGTAATCCCGGCATGGAACACTGGACAGCGGTCAAGAATATCCTGAAGTACCTGAAGAGGACTAAGGATATGTTTCTCGTATATGGAGGTGACGAAGAGCTCGTCGTAAAGGGTTACGTCGACGCTAGCTTCGACACAGATCTGGATGACTCGAAGTCACAAACCGGATACGTGTATATTTTGAATGGAGGAGCAGTAAGCTGGTGCAGTTGCAAGCAAAGCGTCGTGGCGGGATCTACATGTGAAGCGGAGTACATGGTAGCCTCGGAGGCAGCACAGGAAGCAGTCTGGATGAAGGAGTTCATTACCAACCTAGGGGTGATTCCCAATGCGTCGGGCCCGATGACTCTCTTTTGTGACAACACTGGAGCTATTGCCCTTGCGAAGGAGCCCAGATTTCACAGGAAGACCAGGCATATCAAGCGTCGCTTCAACTCCATTCGTGAAAGTGTTCAAAATGGAGACATAGATATTTGTAAAGTACATACGGACCTGAATGTAGCAGATCCGTTGACTAAACCTCTCCCTAGAGCAAAACATGATCAACACCAGGACGCAATGGGTGTTCGATTCATCACTATGTAACTAGATTATTGACTCTAGTGCAAGTGGGAGACTGTTGGAAATATGCCCTAGAGGCAATAATAAATGGTTATTATTATATTTCTTTGTTCATGGTAATTGTCTATTGTTCATGCTATAATTGTATTATCCGGAAATCGTAATACATGTGTGAATACATAGACCACAACGTGTCCCTAGTATGCCTCTAGTTGACTAGCTCGTTGATCAACAGATAGTCATGGTTTCCTGACTATGGACATTGGATGTCATTGATAACGGGATCACATCATTAGGAGAATGATGTGATGGACAAGACCCAATCCTAAGCATAGCGTAAAGATCGTGTAGTTCGTTTGCTAGAGCTTTTCCAATGTCAAGTATCTTTTCCTTAGACCATGAGATCGTGCAACTCCCGGATGCCGTAGGAGTGCTTTGGGTGTGCCAAACGTCACAACGTAACTGGGTGACTATAAAGGTGCACTACGGGTATCTCCGAAAGTGTCTGTTGGGTTGGCACGGATCGAGACTGGGATTTGTCACTCCGTGTGACGGAGAGGTATCTCTGGGCCCACTCGGTAATGCATCATCATAATGAGCTCAATGTGACTAAGGCGTTAGTCACGGGATCATGCATTGCGGTACGAGTAAAGAGACTTGCCGGTAACGAGATTGAACAAGGTATTGGGATATCGACGATCGAATCTCGGGCAAGTAACATACCGATTGACAAAGGGAATTGTATACGGGATTGATTGAACCCTTGACATCGTGGTTCATCCGATGAGATCATCGTGGAACATGTGGGAGCCAACATGGGTATCCAGATCCCGCTGTTGGTTATTGACCGGAGAGGCGTCTCGGTCATGTCTGCATGTCTCCAGAACCCGTAGGGTCTACACACTTAAGGTTCGGTGACGCTAGGGTTGTAGAGATATGAGTATGCGGAAACCCGAAAGTTGTTCGGAGTCCCGGATGAGATCCCGGACGTCACGAGGAGTTCCGGAATGGTCCGGAGGTGAAGAATTATATATAGGAAATCAAGTTTCGGCAACCGGGAAAGTTTCGGGGGTCACCGGTATTGTACTGGAGCCACCGGAAGGGTCCCGGGGGTCCACTGGGTGGGGCCACCTGTCTCGGAGGGCCCCATGGGCTGAAGTGGGAAGGGAACCAGCCCCTAGTGGGCTGGGGCGCCCCCCATGGGCCTCCCCCCTGCGCCTAGGGTTGGAAACCCTAGGGTGGGGGCGCCCCACTTGCCTTGGGGGGCAAGTCTCCCCCCTGGCCGCCGCCCCCCCATCTAGATGAGACTTGGCCGGCGCCCCCCCCCCCTCCCAGGGGGCCTATATAAAGGGAGGAGGGAGGGCAGCAACACAACAGCCTTGGGCGCCTCCCTCCTCCCCTGCAACACCTCTCTCTCTCGCAGAAGCTCGGCGAAGCCCTGCCGACATCCCGCTACATCCACCACCACGCCGTCGTGCTGCTGGATCTCCATCAACCTCTCCTTCCCCCTTGCTGGATCAAGAAGGAGGAGACATCTCTGCACCGTACGTGTGTTGAACGCGGAGGTGCCGTCCGTTCGGCACTCGGTCATCGGTGATTTGAATCACGGCGAGTACGACTCCGTCAACCTCGTTCATTGGAACGCTTCCGCTCGCGATCTACAAGGGTATGTAGATGCACTCCTTTCCCCTCGTTGCTAGTATACTCCATAGATGGATCTTGGTGAGCGTAGGAAAATTTTAAAATTCTGCTACGATCCCCAACACTTCCCTCGTTGGAGGCACCGACCAGAGGCATGACAATGGACCGAATAAAGGCCTTCCCATAAAGGCAAATGTGGTTGCACTGGGAAAACTCGATTCAGTGGCACCATGACCCGGTCAACGATATATTCAAGTTGAGTTATTAGCAGGTTCAACTTAACGTGAAAGTAACCAGTGTCATAACATGCCATGAAAGTGCAACACAATATATGCATCATAAACCATCGGAAATAACTGGGTCAACTATAACCACACTAAGCATAGACATCAACAACTCATAACACTTCCCTGGTTATGATTAATCATCACTTTAAAAAGAATCTTTACTTAGCCAATCTATCATTTTTCTCCTCCAAGAAAATAACTCAAGATAATTACTTATAACCATATTACTTCTTCATAACAAATATTACTTTTAGTTACTTAACTAACTTAGTTAGCTTCACACTTTCTGTAAACTAAGCATATCAACTTAAACAAGCAATCAATCAGAATATAAATAATATACTAGTGATTTAAATGCATGGATTAAATCATTAATTCAAGTTGAAAAATCAAAAATATTGTAATGGTACCATGAAAATGTTGCTGTGGCTTGCCTTAGTGCAGATGAGGTTCACAATCCTCCTGGTGATCCTCAAGACAAGCTTCACTTTCTGAAAATAATAATAAACACCAAAAGAAAACATCAAGAACCCTTCTGAAATTCACCAGAAAATCTAGACAGCAAAGAAAAATCTCATTTTTTGTGAGCTTCTATATTTCTACATAAAGAAGACAATGCAAAAAGAATCAATTCATTTGGACTTATGGTTAAAAAGTTTTGTCTGTTTGAAGCTCTCTGGATATAATTAAATTTGAATTTAAAGAAAACATAACTGAGGGGGGTGACGTCGAAGGCGTAAACCTCGCGGGCGCCAGCACTCGTACCGCTTCGCGCGCGTACAGAGTGGCTGACTAACGGGCCCCGCTAGTCAGGTGAGAGGGAGTGGGAGAGGGAAACAGAGGACGGCGCGGCTTCGCCGGAGCACACGCCGGAGAGGAGGGCTTCTTGGCCCGAACTAAATTGAGGGATCGAAAGAGGAGACGGAGGCGCACCTGCCCGTACCGTAGCTTAGCTAGGGGTGGTCGGACGGCGTCGGAAATGACCTCTCCAGCGGCGACAAAAGGCAGAGGTCGCCGGAGTTGAAGACGACGGCAACTAGAGGTGACACCAGGGGCTCCAACCGGGCGGAACGGCACCACCGAGGCACGGCGGAGGCCCTGGAAGGGTGGCCCGAGACTGGGAGGGGCTGGAGCTATGGAGACGACCCGAGGGGATCGCCGGCGAGCTCGAGCTCGGGGACGGCGGCCCGCGGCCTTCCCGGCCGGGCTACGGCTTTCTACGAGTTTGTGGAGTGTGTGTGAGGAGTGGATGATGCTCGAGGAGGCTGGGGAGGGCTCTATTTATAGCCGAGCGTCGAGAGAGGATCGGGCTCCGCCGGAGGACACCTGGACACGGCGCCTGGCGACGAGCGGCGTCAGTGAGCGAGGGGGAAGGTGACGCAGCTCACGCGGGAACTGTGGGCGAGCGGAGACGAGCATAGGAGCGAGGGGGTGTCGACGAAGACAGTGCGCAGCGCACTGTTGGGTTGGCCGGACCGCGCCCGTGCTCGCTGCGGCGAGCTCCGACGTCGGCGAGCACCAGGAGAGAGTTATGAGGGTCGGGACGATGATCAGGGCGAAGTTTGGCAAGTTTTGGCAGGCGGGGAAGCGATCACGCGAGCAACAGAGCGCATCGGCCGTATGCCAGCACGCCTGGACGAACGCGGTCACCGCGTGAACTCTGACCTCAGGCCGACCTATGCCCAAACTTCATGTCTGGCGTGTAGTTCATGGTAGATTGAGAGGTTACCACGCTTTGGTTTGATCTCAGACGCAGTAGAATGGATTTCAACTTCCTGGTAAGTTTCTAGTCAGTAACTTTGAGCGCTTACTGTGGTCAAACTACTGAGAGTTGGGGGCTGGGCTTTGGAGGTTAGCAATCATCTACTAAGGTGATGATGCACAAGAAAAATCAGCCACAATAGAGCAAGTAAAATGGTAGTTACTGTAGAACCTACCATTTCTGTCTAGAACAAAAAATATTTTCTGTATCAAAAGTATTCCAAAAAGTGATGAAATATTTTTGCTCAGGAAGGTGCCCTAGGGTTCAAAGAATATTTGGGAATTTTCTTAGATTTTTGTCGGCAAGAAAAATTGGGGTTGCTTTGAAGCACATTGAGCTAGCTAGGGTTTTAGAGAGGGAAATTAATATTTTCCTTTAAGAAAAATATTCAAAATATTATTTTGAGGTGAACCAAAGAGGAAATGATAGTTAGAGAGGGAAATGAGGCACTTGGGTTAAAGTAAAGGGGTACCCAAGTGTTTAAGTCCATCTGAAAAGATTCGAAACTCCAAATTTCAAAACCAAACCAACTGAAAATCAGGCAAAGAGAAGAGGGCAAAAAACCAGACTATCACAGCAGCGGTGTTAGCCACAAAACCATCAGCCTTGCGCTTACAGTTGCCGCCCTGGTTGGTAGGATTGTACTGCTGTCCCTTCATGCCGCTACTCTTCTTTCCCTTTCCCGATCTTTCATCCTCAGAGTCGGGGTCCTTGGTACCATCAGAGTCAGCATACTTAACAAGAGCCGCCATTAGAGTACCCATGTCATTGCAATGATGCTCGAGCCGTCCAAGCTTCTACTTGAGTGGAATAAAACGGCAATTTTTCTCCAACATCAGAATCGCTGAACCGACGTTCATGTTATCTGAAGAGTGCATGATAGTCGAGACCCGGCGTACCCAACTGGTGGTTGACTCGCCCTCAGCTTGAACACAAGAAGCCAAATCCACAATTGACATGGGTTGCTTGCATGTATCTCTGAAATTCTGGATGAACCGGGCCTTCAGCTCCGCCCATGACCCGATGGAATTAGTCGGCAGCCCCTTCAACCAGGTACGAGTCGTCCCCTCCAGCATCATGGTGAAATACTTGGCGTATGCAGCCTCACTAACATCCAACATCTCCATAGCCATCTCATAACTCTCAACCCAAGCCTCAGGAGGCTGATCTGCTGTGTAATTGGCCACCTTACAAGGGCCTTTGAAATCCTTGGGCAAGCGCTCGTTCCGTAGAGCCGCTGTTAGACATGGCACACCGAAAGTTCTAGAAGTTACACCCGCCTCAACTGAAGTCGTCGGGTAAACCGGCGCGTGCTGATGAGCCGCCAGCTCAGCCCCCCGACGTGCTCTGCCCTGGTCCACCAAATCCTGCGCATCGGCACCATTGCGCGCCGGGTCATGACGATGAGGTTGGTGACGACGTCGCTCAGTACTCGAGACTGCTGGCGAGTCAATATGCCTACTGTAACTTCGGCTCAAACGAGGGGTTGAATGAATCCAGTCACAGCTATAGGAGTAAGCCTGCTGCTGCACCAAAGCCGTTTGAAGAAGTTCCCTGGCCCTTCTGGTTTCAATCGCCGCCGGGGTCTCACCCTCGACCGGTAGAGCTGCCAATCGCGTAGCTGCAGCAATCATGTTATCTAGATGGGTGGAGTAATGACCCGGCGGCATCACTACGCGTTGAGGCGGGGTATTATCCATGTGTGGAGAACCGGCCACGCGCAGCTGACCCGGTACTCCTCCTCCTGGCGCCTCAATCGTTTGGTTTATCACCGGCGAATTACTAGCCCCTGCTCCGGGTGTGTTGAAGAGGTCCCTCGACTCATAAACTGAGGGCAGACGACTCTGGTGCTTCCTCCGCAAGACTTCGTTTGAAGCGTTCTGATCCACCAAAAGCCGATATGAATCTGCTTGAATCCGCTGCGCTTGGGCGTTCAAAACGGCCCGTTCTGCAGCCATCCTGGAGTTTCCCGCTGCCAAGTCCGCCTTAGCTTGCGCGATCCCATCACGCAATTTAGCCACTTCCACCTTATGTTGTTCCTGGTTGTCTAGGGTCACATCAACCTCCATCAGAGTCGCCAGAGCGTCTAGTAGATTTGCCAGAACTTGAGCCGGCGGGCGTGTTGAACCGCCAACACCCGCTGCTGTCACCGCCGTTGCACTCGAAGTCATGGCCGCGGCGGCTGTCGAACCAAGAACCGGCTGGGTGCCAGCCATGAACATCTCCACCCTGTTCGGCGGCTCATGGGGGTCCGGAATACTGTCGCCATCGGAATAGCCCCCAAGCCGCCCGTCTTGCAACTGATACATTGAGTCGGTTTCGCCCGTGGATGACTCATCGTCGGAGTAGATGGGCGTCTCACCGCCAGACACAGAGCCTTCCAACTCAGCCCCATGGATACATCCAACAAAAGCATGCTTCACGGTGGGTTTAACCTGGGCGGGTCATGCGCGCTGAGCCGTCTCGATGATGTTGGTGCAGGTGTCCGGCTCAGGGCCCGACTCGCCGATCTTGCTGATGAAGACGTGAATTCCGCCGAAGGGGACCCGGTACCCGTACTTAATTGAGCCGGCCTCGGGGCCCCAGCCTGCATTGTCGATGTAGATCTTGCCGCGACGACTCTTGGTCATCCGGCCCACAGCGTATCCCTTAATCCCTTCGAAGCTGCCCTTTAAGAACTCGAAACCACCGTGCACGAGCCCCACGATGGGCGCCAACTATTGTGGAAGGTTCACGGCAGATGTCCTCATGGCAGGACTTAGTTGCGGAGCCATTACGACGTGATTAGCTTAAAGGGGCCGAACCAGTATAAACTCCTCGCGTCCTTTGTCCTGTTTAACCCCTTTAAGCTAATCACGTCGCAATGGCTCCGCAACTAAGTCCTGCCATGAGGACATCTGCCGTGACACTTCCACGACACCCACGCAAGCACAATATCATCGGTACCAAATGGATCTACCGCAACAAGCAGGATGAAAATGGCCTTGTGGTGAGGAATAAGCCTCGTCTTGTAGCTCAAGGCTACACACAGGTTGAAGTAATTGATTTCGGTGAAAATTTTGCAACTATTGCTAGACTTGAGGCTATTCACATATTGCTTGCTTATGCTAACCATCATAATATCATCTTATATCAAATGTATGTGAAAAGTGCATTCCTCAATGGTAAGCTTGAGGAAGAAGTATATGTTGCTCAACGCCCAGGTTTTGAAGATCCTAAGCATCCTGACAAGGTCTTCAGACTCAATAAGGCCCTCTATGGCCTCAAGCAGGCCCCTCGGGCGTGGTATGATACTTTGAAGGAATTCCTCATGAAGAAAGGCTTCAAACACGGCTCACTTGACCCAACTCTTTTTACCAAAACCTATGATGATGAATTATTCGTCTGCCAAATATATGTTGATGATATTATCTTTGGCTGTACTAACCAATGTTACAGTGACGAATTTGCCTATATGATGGGAGAATTGAAATTCTTCTTAGGTCTTCAAATTCGTCAACAACGCAATGGCATCTTCATATCTCAAGAGAAATACCTCAAGGATGTGTTGAGGAAATTCGGCATGCAAGATTGCAAAGGCGTCAAAATCTCTATGCCCACAAATGGCCATCTATGCACTGATGAATGATATAGACTTCGATCAAAAGGTATACCGCTCCATGTTTGGCTCCTTATTGTATCTGTGTGCATCTAGGCCAGATATTATGCTTGGTGTTTGCATGTGTGCCCGATTTTAGGCTACACCGAAGGAATCACACCATAAGGCTGTGAAGCATATTCTTCGATATCTAGCTCACACCCCAACACTTGGATTATGGTATCCCAAGGGCTCGGCTTTTGATCTCATTGGATATTCTAACTCTGACTGTGCTGGTGATCGAGTGGATTGCAAGTCAACATCAGGCACATGCCATTTCCTCGGATGATCCTTAGTATATTGGTCCTCAAAGAAGCAGAACTGCGTATTACTCTCTACTGATGAAGCTGAGTACATTGCTGCTGGTTCTTGTTGTGCTCAATTGCTATGGATGAAGCAAACCCTCAAGGACGACGACATCAATGTGAAGAATGTGCCACTCTACTGTGACAATGAGAATGCCATCAAGATTGCTCATAACCCAGTTCAGCACTCGAAGACAAAGCACATCCAGATTCGTCATCATTTTCTTCGAGATCATGTGTTGAAGGGCGACATCTCTATTGAGCACGTGAAGACTGAAGAACAGCTAGCGGATATCTTCAGAAAGCCCTTAGATGAGAAGAGATTTAGCAAGTTGCGGTGTGAGCTAAATATCTTAGAATCTCCGAATGTTCTTTGAAAAGGACACACATCCTAACACTTATGCAAAATTGATGACTTAGTTGTGCAACACACGAAGTAACATTTTTCTTCAATCAATGAAGACTAACCCTCTAAGTTTGAAGAAATTAATGAAGAATTTGATTCTCAAAGCCCTATGACAATTGTGCGTGGCATCTGAAATCATCATTCTTATATGGTGGGTCACGCCACCAACAAAAGTTGAAAATCTTCAATTTGAGTTTCTCTTCAGTTTGCAAATTCCTCAGTTGTTCAAATTCTTCGACTTTGCAAAGTCTGCACCCTTTCCGACTGTGTTCTTCATTGACTATATATATATTTGAGTTTTCAAGTCCTCTACAGCATTCACTTATTGCTAATTTTTCAAGTTGACTTTTTGCCTAAGTGAATGTGATCGGACCCGTCCCCCTCTATGTTAAACTCAACCCAGTCTGTTCACAAATTCTTCATATGTGTTCTATTTGAAACCCGTTCAAAATCTTCACTGTGTCCTTGTCAGCTGAAGAATTTGCGAACGAATGGTTAAAATTTTCATATCTAAATTTTCGGCTTTTGCCACTCAAACCGTCTCGCATCCCAAGATAGGATTAAAATACTCACCCACGATCTACCACGATCTCCACTTCTCAGTACGTGGGTGACACATGTCGCTAGGATGGGAAGGGTTAGGGGCACGTTCGTCCAATTTCTTCGGACGAGTGGTTTTTCACCTCGGCTATAAATACCCCTCGCCCTCCTCAGACCTCATTTACTCCGCTCGATCTCACTCGCCTCGCTCGAGCTCTCTGACCTAGCGCCGCCGCTAATCTCCATCATCGCCGGTGAGGAAGAGCTTCACTGCCTCGACCTCGTCGCCGTCCTACTCGCGCCCGCCACGGAAATCTTCACTCTGCCGCCGCTGTAGCTGTCTTCCTCCGCCAAGTTAGGGGGTGGAAGATCTGAACGGATGAGCTTCTCAACTTCAACTCCCAGTTTGTCGTGTTCTTTGTCAAGGGTAAATAAAATCTGTTTTTACTGCCCTTGTTGATTCTGATGATTTCTACAAAATCTTCAAAGGTGTTTATTCTTCAACTTCCATGTCCTTAAACACCAAGTTGCATATGTTCTTGATTTGTCTCTCTAAGCTACGTTTTTCCTCAAGATTCCTCAATTGTGTGGATTTTCAAATCTATACAACTCTGGAACCTAAGTCAAGAACGCTTAGTGAAATTCCTCAAGACACCCCTGGTCAATTTCCTCAAACTTGATTCTTTTGAAAAAATTCTGAGAATGCATATGACCTCTCCAAATTCTTTGCACCTATACTCTATTCACAGGTACACATCTCCGCTACTGAATCACTAGGTTCTCATCAACTGAACTCATTTGCAGCGTCCCTCGAAGACAAATTGCATACCTCCTCAGAAACATCAATTGTTCAAAATCCTCAAGTGAAGAAAATGACTGATGGCAAAAGACCTCAGAAGGTAGGAAAGAGGCCAGAAACAGATACACTTTTGAGATCCCTGAAGACATATATGATGAATATTGTACTCCTGATGAGGCCAAGCATGGCAAGGAGAACAAAAATCAGCGCAAGGTGCGCATTCAACGGATCGAAAGAATATGGGCAAGAGAATGGAGGGAGTATAGATAAGTGACTCCAAAGTACATGAAGAAATTCGCTGTACACCCTCCATGCCCAAGACCTCCATTGGCTCTAGGCTAAGAAGTTGATCCCTCTAGCATCAGAAGAGGTGAGGATTTTTCCAAGGAATGGGCCAAGCGCCAAGCTAAGTTGGCCAAAATGGCAAAAGAAGTAGTGAAGAAATTCAACAAAGATTCTGCTGCTGCTACTACTGAGGCCTCTGCTAGCAAGCCAAGAAGGCTTTGCCAAAGAAATCAGCTGTTAAGCCAAGTTCCTCAGCTGCAATGCCCTCACGGCCAAGTTCCTCAAAGCCCTCATGGCCTATTCCTCAAGCGACATCTTCAAAAGCAGCTCCAATTCCCCCAACTGCAAAATCCTCAGCTGCTACAGCAAAGTCCTCAGCACCTGTGCATCTTGCCTCGTGCCAAAGGACTCCAGGCATCTCAATTGCTTCAGGAGCCTCTGCAAGTTCCTCAGCTCCTCCTCAGCCCTCAACAGCTCCAACCTTGCTGAAGGAAAAGGCCACTGCTGGACGAGGCCAGAGGCCAAGTCCTCACAAGAAGCAGGTTGCCTTTCAAGTTCCGTCAAGTGACGATGAAGCTAATGATGAAGAATTGGCTGAGACCATCAGAGATAGGCAAGGAAGGGCCGCTAGAGCCAAAGAAAGTGCACTGCCACTCATGCTGGATCCAAAGCTGATCCTTGATTCATTGTTCTATGGCACAAGGACCCTAACACTCTGCCTGACTTCAACCTCACTCCTGGCCAAAGTCATATGTTGACGGCCTTCATAGGTGAAGAAAAATGGAAATTTGAGAAGGGCAGGCAAGTGAAGAAAGCTCAGTACAAGAATGAGTGTTTCCTGAAGAAGAATTTGTGAAAATGTCTCCTGAAGAACTTGTGACTATGCAGACTGAGATCAAAGCTCTCAATGATGAATTTGACGCATATCATGCAGATTGGCTAGGCGCCAAAATCAGATTCGTCAGAATGGCGAAGGGATTCACACCAAATGTTGCAGCTTCATCGCAACAAGAAATTCCTCAGGCTGAGGCATCTGCTCAACCTACTGAAGAGAATGCAAGCACAACTGATGAAAATCAGACTGTTGAAGAAACTGAAAGTAGCAGGGCTGCTGAAGAAATTCTAGTCTCTGAAGAAAATGCCAGGGCAACCTCCAATGTTGTGCCTGAAGAACAAACCAGGCCAATAGAAGCATCTGCTGTTGCTCCTGAGGAAACTGAACAGGCCAAGGCAACTGCATCGGTTGTGCCTAAAGAAACTGAACCAATTTCATCTGCTCCTCCTGCAAAGTCATCACAGATGAAAAATATCAACCTTCCTTCTACATCAGAAGCGAAGAAGACGAAAGCTGTGGAGAGGGCAGCATTGAAGAAAAGTAAAGCATCTACAACTTCAGAGTCTTCAGCTCCTAAGAAAGCGAAGACTTTGAAGAGCTCATACACCAACGCCATTGATGTTGTTCCTATCTCAAGCAGGCCATCAAAGGAGATTGTTCCCTTTGGTGAGGAATATGTCATTCCAGATGACAGCGATGAAGAAAATCCGTCTGCTGCTTCTTCAGAGCAGTTGGATGAAGACATTGAAGTGGATGAAATCCCTTCAACTCCGCTGGTATCATCGCCCATGCCTCAGTTCACAGCTGAAGAGGCAGGCGTTGAAGAAATTGACGAAGAAGATGAGGATGTGGACATTGGGTCAACAATTCCTATTTTCAATGATGACTATTGGGAAAGTCATCACCCCAATTCATCACTTACAACCCCTCTGCATCAACTTCCTCAGTCCCCTGTCCAAACTGAATAAATTCATACATGCTCTAAAGGACATCAAGCTTCACTACATTCTATACCAGAAGAAGTTCCAGCCATTAGTGCTGAAGAAATGAAGGCCAAGACTGCTGCTGATGAAACTGCTAAAGAAATTCCTCAGTCTGTGGCTCTAGAGGCTGTGCGCCAAGAGGCTGTGAAGCCATCAACTACAAATCTTCAGCCCAAGCCACAAAACCCTCTTACCAAGAAGCAGAAATTCAAGGCCGATGATTTCTTTGTTGAGCATCATTTCTTCTCAGATTATAATCCGTATGACTCTGCAAGACTTCGACGCAAGCGCTTCTGGCCAGCCACCCAAATGAACTTTTATTCATCACTACTTTTTGATAAGGACAAGGTATTTGACCACGAGCAAATTCCTCATGTGGATATGGAGTCTCTTCCGTGCTTCACCCCTGTTCTAAGTGTTCTTCATGACGCTGGGCCACTCAACTTCTGCGCTGACATATGCGACTGGAATGAAGAACTCATTCTTCAATTCTATGCAACGCTGCACATCAAATGTTGAAGATGTGTCATGGGTGCTCGACTGGATGCCTAAAAACACTCATTACAAAGAACCGACCTCTGAATTGCTTCACTCCGTCCCAATCAGTCCTCCCACTGAAGGTGCAAGGCTCATGTATGCAGAACCTGAACTCTCAAATCATTTGATGCAAGTGCTGATGAAGCCTTTGAAGGCTGGCCAAGCTCCAAGGACCACATACATCGTCAAGGAATTGCTTTATGTGCCAAGGAGAGTATATCGCATATTGACCAAAACCCTCAGTCCGATCAAGGGCCACAACTCTGATGAAGAAGAGGTGGTTGGCATAATGAAGAATCTGTTGTTCAATATCATTCATGGTATTCCTATCGACTACCACAATTTCTTCATGAGGACTTTGGCCAATGTTGCTCTGTCGCCTTTTGAGTTGAAGCCTTATGCTCCCTAGATCATGAAATTCATCAGATCAAGGTCTTTAATTCATTACAAGGTTGACTTTCAAAATCATCTCAGCTATTTGCCACCTATTGAAGTCCTCAAAAGGACCATTTCCTCAGCTGATGAGAAGGGTAAGACTGCTGTCATAGATGAAGGCACTCGTCCATTGCATGGACAGCTTCGTAAAGCTACATCCTATTCCACCAATGATGCCTCTGCAACACAAGACTCTACCGCCAAAGCTTCAAAGCAAATTCCTCAAGCTACTGCTCTGCGTGTGATGACTGACCGTGAACTTCTCCTCAGTCTTCATCAGAAAGTTGATAGAAATCACAAGTGGGTCAAGCGTCAATTTGGTGCAATTCTTCAGAACATGACAGTCACACAAAATACTGTGAAGAAGAACCACTACTACTTGCATGAAGTCTTTGACCGCACTTGGGCTATTCTGTCTAATCTTTATAGTGCTGAAGATCTCAAGGAGATGGAATTTCAACAAGACTTTGACTGAGCACAACCACCTTTGAAGAAATTCAAGAAGGTCAAAGTTCCTCAGCTGGTCGCCAGTTCATATTCCTCATCGCGCGAGACAGATGAAGCCGAAGACTTGAATGACACCGCGACAGGCCCTACTCCAATGCACGACCCCAACAACACTGGCGCTCCTCCATCAACTTCATGATGATATTCTTCAGGGGCGTTAGTCCACATTTTTCATCCCTTTTGGTCATTCGATGACAAAGGGGGAGAAATTTGAGTTAGTCTTCAAGCGGGTCTCTTATATATGGGCGTTTTTTGTTAAGTTACAACTCTTGCTCTTCTGAGGTGTTTGCTCTGATGAGATGTAAACTTAAGTCCTATGGTGCTCTGACTCTTTTGAACTGTCTTTCTGCATGCTTATTCCTCAACTGCCTTAATGCATGCATGCTGAATTCGTCAGAGTCCATATTTCATCATGCATTTCAAATTCTTCATATCATATGTTAAATGTGTGTATGAATTACAAGATATAGGGGGAGGTCTCCATGATTCTACTCAACAATGTGCATTTTCTATTCAAAGCAAATTCCTCAAATATGCACATCTTCAGGGCGAGTTCTTCTATATCTTGCAATCAAATTCCTCAATATCAGTATCTACACTTCATCGGTTTATCCCCGTTGAAAACTTAACCTATATTGTCATCAATCACCAAAAAGGAGGAGATTGTTAGTGCATCTAGTGCCCCTTAGCGATTTTGCTGTATTGAAGACTTATAGGTTAAGAGACTAATGTGTTTGTGAGTGTACACAGGTACTATAAGTCTATGAGGAGCTTAATATTTACATTGAAAGTCGACCCCTAAAAATAAATGTCTTCAGTTGAAGACTTTGGTTTTCTTGAAGACTTTGAAAGTGAGGAAATTGGTGTGACCTAGAAGACTTGATATTTATGTGAGGATTATGAAGCATGAAGACATTTGCTTTTGTAGTTTCATTTCTCTTTCTTGAGTCATAGGAAACACCGTACTGTTAAAGGGGGTCAAGGTAAAACTAAGGAAAAGTTTCCAAGTGATGCTCATCTCAAAATCCTACAACTACCCAATCCTTTCGAGTGAAGCCATTGGAAATCTCATGCAGTTCAGTCAATTTCTTCAGTGACAGAGACAAAGATCTTCTGGTCTCTGAGGAATTTGTTCTGACTAAGGAGTTAGGAATTCGCCAGTGCGAATTGCCTACAAGTGAGGAACATGATAGCCCTAAGGAATTTGACACTCAAATTTCCGACCGTTGCTGTGCTAACCGCCAGCTGTCCCAAAATATCTACCCACCTAACGGTCATATCATTGAAGGGCATTTATGTCTTATCATGACGGGCTGCTCCCTAGGCTATAAATAGCCGCCCCCTAAAACCACTAGTTGGTTGGCTGCTCTGAGAGAAGCTGCCACTTGTCATTGAGAGCATCCCATCCTCCGAGGACTTTGAGCGAAAATCATCAGTGAGGAAAACCCAAACCCAAACACCTACAAACCCAAAGTGATTGAGCATCACTGAAGAGATTGTTCCTATGTGGAGCTGACACTTGTTGCCTTTGAGGACTGTGCATCCTCCAGACGGTTAGGCGTCATGGGCTAGAGCATCCAAGAGGAAATTATGGATCGCCGAGTGACCGAGTCTGTGAAGGTTTGGAAGTCACCTGAAGACTTACCACGAGTGATTGGGCGAGGTCTGTGTCATCTTAGCTCAAGGACAATACGGTGAGGACTGTGTGTCCTCAGGTTTAAATACCCAGCCGCTCCAACCAGACATACGACTATCACAACAGTTGGAACTGGTCTACCAAATCATCATCTTCACCAAGCTACTGGTTCTATTTCCTCAACCCTTTCATTTCCTCATTCATGTGTTGATGTACTTGATCATTACTATTTGAAGACTTTGACTGAAGACTTTCTCAATTTCCTCAATTCTAATTCTTCAGTCACTTTGTCTTCAGCCTGCTTATCCTGTTTACACGCTACTTGTGCTTTGTGCTTGTTTCCTTGCATTATGATGACTGCGCTACTGCTCTGTTTCGCTTGCACGTGAGTACTTATTCCGCTGCTAGTTGTTTGTGACTTAGGAAATTCCTCACCTTGAATTTCCTTAGTGACGAATTTGTAAAAATTGCCTATTCACCCCCCCCCCTCTAGTCGATATAACACACTTTCATGTTGCTTGGTGCTGAAGCGCTGACACCCCTTGCACTTTCGGACCAACTCCTTGGCTTCATCTAGAGCAGTCGGCCAGAAGAAACGATGGCGGAAAGCTTTAGCAACGAGAGATGTGGAGGCGGCATGGTGGCCACATTCACCTTGATGGATGTCTCTGAGGATAGCAACGCCCTTCTCCGGCTCGACGCAGCGTTGGAAGACACCAATCGCACTCTGCCTGACGAGCTCTCTGTTGATGATCGTGCACGCGCCCGCCCAGCGTTGCACCTGCTGGGCCGAGACTTCGTCGGCTGGTAGCTCGCGGCTCACAAGAAAGTTGAGGATGGGTTGCACCCAAGACGGGGCTTCCACCACCGTCATGACAGCAACCGGTGTTAGGGTGGCCGGGTTGGGAGGCGGCGGGTTTGAGCCGGCCGCTCCTTGTTGCGGCGTTGAAGTCCCCGGGCCGGGTTCTGGAGTCCCTAGGCCGGGTTTGGGTGCTGCAGCCCCCGGGCCGCCTGCTGAAGTCCCCGAGCCAGATCCGCCTGCTCCAGTGTCAGCCGACACGAAGATGGATTCTGATTCTGGCGAAGGCTGGATAGACGGCTTGCGTAGGCACTCGAGAGAGACGCCTGCTAGAATGGCCTATCGGGTAGAGCCAATATGTGCCAGGGCGTCGACTACGTCATTGTCGTCCCTTGGGACCCGGCATCTTCATATCCAGGTAGGCGTAATGCGGAACCGCCATGAATTTGGCCAGAGCGGGCCGGCCCAAGAGCTCATGGTAGGGGTTGTCCAGGTCGACCAGCTCAAACCAGATAGGCTTGCGGCGGAAGTTGGTCTTGTCGCCGAACAGAACATCGATCTTGATCTTGCCGATTGGAGAGCAGGAAAGCCCGGGGACAATGCCATGGAACACGGTCTAGTTGGGCAGGAGTTGCTTTTCCTTGATGCCCAACTTTTCCATGGTGTCGCGGTAGAGGATGTTGATGCTGCTGCCGCCGTCTATCAGGACTCGGGAGAAGCGCCACGCCCACCTCTCGGTTGAGAAGGTGGAGTCCAGCACCATGGCATAAGCACCCGAGAAGGCATCATGGCCGGATGGTCATCACGGCTCCAAGTGATGGGCATCTCGGACCAGTGCATGAATTGGGGGACCTCTGAAGCAACAGCATTCACCTCGCGGTGTTGCTGACACCGACTGTGCTTGTCGTTGGCTTCACTGGTGAAAACAACATAAGTGGCGTTCTCATTCGGGAATTCATCTTGGAGCATGCCGGTAGGGCGGGCCGGCTGCTGACGAGCCGGAGCCGCCGGGCCGACTGGAGGAGGCGGCAAGCCCGTACCCTTAGTGATTCGGGTGAGCCAGCCGCACTGTCGGGTGGTGTGGTTGGACGACTTCGCTGTGATAGTCTGGCTTATTAGGGATGATAGACTACTCATATCAATAAGGAATTCCTTCTTTTCCAGGAGCCCATTCGGAAAGTACTCCAAAGTTAAGCATGCTCAGCTTGGAGTAGTTTAAGGATGGGTCACCGACCGGGAAGTTGCTCCCAGGTGCGCACAAGTGAGGACAAAGTGCGTAGAAAAGACTAGTATTGATCTGTGGGGCCAGTCTAGATCCTGCCTGGAGTAACGACCACCGACGGGTGTGTCCGGGGTGTTACATTCACGCCGCTGTGGAACTTGCACGGGGCATCGAGGGCTTGCATGGGGCATCGAGGGCTTGCACGAAGGAGAAGGCAGGCTGCCAGGCACCCTTGCCGCCCCGCTGACGCTTGGGGCCGGGTTGCCCGGCCGGCTATTGATCCTCAACGGTGGCCACCTGCTGGCTTTTGGAAGCCAGCTGCTGGGCCTTGGCTTGTTGTCGTTCGGCTATTGGTGCCGGTTGGAGTCACCACCCAGCGCTTGGGAAGCCGGCGGGATCACCTTCCCGGACGCGTCAACCCGGATCTCCGACTTCATGGAGGAGTCGGCTGTGGCGTACTTGTCCGCCACAACCAGGAGCTCGTCCAAGGTAGCCGACTCGTTGCACAGAAGCTTGTGCTTGAGCAGGGTGCCCTCTCTGCACCCGGTGGTGAAGTACTCGATGGCCTACGCCTCGTGCACCCCTTCGCAGGAGTTGCACAACTCGGCCCAGCGTGCCAGGTAGTCGCGAGTGGACTCAGTCGGACCCTGAACGCATATGGAGAGGTGGTGACGCTTGGGGGGCCGCTTGTAGGTGTTGTTGAAGTTTCGGACAAAGACGTCACTAAAGTCCAAACAGTTGTTGATGCTATTGGGTTTGAGGCTATTCAGCCATATCCGGGCTGTGCCCTGCAACATGAGCGGAACATACTTCACGGCAACGCGCTTGTTGCCATTTGCTATGCTGACTGCTGTGGCTTAGTCCGTCAGCCAATCCTCCGGCTTCACGGCGCTGGTGTACTTGGGAGTATCGCGAGGGAGCGAGAAACCTTTGGGGAAGGGCTCGTCGCGGATGCGGGGGCCGAAGCAGGCCGGGCCAACTGTATCCTCCACCTCTACTACCAGGGACCGAGCCAGCCGCTCGATCCCGTGATGATCGTCATTCTTGCCGACTGCTTCACAGGGGCCTAGCCGGTGTCGGTGTCAAAACCGGCAGATCACGGATAGGGGGTCCCAAACTGTGTGTCTAAGGATCGAGGGTAACAAGAGACGGGGGACACGATGTTTACCCAGGTTTGGGCCCTCTTAATGGAGGTAATACCCTACTTCCTGCTTGATTGACTTTGATGAGTATGGGGGTTACAAGAGTTGATCTACCTCGAGATCGTAATGGCTAAACCCTAGATGTCTAGCATGTATGATTATGATTGCCTCTACGGACTAAACCCTTCGGTTTATATAGACGCCGGAGGGGGCTAGGGTTGTACAGAGTCGGTTTACAGATAAAGGAATCTTAATGTCCACACGCCAAGCTTGCCTTCCACGCCAAGGAGAGTCCCATCCGGATACGGGGGGAAGCCTTCCGTCTTGTATCTTTGTCGGCGTTTTGGGAACGGGGGTCCCCAGACTTGCCTGCCTACGGCCCACGGCGTGGCTCCACTCACGGCCCTATATGGCCCGTCTTCACCAACAAATACTCAAGACCCTCGCGAGGGGCCAAGCCTCGCGAGGCGGACGACACAAGACCTCCTCGGGGGCAGCCTCACCAGGCTGGCTCGCGACGGGCGGAGAGATCAAGGCAAGGCGAACCTCGCGATGTTCCAATGACGTAAGCCATGACGACCAAGGCCAGGCGGGTGCCAGGCGGGCGCCAGTGCGCACAGTGTCCTCGTTTCCTCTTTGGTGCTAAGGAGGCAAGCGCATGTGAGGAGTACCGAGGCATCAGGCAAAGGTTTTCATATCAGTGCAATGAGACCAAGACCAACAGGACGGCAGGACGAAGGTCACCATGGAGCCCAAGATGGTGTCACCACCAGAGCCTTTGGCAGGCGAAGACCACCATTAGTCAGGATAGCTTGTACTAGCTGTCCCCCTTCAAATTGGCCGTTGTGGCATCCCCTTCCCGCTCAATATTTGGGAAACAGGACCAGGCCTCTATAAATAGGACTAGCCACCACAGTAGTAGAGGAGATTCAGATCATCCTCACCCACACAAGTTCACCAAGCACAAGAACACCTCTCCTCAGGAGGCCGTTCTTCCCCTTGTACTGTTCATCCTCAGCCCAAGAGGCGATCCACCACACCACACTCGAGTTGGGTATTACACCACAACGGTGGCCCGAAGCAGTATAAATCTCGTGTCTCTTGTGTTGCGAGTTCGTCGAGCTAGGCTTTGAGATCGCGGCGAGGCTGAGGGCGTGATTAGGTAGGGGGAAATCTTCGTGCGCACCCCAGTGTTCGAACCTCAAGGGTTTTGCCGGAACCCGAAATCCGACATTTGGCGTGTCAGGTAGGGGTGCGCCGAAGCTTTCCTTCCGTCTATCCGCGTCCCGTCGCTTCGTCGCATCCATGGCGGACGCTCGCCGAGCTCGTGCTGAGCGCCGGGCCGCCCTTGCCGCCCACGTTGCTCAGACGGCTCCCGTCGGCAGGCCTCCCCGTCGTTCTCCGTCACCTGCCGCCAACGCCGCCACCGGCCCGACGGGGAACAAGCAGCAAGCGTCCTCGCTGCACCCCTTGGTGTAGCGGGATGGCCGCATCGCCACTCTGTCGCTGACCCCGGCCGGCTCGTCGTCTCACGCTCGTCGCGCTCCCACTGACGCGCAGGCCGCGCTGCTCATGGCACGCGAACTCCTGCGCTACTGCCCTGTTGACGACCTCTACGAGGACTGGCTGGACCGCATCACCGAGCTCATCAGCGCCGCAGGGGGCTGCCCCGCGCCATCCCTCTCGCTGCCTCGCCCTCCGCCAGCTCCGAGCGACGTGGCTCATGGAGCGCCACCACCACCACCTCCGCACCAAGACGGCTCCCTGGCGCCAAGGCGTGCGGCCCCCCGGCACGACCCACCACATCGGGCGCCCGTGCGCGAAGAAGGAAGCTGCCAAGAAGTTCCTCGTCCACAAGAAAATGCTCCCGCGCTCCCAGCACCACTACAGCAAGACCGTGCGCCGCCCACGGTGGTGGTGCGCGGACATCAAGGGCAGGCTCCACATCAGCAAAGAGTCCTGGTGGCCACCGCGGGATGTCGCGCCTTCACCCCTGAGCTGCGTAGCGTCGCATGGCCGGGCAAGTTCAAGCCAGACCTGCCTCCACGCTACGACGGCACCCCCGACCCCGCGGAGTTCCCGCAGCTCTACGAGCTGAGCATCGAGGCAGCCAACGGCGACGAAAAAGTCATTGCGAACTGGTTCCCCATGGCTCTCAAGGATGGTGCCCCCTCATGGCTCCTGAACCTACCTCCAGGCTCCATCTCCTCCTGGAACGAGATGCGCGACCGCTTCATCGCCAACTTCTAGGGCACTCGCGACCGCCCTCCGGCCGCGGGTGACCTGCGCTGCGTCAAGCAGCAGCCAGCAGAGACCCTCCAGAAGTACATCCAGCGCTTCAACAACATCCGCCTCAAGATCCCCAAGGTGACTGGCGAGGCCATCATCTCCGCGTTTTCCGATGGCATCCGCGACAGCAAGATGAAGGAGGTGCTCGCCATCCACGAGGAGTTGTGCACGTCCTTGGAGTTGTCCAACCTGGCGACCAAGTGCGCAAGGGCTGAGGAAGGGCGTCTTTCCCTCCTCGAGCTCCCAGCTGCCGACCTGGAGGAGAAGAAAGCCAAGGACAAGGACGTGAAGTGCAAAGGAGTGGCCTTACTCGCGGCGGAGCCAGACACGAAGCGCGGCCGCGACCAGCCTGAGTCTTCCAAGAGCAGCCGACCATTCTGTGCCTTCCACAACGTTCACAGCCACAACACTAACGACTGTCATGAGCTCAGGGCCATTCGAGATGGACGCCTCGGTCGACGCCCCGAGCGCAACGACCAGGGCTACGGCCGAGGAGGAGGACGTGGCGGAGGATGCTGGGGAGACCGTGGCCCTCGCCAATAGTGGCGCGACCGGCCTCGTGAGGACCGCTGGCAAGACCAGCCTCGTGAGGGCGCTTGGAGGGATCAGCCCCGCGAGGACCGCCCCTAGGGCAACGCCAGTCTTCCTCCGCTACCGCCACCCCCAAGAAGGAACGACGACCACCATCAGGACGAGGGGGCTGGGGGCTTCCAGGAGCCGCGGGCTATCGCTTGCATCCTGGGCGGAGCTCAAGCCCCAGCCTCTCAACGAATCTTCTAGCAATTTGCTCGCGAGTTGAACGCAGTCCTCCCCAGGCTCGAGGCCACACGCCCGCTTAGGTGGTCCAAGTGCGCCATCACCTTCAGTTCGGCAGATCAGCTCAAGTGCGCGGCCACCGCTGGCGCTCTCCTGATGCTTTGCTCACTCGTCATCAGCAACATACAAGTCACCAAGACCCTCATCGACAGCGGCGTAGGGCTTAACGTCCTGTCCGTCGAGATGTTCGATAGCCTTCAAGTGCCCTACGATCAGCTTCAGCCTACCAAGCCTTTCTCGGGAGTGACCGACGGCTCCACCACGCTGATAGGGCAGATCCACCTCGCTGTCACCTTCGGACATTGCGACAACTACCGCACCGAGCTCATCGACTTCGACGTCGCCCACATCTGTCTGCCATACAATGCCATCCCCGGGTATCCGGCCCTGGCCAAGTTCATGGAAGTGACACACCATGGCTACAACGTCCTCAAGATGCGAGGGAGTGGCGGAATCATCACAGTCCCCTGCGAACAAATAGATGCAGTGTGCTCCCTCGAGCGCGCCTTCCAAGGAGCGTCAATCGACGACCCCGACAGCAATGCAGCACAGTACCCTCCTGAGGTCGTCCCCAAGAAGAAGAAGCAGCTACTCCGCGTAGGGCCTCAGGAGAGCGGCGCAGCAAGTGGAGCCACGTCAGGATCAGCGCCCGCGCCTGGGGCGCCTCCCTCTCTCGCATAGGAAGGCGCGCCCGACGCCCTCCTCAAGCAGAGCTCGGGGGCTCTCTTCTGGAGGACCTCTGACCTTGCCAACATCACGAGGGAGGCGCTCGGGCACCACGTGGAGGCATGCTTCACAGCACGTTTCCCTCAGGAGGACACCAGACGAGGAGCGCCCTGCGCTTAGGACTTCATTGCCAAGACCACTCAGGAACTGCAGGATGCAAGAGCCACGCGCGGCAACCGCCGCTCACCTGGCGCGGCTCCCCATCCAGGTGAGGATGGCGGGCTGCGCGTCTGCATCGATGTCCCGGGGCTCAACAGGGCCGCATCTCAGGAGCTCTTCTGGCCTTCGTGCACGGGACACTGCGAGGGCCCACCTCACAGCTATGTTCGCATGCCTTTTGGCCTGCCGAGCGTGGCGTCCGCCTTCCAGCGCAACCTGCGGAGCATCCTGGCGGCTCAGGAGGCCAGGCACCACGCAGTCCTGGCAGAGATGGAGACGGTCCTCAAGGAACCACCTGGACCCCCAGAGCCTCCCGAGGCTCAGGGCCCCGGTGGCTCGTAAGGAGCAACCCCTTCACCACGCGTCTTCAGCTGCCCCAACACTCCTTCAACAACAGAACCAGGTGACATTTTACAAGTTTATTTAGCTGGGAGCACCCCTCGGGCTGCATCATTCCCAGGCCCATGGGTCCGTCCCTGTGGTATGTATCCCTTTACATCTTTAGCTTACTCTGTTGGGGGCGCCCCTCGGGCTGCACCATCCCCAAGCCACTCGGGTCCAGCCCAGTGGCATGTATCGCTCTTGCATTTACCTAAGCTAGCTCGCCTGCCATGCATAATCTATCTATGGTTATCGCCTACTTGATTGCCGCCCACCATGGGAGCCGCGCGCCGATCGTATTTCTTCAGGGCCCTTTCACATAAGAAGGCTAGGCACGGCGTCTGTGCTCGGGCCCGTCCCTGCAGTGTCGACAAATCCAATGGCCGAGTTCTGTCTGGCGGGCTGGCCCCGTTCACGTCACCTCCTGGGGTCGTTGGTGCTTGGCCTTCTCACGCGATAACCTCAGGAGATTCGTTCGGCGCAGGTTGTCTAACCATCACGCAGGACCACCACAGCCATCAAGAATCAAGACCAGGCGCAACCCGCCTTGAGGTAGGGCCTCGTGAGTCCCGCGCTGGCTCACGAGTGCCCAGACACACCTCGTCTAGCCCTGCCGTGCAAGCCACATGTCAGGGCGGGGCTGTACACGCCCCGGGGGCTCTCCGCAGTAGGGAGTCCCCTCCCACGTACCAGTAGAAACACCATGCTCCGCGCTGGCCGTCGACACTGCCGAGGAGAGGCTATGCCCGTGCAAGTGCGGAAGCGCTATGCTCTGCACGGGTGATAAACAACTGAGGGCGGACTCGTGGCTGTATCAACCTCAGGGAGCCCTTGAGCTCAGTGTCTGGCCTCATCGCAACACCTCCCCTCGGTAGAGTCGCGCGAGGGGGTGTGGCACGGGGGCTGCGCTTGGGTCACGCCCAAGCGTACGCCACCCAGCCAGGTCCCCCGGACCTGGTCGTCGCGCGCCCCTCCCGAGCCGAGCCTCGGCGAGGACAAAGGTATGAAGGTCGTTTGAGCGTCAAGGGGGACTCCTGAGCATCACGACTCAGGAGCCTAACTGGCCACGTAGCCCCTCACTCCTTGGTCTCGTCCTGGTGATCCGGACGACCCAACGGCGGTTGAGGTATGCACGGGGTCGGGCCCTGCCGACGTAGAACACTAGACCTACCCTTGCATCTCCTTTCCATAAGCTGTTTGCGCATCAAGGGGGACTCCTGAGCATCGCGACTCAGGAGCCTAACCTGCCACGTAGCCCCTCACTCCTTGGTCTCATCCTGGTGATCCGGACGACCCAACGGTGGCTGAGGTATGCACGGGGTCGGGCTCTGCCGACGTTGAATGTAAAGCAAATGCGAAGGAAATCGCAAAATCTCAAAGCAAATATTACAAGACATATTGTTCTCCGAGTATCAAACACAAGTTTAAACGCCTCCACGAGGCACGGTACATGTTGTGGGAGTTTAAATAGGAAAGGAGCTGCAAGCAAGTCATCCCTGGATACTGCCGACGCCCGCAAGAGGCGCTCCTTCCTTGGTGGCGTCGCCTTCACCTCTACCACCGGCCGGGGCTGCAGGGTTAGTAGCACCACCAGTTGAAGGCGCGGGAGCGAAGGCGCGAAACTTATTCAGCAGGGCCTCCACCCGACCCTTCACGGCTGCGGTAGCGGCTGCACAGTGCTCGTCGTCCACAGGCTCCAGCAGCTCGTCAAGGCGGGCGGCAGGATCACGAAGATGGAGGTGGTTGAAGACGTGCGTCAGCGCAACCGAAGAAAGGACGCGAGCCTCTTCCTCTGCCATGGGGCCGATGCCGCTCACGACTTCCTCAAGCGCCTCGACCAAATAGGGAAGCAGCTGGGCGGGGCCGTTCTCGTCGGTGGTCAACGGCTTCTCCAAGCCCTTCTCATAGAGTGCCTTCAGTGCCACGCGAGACCTCTCCTCGAGGAGCGCAGAGGCCGCGCAGTCCTCGGCCAAAACCTTCGCCTTGGCGTCAAGTTCGGCTTTCTCCGCCTTCACCTTCTGCTCCAGCTCCTCCAGCCGGCCGCGCTCAGCGTCCTGCACCTTCGCCGACTGCTCCAGCTCGGCGTCGCGACCCTTGATGGCATCTTCCCGGGCCTTCATCTTCTCCTCCTCCGCCTTGCGGCTACGGGCTTCTTCTGCGCGCTCGTTGCGCAGGGTCTTCAGTTCGGCCTCCAGCGCCCGACAGCGATCCTGGGCAGGCTCGACGTCCTTCAGCGCCGCCTCGCGAGCAGCGCTACTTGGGCGGCGGCCTGCTTCTCCTTCTCGGAGGTCGTCGTGGCCTGGCTCAGTGCCGCACAAACGGACACGTCAGAATGGAGCCAGTCAGAGACCAGCTCGAGGCGCCCAGCCACCAGGTGGGGTTCGGCGCCCTGAAGATCTTCTCGCAGTCGGGTCATCTCAGAAAGGGCACGCTCCAAGACGTCAGAAGAGGCGGAAGGACCTGGAATCAGCGGTGCAGCTGGAGGAGGAGGAGGAGGAGAAGGTATTGTCGCCATAGCTTAGGAGACTGGGGGCTCCTGAGCCTTGGATACCTCAGCAGCCGAGCCGGACACCGGTGCCTCCGGAGCCAGCGGGGCCACGGGGGCTGACTCCTCCCAAGGATTCTCCCCCAGGCCTCGTGAGGACGACCGAGCCGGAGAGACATGAGCAGCAACGCTGCCCTTCTCCATGGAGGGAGACGCAGCCGGAGCAGGCAGGTTGGTCCCGAGCAGCACCACCGCCTCGTCCTTCCTCTTCTTCGCCGCAGGCGTCGGCCTGATTGCACAGCGAAGAAGCGTCAAGGTCAAGCAGCAGAAGCAAGAACGAAACAAGGCAAGAGCACTTACTGGTCCACCGCGGTGTAGTCCACCCTCCTCTTGCTAAGCTTGAAGCCTGAGAGCCTCCCAGCCTGGGGCGCGGGCACGCTGGCTCCAGGGGTAGAGGAAGGAGCAGCAGATGGACTAGAAGCAGCCCCAGGCGGAGTCAGAACAGGGGTGTCGTCTCGAGAGACCAACACCGACCTTCCCCTCGTCGGGATCACGGGCGGCTCCCCCCTCTGGAGGACATCGGCCTCGTCGTCGTCAGGCATGGTGTGGACGAGGTCAGCCTTGCACAAGGGGGAGATCTCCCCCATCCCCTCGAGGGTCGCCTCTGAGTCGCGCTCCTCGTCTTCCTCCTCTTCCTCCTCCTTGCGAGAGTCGTCAGAAGACACTTCCACCGGCGCCGTTGCAGCCGGGACCGCAGGAGGCGCTGGCGGCACCAGCCCGCGCCCATCAAAGGTTGGCCTGGCAGCCACGACCTGTGCCCCATCCTTGCAGCGGAACAAGGGAACGAAGGCACTCGGCGGGTATTCCTGGTCGTCCCCGACCAGGAGGCGGAGAGCCGCAGCCAGCTCTTCGTCAGGCAAAGCTTCCGGGCTCAAGCGAAGCTTGTCTTCTTCGCCCCCAAGCCTCCATAAGGGGTGCGTACGCGCGTGAAGCGGGGCCACGCGCAGGATCAGGAATTCCCTCAGGAGCATGGACCCTATCACCTGCGCCGCCTTCGCGTTGCCTGGCTTCAGGTCAGCGTTCATCTTCTCCAGCACCGACGTCGCCCGATCATCAGTGAGCTTCGCACGAGACCACCCCGCGTCAGACTGGGGCATCTCCGTTGGCAGCACCAAGCGTGGGTGGACGCACTTGGCATTCATCATGACCCACTTGCTCCTGAAGCTATAGGCCTTCTTCCCAGCCTTCGAGATCGATTTGGCCTTGCCGGTCGCGATGAAGTTGGCGCACCCGGAGGTACGACCATCGTTGATGCGAAGGAAGAAGAAGTGGCGCAGCAGAGCCACGGACGGCATCATGCCGACATACGCCTCGCAGTAGAAGGCGAAGATCGACAGAAGGAGAACAGAGCTGGGATGAAGATGCATTTGGGAAAGAGGACCAGACCTCTATAAATAGGACTAGCCACCACAGTAGTAGAGGAGATTCAGATCATCCTCACCCACACAAGTTCACCAAGCACAAGAACACCTCTCCTCAGGAGGCCGTTCTTCCCCTTGTATTGTTCATCTTCAGCCCAAGAGGCAATCCACCACACCACACTGGAGTAGGATATTACACCACAATGGTGGCCCGAAGCAGTATAAATCTCGTGTCTCTTGTGTTGCGAGTTCGTCGAGCTAGGCTTTGAGATCGCGGCAAGGCTGATGGCGTGATTAGGTAGGGGGGAAATCTTCGTGCGCACCCCAGTGTTTGAGCCTCAAGGGTTTTGCTGGAACCCGAAATCCGACAATCTTCACGGCCCATCAGTCTGGCCCACGTCACATAGCCCGGACGCCCGAGGACCCCATAATCCAGGACTCCCTCAGTAGCCCCCCGAACCAGTCTTCACTGACGACGTGTCTAGCACGCAAATTTTCTTTAGCATTGCAAGGCGGGTTCCTCCACCGAATACTTCAAAGCATCTGAACCGAAGGGCTATATTCGGCCCTTACATCTTCGGTCTTGGTAAGGTGAATTCTTCGAACAACTCGGTTTTACATTGAATGCCATACCCTTCGGCTTCTGCTTCCATCACATCGGCTACCACGTGGTGAACGAATATGAAGGGTCCAAGTGCTTTTACAGATAACCCCTCGATAGCGTACGGAAGGTGTCTATTTAAGGAGATTAGATCTCAGATGCCATTCCATACCAGGTGAATATCCTTCGAACTTGCCTCAAGAAACCACACAATCATGGCCAATGTTCCTAACTCTTTCTCCCGCCCCCACGGCCCTCAAACAGGCGATTGGGAGAGATGCTCTATATCCCATGCCCAGATGACCAAGCTCCAGGTGCAAGGCTATCTCCCCCTGCGGATCTACTCCCAGTTCGGGCGGGATTAGCTTCTTTTACTGGCGAAGCCCTGCCAGAAAATTTCCCGAATCCTTCAGAAGGTGAGCGAGTGTGCTTCGTTTCCTTTCTCTTAAGAGGCATTGGGTTTGCAATCCATCCTTTCCTCCGAGGTCTCCTGGAGTATTATGGCCTCCAACTGCACAATCTCACGCCGGGCTCCATTCTGCACATCGCTGGTTTCGTCGCTCTTTGCGAACTGTTCCTAGGCTGCGAGGCCCATTTCGCGCTATGGAGGAAACTTTTCTGCCTCGTCCCTCGCTCCCAAAAGGGATCCATATTCGAGGTGGGCGGTGCCGAAGTATGGCGCATAGCCGAGACAGGATACCTATCTGGCACTCCGAAGAAGGCACCCGAAGAGTGGCCCTCAGAGTGGTTATATATTGAAGACGTCGTTCTTTCGGACCCAAACCGACGAGGCCTTCCTGAATTTTCCAATGCTCCGTTAAAAAAGCACCACAGCTGGCGCCCCGGAGCCTCGAGGAGGCAGATAGTGCGGAGGTTAAGATGTTAATGGACAAGATAAAAATACTCGCCCAATCCGGACTGTCCATGATTGAGGTCATGGTGATTTCCATAATGCGAGGTGTTCAGCCACTCCAATCTAGAGGACTCCTGATAATCCCCAAGTGCAGGGAATCATCGTAGCAATTTCCAAAGGTTGAAGTGATAAGTATGGAGTGTCAAACCCACAAGGAGCTAAAGTTAAGACAATATTCTCTCAAGCCCTATCTGCCACTGATACGACTCTACGTACACCGAACGTTTGCTTCCAACTAGAAACGAGAAATAAAACTACGTTGTGGGTATGAAGAGGATAACTTTGTATGATATCGGAGAGCTAAAATATAAAAGTAGGTGCTGTTATCATAAAGTTAGAATATATTACTAAATATTATAAATAGCGAGTGTGGAATAATGGTGGATCGGTGTGCGGAATTGTCCTAGGCAATTGTTAACAAGACCGGTAGTCGTCATTGCAATTTCATATGAGGGAGAGGCATAAGCTAACATACTTTCTCTACTTGGATCATATGCACTTATGATTGGAACTCTAGCAAGCATCCGCAACTACTAAAGATCATTAAGGTAAAACCCAACCATAGCATTAAAGCATCAAGTCCTCTTTATTCCCATACGCAACAATCCCTCTTACTCGGGTTTGTGTTTCAGTCACTCACCAACCCACTATAAGCGAATCATGAACGTATTGCAACACCCTACAGCGGGAATCCCTCACGCTTGCGCGACACGGAGGGCACCATAGGACAGCACCAAAATAAAACATACAACTCATACCAATCTAGATCATCAATCAACCCAAAGACAAAAGATATCTACTCAAAACATCATAGGATGGCAACACATCATTGGATCATAATATGTGGCATAAAGCACCATGTTCAAGTAGGGATTACAGCGGGGTGCGGGAGAGTGGACCGCGTAAAAGAGATGAGGATGGTGATGATGATGGTGATGTTGATGAAGACGATCACCGTGGCGATGATTCCCCTCCCGATGGCACTCCGGCGCCACCGGAAGAGAGGAGGAGAGGTTCTCCCCCTTGTGCTTCCTCCTCCATGGCCTCCACCCTCTGGTCCTTGGCCTTCATGGTGATGATGGCCCCTCCGGGATACTCCTCCATGGCCACCGGTGATGATGGCCCCCTCCGGCAGGGTGCCGGAGAGGGCCTAGATTGACTTCTCGTGGCTACAGAGGCTTACGGCGGCGGGACTTCCGATCTAGGTTTCTTTCTGGAATTTTGGGTATATATAGAAGAGTTTTGCGTTGATTTCACGTCAGGGGGGTTTCCGGGCTGTCCATGAGGCAGGGGGCGCGCCCCAGGGGGGTGGGCGCGCCCCCACCCTCGTGGGCAGCCCGGGACTCTTCTGGCCTGCTTCTGGTACTCCGTGGGCTTCTTCTGGTCCAAAAATGATCTCCGTCAAGTGGCACGTCAATTGGACTCCGTTTGGTTTTCCTTTTCTGGGATACTCTAAAACAAGGAGAAAACAAAAACTGGCACTGGGCTCTAGGTTAATAGGTTAGTCCCAAAAATCATGTAAAAGTGTATAATAATGCCCATTAAACATCCAAGATAGATAATATAATAACATGAATACTTCACAAATTATAGATACATTGAAGACATATCAGCATCCCCAAGCTTAATTCCTGCTCGTCCTCGAGTAGGTAAATGATAAAAGAAATAATTTATGAAGTGTGAATGCTAGCAAGTGCTTAAGTTTGATCAATGATAATTCTAATCACTTTTTCTGGCATCATTATATGTCATAACAATAGCTCATCTCATAAAACTTTTCATGATCAAGTAACAAGCTATTCACATGTCAAAGTATAGATCATAAACTTTCTTGAAACTAACAAACTATATTCTCAGTCATCAAACAATTGCAATTCATCTTATTTTCAGGAAGGGTCTATGTCAGAGCTTTGATTTAGCAAACTCCACATACTCAACTATCATTTAATCTTTCACAATTGCTAACACTCACGCAATACTTGTGGTTATGGAGTTTTAATCGGACACAGAGAAAGATAGGGGCTTATAGTTTCACCTCCCAACCTTTTACCTCAAGGGTAATGTCAACAATAATAGCTCATGCTAACTTACATCCAATTAGATATATATATATTAGGATCCTTCCAACATGCTGTGCTTGCCAAAGGATAAAATGTAAAAAGGAAAGGTGAAGATCACCATGACTCTTGCATAAGGTAGAAGATAAAAGTAAAAGATAGGCCCTTCGCAGAGGGAAGCAGAGGTTGCCATGCGCTTTCAGGGTTGGATGCACAAAATCTTAATGCGAAAGAACATCACTTTATATTGCCACTTGTGATATGGACCTTTATTATGCAGTCCGTCGCTTTTATTTCTTCCACATCACAAGATCGTATAAAGCTTATTTCCTCCACACCAATCAATCATACATATTTAGAGAGCAATTTTTATTGCTTGCACCGATGACAACTTACTTGAAGGATCTTACTCAATCCATAGGTAGATATGGTGGACTCTCATGGCAAAACTGGTTTTAAGGGTATTTGGAAGCACAAGTAGTATCTCTACTTGGTGCAAAGAATTTGGCTAGCATGAGGGGGAAAGGCAAGCTCAACATGTTGGATGATCCATGACAATATACTTTATTTCAGATATAAGAAAACATAACCCATTACGTTGTCTTCCTTGTCCAACATCAACTCTTTAGCATGTCATATTTTAATGAGTGCTCCCAATCATAAAAGATGTCCAAGATAGTATATTTATATGTGAAACCTCTCTTCCTTCAATATTCTTTCATGAATTGTTCAAGTGACCAATTCTACGTTTGCTAACTTTCAATAAGTTTACTACCTATACTTATTATGTGTGAAGTCATTACTCCCCATGTTATAAGCATATGAAACATATATAAATTCAGGTTTATGACATTCAATTTATTCAACCATTTACTCATAGGATATACGTGAAGCACATGAGTAAATGACAAACTACTCCAAAAGATATGAGTGAAGAACACTGAGTAGTCAAATAATTAACTAGCCATGGGAGGATTCTTTTTCATTCAATATTTCAGATCCAATGATTTTATTCAAACAGCAAGTAAAATTGAAAATACGCTCCAAGCAAAACACATATCATGTGACGAATAAAAATATAGCTCCGACTAAGGTATACCGATAGTTTTGAAGACGAAAGAGGGGATGCCTTCCGGGGCATCCCCAAGCTTAGGCACTTGAGTCTTCCTTGAATATTACCTTGGGGTGCCTTGGGCATCCCCAAGCTTAGGGTCTTTCCACTCCTTATTCTCCTCATATCGATATCTCACCCAAAGCTTGAAAACTTCAATCACACAAAACTTAACCAAACTTCGTGAGATAGGTTAGTATGATAAAGAGTAAACCATTCACTTTGGTACTGTCAAAGACAAGGTTCATAATTGTTCTCACACAATGCCTACTGTACCATATCATTTCTACAATTTATATTGAGAAATATAAGCCATAGAAACTAGAAAACAAGCAAACTATGCAATGAAAACAGAATCTGTCAGAAACAGAACAGTCTGTAATGATCTGAACATAAACCATACTTCTGCTACTCCAAAAATTATGAAATAAATTGGTGGACGTGAGGAATTTGTCTATTAATCTTCTGCAAAAAGAATCAACTCAAAAGCACTCTTCTGTAAAAAATGACAGCTAATCTCGTGAGCGCAAAGTTTCTGTTTTTTACAGCAAGATCACATTAACTTTCACCCAAGTCTTCCCAAAGGTCTTACTTGGCACTTTATTGAAACAAAAGCTATAAAACATGATTACTACAGTAGCTTAATCATGTAAACACACAAAAACAGTAAGGGTAAATATTGGGTTGTCTCCCAACAAGCGCTTTTCTTTAATGCCTTTTAGCTAGGCATGATGATTTCAATGATGCTCACATAAAAGATAGGAATTGAACACAAAGAGAGCATCTTGAAGAATATGACTAGCACATTTAAATATAACCTACTTCCTATGCCTAGGGATTTTGTGAGCACACAATTTATAAGAACAACAATCAACTAGCATAGGAAGGCAAAACAAGTATAACTTCAAAACTTTAAGCACATAGAGAGGAAACTTGATATTATTGCAACTCCTACAAGCATGTATTCCTCCCTCATAATAATTTTCAGTAGCATCATGGATAGCAACTTTGTTCTCATACTCAATTGGAACCTCTTCCGAAATAGTGGAATCATTACTAGCTAAAGTTGACACTCTTCCAAATCCACTTTCATAAATATCACACTAAGATTCAACACCCTCCAAAATAGTGGGATCACTAATTCCTAAAGTTGACACCCTTCCAAACCGCTTTAAATGATAGTATTATTCATACTCCAAAAGATATAAGTGAAGTTCATGGAGCATTCTACAATTAACATAGACTAACCAATATCCAAGCTCAAAATATATAAGTGAAGCACACGAAGCATTCTATAAAACCATACTCAAAAGATTTAAGTGAAGCACAAAGAGTAATTCTATAAGATCATACTTAAAAGATATAAGTGAAACACATGAAGTATTCTATAAATTGATGAAGGGACATCTCATACTAGCTTGGTTCTTAAAGAAAAAGAAAAACACAAAGGACACAAATCATGTGAACAAAACAAAAACCGAGGTATACCGATATTTGTTGAAGAAGAAAGATGGGATGCCAACCGGGGCATCCCCAAGCTTAGATGCTTGAGTATCCTTTGAAATATTTACTTGGGGTGCCTTGGGCATCCCCAAGCTTTAACTCTTGGCTCTCTTTATTCTTCTCACATCGGTAACTCCTCGTTCTTCGAACACTTCATCCACAAAAACTTTGTGAGATCCCTTACGATAACAAAGCAAATCACTACTATAAGTACTCTTGCAAACCAATTCATATTTTGTTTTTGCATTGTAGCTACTGTAATATAACTTTTCCATGGCTTAATCCACTGATAGAAATCAATAGTTTCATCAAAACAAGCAATCAATGCATCAAAACAGAATCTGTCTTAAATAGGACAGTCTGTAGTAATCCGGAAGTTTAGTATACTTCTGTAACTCCTAAAATTATGAACTAAATTTGACAATTTGAACAATTTGTACAGAAGTAATGTGCAAAAAGTTTCAGACCCATTTGACTCTCCAGTAAAAAAATGTAAATTCACGCACTACAGCCAAAGTTTCTGTTTTTTGTTCTCCACATACTAAACAAGCAATCTAATCATCCTAAAACCAAAGCTTGGCACATTATTTTTATAATACAATGGATATATAAAAGGGGGTAATTATTTATAGAGAAACTTCCATGAAAAATTCTACACTGTTTCCGTGAGCATGAACACAAGTGCTCAAGGTCGACCCTCACTTCTTCAATGCATAACTTTCCAATCACTTCTCTTTTTGAAAAACCTTTTAGGCATGAGAGGCAAGTAATTTTTTGTATTTTCATTCTTTTAAAAAAATTATGTTTCACCCACAACTAAACAAAAACAAAAAGGAAAAACAAAATCTACTTAGTGAAGAAAGCAAACAAGAACACACGAGAATATCAACCCCACGCTATTGCTCCCCGGCAACGGCGCCAGAAAAGAGCTTGATAATCCCCAAGTGCAGGGAATAATCGTAGCAATTCCCAAAGGTGGAAGTGATAAGTATGGAGTGTCGAACCCACAAGGAGCTAAAGGTAAGATCAGTATTCTCTCAAGCCCTATCTGCCACTGATACGACTCTACGTGCACCGAACGTTTGCTTCCAACTAGAAACGAGAAATAAAACTACGTTGTGGGTATGAAGAGGATAACTTTGCATGGTATCGGAGAGCTAAAATATAAAAGTAGGTGCTGTTATCATAAAGTTAGAATATATTACTAAATATTATAAATAGCGAGTGTGGAATAATGGTGGATCGGTGTGCGGAATTGTCCTAGGCAATCGTTAACAAGACCGATAGTCGTCATTGCAATTTCATATGAGGGAGAGGCATAAGCTAACATACTTTCTCTACTTGGATCATATGCACTTATGATTGGAACTCTAGCAAGCATCCGCAACTACTAAAGATCATTAAGGTAAAACCCAACCATAGCATTAAAGCATCAAGTCCTCTTTATTCCCATACGCAACAATCCCTCTTACTCGGGTTTGTGTTTCAGTCACTCACCAACCCACTCTTAGCGAATCATGAACGTATTGCAACACCCTACAGCGGGAGTCCCTCACGCTTGCGCGACACGGAGGGCACCATAGGACAGCACCAAAATAAAACATACAACTTATACCAATCTAGATCATCAATCAACCCAGAGACAAAAGATATCTACTCAAAACATCATAGGATGGCAACACATCATTGGATCATAATATGTGGCATAAAGCACCATGTTCAAGTAGGGATTACAGCGGGGTGCGGGAGAGTGGACCGCGTAAAAGAGATGAGGATGGTGATGATGATGGTGATGTTGATGAAGACGATCACCGTGGCGATGATTCCCCTCCCGATGGCACTCCGGCGCCACCGGAAGAGAGGAGGAGAGTTTCTCCCCTTGTGCTTCCTCCTCCATGGCCTCCACCCTCTAGTCCTTGGCCTTCATGGTGATGATGGCCCCTCCGGGATACTCCTCTATGGCCACCGGTGATGATGGCCCCCTCCGGCAGGGTGCCGGAGAGGGCCTAGATTGACTTCTCGTGGCTACAGAGGCTTGCAGCGGCGAAACTTCTGATCTAGGTTTCTTTCTAGAAGTTTGGGTATATATAGAAGAGTTTTGCGTTGATTTCACATCAGGGGGTTTCCGGGCTGTCCACGAGGTAGGGGGCGCGCCCCCACCCTCGTGGGCATCCCAGGACTCTTCTGGCCTGCTTCTGGTACTCCGTGGGCTTCTTCTGGTCCAAAAATGATCTCCGTCAACTGGCATGTCAATTGGACTCCATTTGGTTTTCCTTTTCTGCGATACTCTAAAACAAGGAGAAAACAGAAACTGGCACTGGGCTCTAGGTTAATAGGTTAGTCCCAAAAATCATGTAAAAGTGTATAATAAAGCACATTAAACATCCAAGATAGATAATATAACACCATGAATACTTCATAAATTATAGATACGTTGAAGACGTATCAACTCCCCATGTGGAACTACAACGGGGAGGATGATACATCTCGCTATGGGCGCAAGGGTCCGGACAATTCCGCCGCCCTGGCTGCCATGTTGGTGAAGGAAATATGCCCTAGAGGCAATAATAAAGTTGTTATTTATATTTTCTTATATCATGATAAATGTTTATTATTCATGCTAGAATTGTATTAACCGGAAACTTAGTACATGTGTGGATACATAGACAAACAGAGTGTCACTAGTATGCCTCTACTTGACTAGCTCGTTGTATCAAAGATGCTTAAGTTTCCTGGCCATAGACATGAGTTGTCATTTGATTAACGGGATCACATCATTAGAGAATGATGTGATTGACTTGACCCATTCCGTTAGCTTAGCACTTGATCGTTTAGTATGTTGCTATTGCTTTCTTCATGACTTATACATGTTCCTATGACTATGAGATTATGCAACTCCCGAATACCGGAGGAACACTTTGTGTGCTACCAAACGTCACAATGTAACTAGGTGATTATAAAGGTGCTCTACAGGTGTCTCCGATGGTACTTGTTGAGTTGGCATAGATCGAGATTAGGATTTATCACTCCAATTGTCGGAGAGGTATCTCTGGGCCCTCTCGGTAATGCACATCACTATAAGCCTTGCAAGCAATGTGACTAATGAGTTAGTTGCGGGATGATGCATTACGGAATGAGTAAAGAGACTTGCCGGTAACGAGATTGAACTAGGTATTGAGATACCGACGATCGAATCTCGGGCAAGTAACATACCGATGACAAAGGGAACAATGTATGTTGTTATGCAGTTTGACCGATAAAGATCTTCATGGAATATGTAGGAACCAATATGAACATCCAGGTTCCGCTATTGGTTATTGACCGGAGACGTGTCTTGGTCATGTCTACATGGTTCTCGAACCCGTAGGGTCCGCACGCTTAATGTTCGGTGAGGATCGGTATTATGAGTTTATGTGTTTTGATGTACCGAAGATAGTTCGGAGTCCCGGATGTGATCACGGACATGACGAGGAGTCTCGAAATGGTCGAGACATAAAGATTTATATATTGCATGACTATATTCGGACACCGGATGAGTTCCGGGGGTCACCGGATAATTATTGGAGTGTCGGGGTGTTATCGGAAACCCTGGGGGAACTATTGGGCCTACATGGGCCATAGGGAAGAGGGGCGGCAGCCCACAAGGAGCAGCCGCATCCCGCTCCCTATAGGGAGTCCGAATTGGACTAGGGAAGGGGGCGCCCCCCTTTCCTTCTCCTCTTCCTCTCCTTCATTCCCCCTTCCTCCTAGTTGGACTAGGAAAAGGGGAGTCCTACTCCTACTAGGAGGAGGACTCCTCCCCCTCCTTGGCGCGCCCCAAGGTCCAGCCGGCATCCCCCTTGCTCCTTTATATACGGGGGCAGGGGCACTCTAGAACACACAACAGACATTGATCTCTTAGCCGTGTGCGGTGCCCCCCTCCACCATAATCCACCTCGATCATATCGTCACAGTGCTTAGGCGAAGCCCTGCGCCGGTAGCTTCATCATCACCGTCATCATGCCGTCGCGCTGACGAAGCTCTCCCTCGACACTCTGCTGGATCGTGAGTTCGTGGGACGTCACCGAGCCGAACGTGTGCAGATCGCGGAGGTGCCGTACTTTCGGTGCTAGGATCGGTCGATCGTGAAGACGTACGACTACATCAACCGCGCTGTCATAACGCTTCCGCTTATGGTTTACGAGGGTACGTGGACTACACCCTCCCCTCTCGTTGCTATGCATCACCATGATCTTGCGTGTGTGTAGGATTTTTTTTTGAAATTACTACGTTCCCCAACAGTTGGCTGATCTTTATAAAGGGGAGAAAGAAGAATTCACTCGCCTTAAGTGCCGAGAGGGCTTTTCCATGTACAACCCCCTAGCCGGGTAAGCTTTCAATCCAGAACCTCACTCAATCCTCTTCCTGAGTTGCAACTAGTCGAACTTAACCGACCACTTTTAACAGGAATGGAGGAAGGCCACCGCGGGGATCTATAGCCCCGCTCCGTAGCCAGAGGACCATATTCGGGACCTGGATAACGGATTTGAGGAGGATCTGGATATATTCGTGGAGCTCAAGGAGGGGGTCTTCTATCAGGCGAGCTACGACGGCACAGAAGTGGCCATTGTAGCCGATTACCCTGGCCTTCTCCCTTCTTCCCATCACTGGTGCGCGTCGGTCCTAAACAAACGGTTTAAAACCCCTTTCCGCGACGGCATTTGGAACCGTCGCCAAGTGAGTGTGGGCGATAGGGGGGTCCTTCCCACACGACCCAGAAATCGTCGGGGATAGGCCCTCGTGGGACCCAGGCTGGGGCCGTGTGCGATCGGGCGAGGCATGGAAACCCAATCATTTCCGTAGATATGTACATCCCACATGGTGAATCCCAGAAATCAGTTCCGTAGGTATGTACATCCCACACGGTGAATCCCAAAAATCATTTCCGTAGGTATGTACATCCCACACAGTGAATCCCAGAAATCATTTCCGTAGGTATGTACATCCCACACGGTGAATCCCAGAAATCATTTCCGTAGGTATGTTCATCCCACACGGTGAATCCCAGAAATCATTTCCGTAGGTATGTACATCCCACAGGGTGAATCCCAGAAAATCATTTCCGTAGGTATGTACATCCCACACAGTTCTTTGTGTGGAAACGTGTGTGCAAGGTGGCCTAACGCAAACAGTTCTCTGCCGGAAGCCGTGTGTGATTGTTAGTTGATTGAACATGCCTACTGTCTAGAAACCGTGCGGGTTGTTTGAGTTCATCGCCCACGGTGCTGTCTGGGTAACCGTTTGCAATAGAAAACCCCAATAATCAGGGTAATTAGCCTATTATTGATAATCCATGTACTAATCAAACTGATATTTCTTATAAAACACGCCAGATATTTCATATCCGTATAAAAGCAACCAGGATTTCATAATCGAATTACATCAGATAGCTTCGGCACTCAGTTACGCCATTACACAGCAGCACGAAGCTTCACATGCATTATCAAAAACCTTTGGAAAGTAGCATCATACACGGTAAATAGACAGCTGAATCTCATCTGGGAAACTGCAGAAGCGGAAGGCAAATATTGAGCCTTCAGTGATGTTGAATGTCCTTGCAACTTTAGGCCAGTGGCTATGGATAATTGCCCGCCCAACCTTCATCCTCTTCAGCAAGACTTCAATATTGTACCGTGGGTATTGAATGAATACCTTCCTCGCCTCTTAACCATGCAGGTGGTTTTAGAGGTAATCATCGGTGAACTTGTCGGATGTGGGGTTCCGGCAAACCCTTAAGGTTCGAACACTGGGGTGCGCGCGAAGTCTCTCCCTCCTACCGATCTACGCTCTAGCTCGCTAAGATCTCGCGGATGAACTCGACGAACTTGCAACACAGAGAGACACAGGGTTTATACTAGTTCGGGCCACCGTTGTGGTGTAATACCCTACTCTAGTGTGGTGGTGGTGGATTGCCTCTTGGGCTGATGATGAACAGTACAAGGGAAGAACAGCCTCGTAAGGTTGAGGTGTTCTTGTGCTTGTGAACTTGTGGTGTGAGGATTTGATGCCTCTACTGTGGTGGCTAGCTCTACTTATATAGGCCCTGGTCCTCTTCCCAAATATCGAGCGGGAAGGGAGCCAACAACGGCGGGCAAATTTGAAGGGGGACAACTAGTACAAGCTATCCTGACAAAAGCGGTCCTCGCCTGCGAAAATGTAACATACCAAAATTCTAAATTTTGGAATGTTATATAAATAGATAGATTTGATTGCTTGTTTGATTGACTGACTGAAAGTGAGTGAATTCGAAACTTTTTGAAAGTTGAATGAGAGGGAATAAAAGGACTTTCCCAAACTTTCATTTTTGCTTTTTATGATCTCCGTGGATTCAAATTCTTTTCACCACAAAACCCTGGAGAGAAGATGACATGACTTCTTCCATTTATTTAAATGACAAGGGGTGTTGAAAATATTTGAATTTCATTTGAGAATATTTCCAATTCTGAAACTTTATGCAACTCAATGATTTTCACGAGCGAAGATAAAATGACTTCTTCAAAACATATGAAATATGAGTTGGGAGTTTCAAAGGATCAAATTCAAAGTCCTTTTGGAATTATTTTTCAATTTGGAGTTATTTGGATTTTATTCAAATTATTTTTCTCCAAAAATAAAATACATGGAAAATAGGGTAGCATGATTCCCTAAAATAGAAAATTGGAGAGAAATAAATTTGAATTCATTTCGGTATTGTTATAATGGTTTTTATTGGATTTTATTAGACCAGTAGCACTCTTCGAATTATCTGAATTTGTGTGAATTTTATTTAATGCTAGGAAAATGTTCACGTTGTAGACAATCTTTTTCTGAAAATTTCGATATATTACATGCCTATATAATATTCTTATTTTATTTTGTTTTATTATTTTAGTTTGTCTGGAAAATTGTTAAAAAAAAACTTCTCTCCTCCGCGGCCGAACTGGGCCGGCCCAACAGGCCACGGCCCAGCCCAGCCGGTGCACTGCCGCCTTCCTCCTCGCGTGCCCTAGCGGGACTCGCCGGAGTCCGCCGCCCCCACGGCGCCCGTCGCCCCTCCTCCACGCCACCACCTCCCCTCCCCTCGCCCTTTTAAGGCCGACCCCGCCGCCCTCGCCCCCCTCTCTCTCCTCCCCGCTGTCGCGCCGCTGCCGTTCGCATCTCGCCGCCGCCGCACCCCGCAGATCCGCCGCCGTCGCTCGCTGCTGCCGCACCACCCCGCCGCCCGCGCCGCCATAGCCGCCGCTCGCCGCTACCCGCCGCGCCGGAGCACGCCGCCCTCGCCGGAGCCGCCACTCCGCCGATCCAAAACCGTCGCCGCCGGTTTATTTCCTTGAACCAGTGTAAAACCGTTAACCCGGCCGGTTTTATTTATTAGGTTGGTTTTTACTTATTAGATCGGTTTATTTTCTAGGTTAATTTAATTAGTGAACGTTTGTTGTTTTAGGTTCTGGAGCGAACGGTTTTCGTTCTTTAGCTTCCCGTAGTGAACGTTCGTTCTTTAGGTTTTTTCTTTTTATTTTTATTTTCTGTCCAGGGACCTATTTGTAGTATTTCTTTTACAGATTAGTCATTCTGTTTCAAACGACCATATCTTTTTACCCGTTTATCCAAATCCAACGAAACCAACGCCCACTTCTTCGTTATGATCCCCTCTATCCAGTAATCCAACTCAAACATGTTTTTGAAAGTTTAAAATTTGATTTAGACCATATTTTAATTCAAACTTCATTTGATCATAACTTGAGTTTTATAACTCTGTTTTAGTTGATTCTTTTTGTTTTTCGAAGCTCTTGACCAAAACTTTCTGATAAGGCCAAATTCACTTAATTTTGGTACTGTTAGAAATTGTTTCCTGTTGCAAGAGTTATTTGCTTGTTTTCAAAGTTTCCCGAGATGTTTTCTCCGATCTTTTGAGTGATTGCTTATGTGTGGTTACTATTGCTTGCTTACGATAGATTGACGGAGTGTGACGAGTAGAACTATCAGGAGTTATGAGTGCGAATCATCTTCGTCAACATTGCAGGCAAGTTCACACTTTGATCATATCCCTTTCATACCCAGTTTTTATGCATTAGTTTCACCCCTCAAACATTGCATGAGTAGGATTGATAACATGTGGGTATTGGGAAGTAGTTGATGAGGTAGGAACCTATTGCCCTGCATTCAAACCTTGGGAGTTACTTCTACGTTATGCTTATTGCCATGCTATGCTCGTAGACGTGGATTGGGTTTGAGTGTATCCATGACAGATGTGAGATTATTAATTAATGGTTCAACTTAAGGTGGCAACTTTAATACACATCTGGCTGGATTGAGGCACCTGGGGTACCCAGTGATTGCCTGTATTTTTTGGAAATCTCGGGGTACCGTGTGATTCTCCTATGGACCGCCACCCAGGCTCAAAGGGATCATGAGATTATTCATGCTAGAAACTTCCGTGTGCAGCCACAAGCTATTATGGGCTCTAGCATAGTTGATTAAGTCGTGTGAACTCTTACAGTGGTAGACTAGCAGATGTAGGGGAAAGTAGGTGTAACTGTCTACCCATCGTAAGGTGCTAACGCTTCTGAAAGACTGTGTCTCGGTCATCCGTTTCTCAAACATCATGAAGTGCGAGAAATCCAACGGAGGAGATCGAGTCTTGTGGGGAAAAGTGCGCAAACCTTTGCAAAGTGTACAAACTAATCATGATTAGCCGTGTCCCCGGTTATGGACATCTTGAGTATCTGGTTCTTGGATTATCATGTTGATCTCATCACGTTACTTAAATAATTTGTTGGGTTGTTAATGATTACTTTTAATTGGGATTGAGAGTGGGTTTACCTTCTCAATATTTTTCAACAAACTTTGTAGTTAAATAAAATATATTCCTTTGCAGTAGGGAAAAATTGGCTTTTCGCAAAAACCTTATAACCATAGAGCTTTTCCACCAGCCATATATGCATGTAGTGATAGCCATTGTTCATCATTTCTCTATGGTGTGAATTTGCCAGTACATTTAATGTACTGACCCTTTGTGGCTGCAACGTCTCATGTTGCAGGATTCTTAAGACGAGTAAGTGATACGTTAGGGTTATGATTTCTACACTCAACTTTGCCGTTGGTGTTGATGGGAATCCACAACCTTGTTGTTACTTCCGCTGTTTGGATTGAGGTAATAGTATTTACGTTACTTTATACATGTGATTTACCTCTGTTATAAATCCTTGAGTACTATGTGTGTCAGCATATCGATCCAGGGATGACACTTAAGCATAGAGACTTGACCGTCTAAGGTCGGGTCGCTACAAGATGGTATCAGAGCACATGTTGACTGTAGGACGTGACCCTAGAAACTAGCAAGCCCATAGGAAGGATTTTCTCTAAAACTTTCTTTTTCAAAAATATCTTTTACCTCTCTTCTCTTCTGAGCTTATTCAAATATTCCCTTTTAGTGAGACAATACCCCTTTTCCCTTTGGACCACTCGAAAATTCGACGGATGAGACCACTCCAAGAAGTACAAGATATCGGACAACTAAGACCACTTTGGAATGAAGAGGATTTTACGGAGCATTATAATAATGGAAACTACAACGGTTGAAGACTCTGAAGACTAGGAGAATTCGAAGGCTCTGGAGAATTTCCAGATTGGTATAGGAAGGCTACCCTTATGGATTTTGTCAGACTATGGAAGCCGTCAATACCCAAGATCAAGGTGTGTCGAAGAAAGACTGGAACATGGAGAGTTAGAAACTCAAAGTTTTGTCAAGAAAACCCTAAGGCATGAGATATCAACTATGGAATGATAGCTCATGGCAATGACAAGGGAAGAAGCACGGCTATCCATGATGTTATCACCCGCTTAGGCTATTGTCACCGTGCTGAGTAAAGCCTGCATATGCATGGAAGGATTGGATGGTAGAAGGCTGATGGAGCACCTATCATCAAGATGAAGTTTAAACCTTAACCGGTGTATCACCAGGATCTGGAGTGTTACATCAAGAAGTTAAGATGGACCTACAAGAAGCAGTATTTGACAAGGAAGCATTTCGTGAAGAACTCAGGACCCAGAAGTTGAAAGTAGCCAAGCTGGAGGAGCAAAACCTCGAGATGATGGAGATTCGTCAAGAACCGATGGACAGTAGGATCATGGTCTATGTCGAGGTTGATGAAACCCAGAAGTTTGCAATGCAACTCCAGAAATATTAAAGGACATCACGAGAGATTTTGCGTCAACAGAGATGATCTAGCAAAAGAATTTTAGAACGACAAGCATGATCGGAAGAAGCCATCGGAGACATGAACAAGACTTGAAGAGTTTGGCGACTCTGAAGATTTATTGACCATTAGAAGACCAAACCCCTGTTTTATACCTACATTAGATGCGACGTTTGTGAGCTCTCATTTGTTTGATTTTTTTTCGGCAGCCATAAATAAAAATCTGTCTTTTCAAAACTATTGGTTGTGTTGTGTGTATCCCTCTCTATCTCTCTTATCTCACCCCAAAACCCATGGACCAAATAGAGGATGAATGGAGATGAGCTTGTATTTTCTGGACCGATGAGTCAATTAGGAGACGGACCGATGGATTCAGAACATGGAGGATCACATGAAGAATAACACTATAGCCGGAAAGGATATGACCCAGCATGCTCTTCAGTGCCTTGAAAGAGGTGCTGCTACTTGGTGGAGGATGTACCAAAACATCTATGGATGGCAAGGAGTAACCACTTGGAAAGAATTTAAGTTGACTTTGCCAAAGTCTCAGTTTGTGAAGCCTTATGGAAGTGATATGAAGAAACCTTGTGCATGCAAGCTCTGTGGAGAAATAGGACACAACCATAAAGAATAGAAGGATGGATGCCCTCATTGTGAAGGAAGTCACCCAGTTGAAGAATGCCCAACTAGGCAGATCACTTGTTTCTTGTGTGAAGGGACTACCCACTACCCTGCTCAGTGTCACATTTACCCCATGGTACAAAGAACCATCCAGCAGAAGAAAGAAGCAATGAAAGGAGCCCTCATGGAAATTTTAGAAGAATATGTGATGAAGGAAGAGGTGGAGGACACACCCGAAGAAGACCCAATTAAACCCTGCACCAAGTCTTGCTATTCTTGTGGAGAAGAAGGACACATCTCCTAGAATTGTATGAATGGGGATCTGGTAGAATTCCCGACAGAAGAAGTAGAGTATGACCCACAGGAAATAGAAGCCCTGACTGGAACGGAAAAGTCCAGAAAGGGAAGTAGATTGGATTCCAGGAAGGATCTGAGTCATATCACCTGTTATAGGTGCAAGGAGTCAGGGCACTACTTTAGCAGTTGCCCAAAAAGAAAGCCGAGGACCCAAGGAGGCTATGTAGTCATAAGGAAACCTCGAGACCTGTAAGAAGTAATATGTTTTCGCTGTAATGAAGCAGGGCACTTTGCCAGGGATTGTCCCAAAGAGAAGGAGGCTAGTGTTAAATAGTTGAGTCTGTAAGAAGTATAGTAGTAGCAGTGGGAGCATTCCTTATATTATTAAGGTGTTGAGTTGAGGCCTGTAATGGAAATGCAGGAGATTGTAGTAATTGGAGAATCAATAAAGTAAGAATCGTTGGTAAGGATTTGGATTTTATGAGTTGTTACTCTATGAAGAAAGATTTTGACCATTTTCGAGGATATGAGAAACATGGTCTATGGATGAATTTGTGCATTTCAAGGGTGGTAGTACCCTGTGAGGACACTTGACCCATGGAAAGGAGAATGATATACCACGAAGTGGATTTTGGACAAAATAAGAAGGAGACTTGTCTCGATATGTGGGGTATCCCCAAGAATATGCAGAGATGAAGTACTATTGGATATAAGGGTGGTATGATGTTGGTAATATGGAGCAATTGTAACTCCATGATGAGTCTAAGTAATCACGTCTTGGTTTGGTGCAAATAGAAGGAAGGGAGACAATACAATTGGATGGATTTTAAGTATGCTAGGAAGCTGGAAGTTAGATGTTGGAATAACGATCAGTTGCCCTGATGATGAGTTCAAGGATCACAAGTGATGAGATGGGCCATAACCCACAGGCCCTAGGACCTTCCAAGGAGCAAGCACATTCTTGCTGAAGGAAAAACCCTGGAAGAAGTTACGACTTTATCGACAGACGATCTTATAGGAGTTACGCAAAACCTGAGAGTTGTGAAGGAACGATAGATGTTTGTTTGGCTTGCAGAATCAATGGATATCCGAACTTAGTTCGTCGACAAGAGAAATTCTGCAATGCTTGTGAGGATGACCGAGTGTTAGAATGCAAGATTCACTAAACCATATACAGGGTAATGATTTGGGTGCGGGATGGATTGATCACCATACCGACTTACTCTTATTATTCACCTTGCTATATGGGTTGGTAAATCTGAGTGACTTACCCATAGTAGAGCGATGACGGTATTAAACCTTGATTAAACCTTAGAATGGTCTAAGAATTTTCCCTTGTACAAGGCAGCTCTTGCCAATCGTAGGTCATACGGTGAGGTTCAACCCAGACCCATTTCCTGCAGGAGAAACCATAATTGGATGACCGCCGTGAGATATCGATAGTTGATTATTATTGGCGCCAGACCCGTCAGCTAAGAAGACCCAATCTCGGAATAACTTTACCAAGATAAAGGACAGAAGAATTGCGGTAAAGGTTATGCCACTACCAGAAGAGCCCAGAGAAGGAATTTTCCCGAGAATCTGAGAAGACCGACACTGTCAAGAATAATGGATGGAGTATATAAGTTTTGATGGAACCGTAACCATGTTTCTAAGGGTGGTAGCACCCCAGACCCCGAAGACGATCGAGGGATTATGAGAAGACCCCAAACCTGACCTATTTCTTGCTAGCCTCTCCGAATCTCGAGGACGAGATTCATTTTAAGGGTGGTAGGTTTGTAACATCCCAAAATTCTAAATTTTGGAATGTTATATAAATAGATAGATTTGATTGCTTGTTTGATTGACTGACTGAAAGTGAGTGAATTCGAAACTTTTTGAAAGTTGAATGAGAGGGAATAAAAGGACTTTCCCAAACTTTCATTTTTGCTTTTCTGATCTCCGTGAATTCAAATTCTTTTCACCACAAAACCCTGGAGAGAAGATGACATGACTTCTTCCATTTATTTAAATGACAAGGGGTGTTGAAAATATTTGAATTTCATTTGAGAATATTTCCAATTCTGAAACTTTATGCAACTCAATGATTTTCACGAGCGAAGATAAAATGACTTCAAAACATATGAAATATGAGTTGGGAGTTTCAAAGGATCAAATTCAAAGTCCTTTTGGAATTATTTTTCAATTTGGAGTTATTTGGATTTTATTCAAATTATTTTTCTCAAAAAATAAAATACATGGAAAATAGGGTAACATGATTCCCTACAATAGAAAATTGGAGAGAAATAAATTTGAATTCATTTTGGTATTTTTATAATGATTTTTATTGGATTTTATTAGACCAGTAGCACTCTTTGAATTATCTGAATTTGTGTGAATTTTATTTAATGCTAGGAAAATGTTCACGTTGTAGACAATCTTTTTCTGAAAATTTCGATATATTACATGCCTATATAATATTCTTATTTTATTTTGTTTTATTATTTTAGTTTGTCTGGAAAATTGTTTAAAAAAAACTTTTCTCCTCCACGGCCGAACTGGGCCGGCCCAACAGGCCACGGCCCAGCCCAGCCAGCGCACCGCCGCCTTCCTCCTCGCGTGCCCCGGCGAGACTCGCCGGAGTCCGCCGCCCCCACGGCGGCCGTCGCCCCTCCTCCACGCCACCACCTCCCCTCCCCTCACCCTTTTAAGGCTGACCCCGCCGCCGTCTGCATCTCGCCGCCGCCGCACCTCGCAGATCCGTCGCCGCCGCCGCTCACTGCTGCCGCACCACCCCGCCGCCCGCGCCGCCGTAGCCGCCGCTCGCCGCTGCCCGCCGCGCCGGAGCCGCTGCTCCGCCGATCCAAAACCACCGCCGCCGGTTTATTTCCTTGAACTGGTGTAAAACCGTTAACCCGGCCGGTTTTATTTATTAGGTTGGTTTTTACTTATTAGATCGGTTTATTTTCTGGGTTAATTTAATTAGTGAATGTTTGCTATTTTAGGTTCTGGAGCGAACGGTTTTCGTTCTTTAGCTTCCCGTAGTGAACGTTCGTTCTTTAGGTTTTTTCTTTTTATTTTTATTTTCTGTCCAGGGACCTATTTGTAGTATTTCTTTTACAGATTAGTCCTTCTGTTTCAAACGACCATATCTTTTTACCCGTTTATCCAAATCCAACGAAACCAACGCCCACTTCTTCGTTATGATCCCCTCTATCCAGTAATCCAACTCAAACATGTTTTTGAAAGTTTAAAATTTGATTTAGACCAGATTTTAATTCAAACTTCGTTTGATCGTAACTTGAGTTTTATAACTCCGTTTTAGTTGATTCTTTCTGCTTTTCGAAGCTCTTGACCTAAACTTTCTGATAAGGCCAAATTCACTTAATTTTGGTACTGTTAGAAATTGTTTCCTATTGCAAAAGTTGTTTGCTTGTTTTCAAAGTTTCCCGAGATGTTTTCTCCGGTCTTTTGAGTGATTGTTTATGTGTGGTTACTATTGCTTGCTTACGATAGATTGACGGAGTGTGACGAGTGGAACTATCAGGAGTTATGAGTGCGAATCATCTTCGTCAACATTGCAGGCAAGTTCACACTTTGATCATATCCCTTTCATACCCAGTTTTTATGCATTAGTTTCACCCCTCAAACATTGCATGAGTAGGATTGATAACATGTGGGTATTGGGAAGTAGTTGATGAGGTAGGAACCTATTGCCCTGCATTCAAACCTTGGGAGTTACTTCTACGTTATGCTTATTGCCATGCTATGCTCGTAGACATGGATTGGGTTTGAGTGTATCCATGACAGATGTGAGATTATTAATTAATGGTTCAACTTAAGGTGGCAACTTTAATACACATCTAGGTGGATTGAGGCACGTGGGTACCCAGTGATTGCCTGTATTTTTTGGAAATCCCGGGGTACCGTGTGATTCTTTTATGGACCGCCACCCAGGCTCAAAGGGATCATGAGATTATTCATGCTAGAAACTTCCGTGTGCAGCCACAAGCTATTATGGGCTCTAGCATAGTTTATTAAGTCGTGTGAACTCTTATAGTGGTAGACTAGCAGATGTAGGGGAAAGTAGGTGTAACTGTCTACCCATCGTAAGGTGCTAACGCTTCTGAAAGACTGTGTCTCGGTCACCCGTTTCTCAAACATCATGAAGTGCGAGAAATCCAACGGAGGAGATCGAGTCTTGTGGGGAAAAGTGCGCAAACCTCTGCAGAGTGTACAAACTAATCATGATTAGCCGTGTCCCCGGTTATGGACATCTTGAGTATCTGGTTCTTGGATTATCATGTTGATCTCATCACGTTACTTAAATAATTTGTTGGGTTGTTAATGATTACTTTTAATTGGTATTGAGAGGGGGTTTACCTTCTCAATATTTTTCAACAATCTTTGTAGTTAAATAAAATATATTCCTTTGCAGTAGGGAAAAATTGGCTTTTCGCAAAAACCTTATAACCATAGAGCTTTTCCACCAGCCATATATGCATGTAGTGATAGCCATTGTTCATCATTTCTCTATGGTGTGAATTTGCCAGTACATTCAATGTACTGACCCTTTGTGGCTGCAACATCTCATGTTGCAGGATTCTTAAGACGAGTAAGTGATACGTTAGGGTTACGATTTCTACACTCAACTTTGCCGTTGGTGTTGATGGGAATCCACAACCTTGTTGTTACTTCCGCTGTTTGGATTGAGGTAATAGTATTTACGTTACTTTATACATGTGATTTACCTCTGTTATAAATCCTCGAGTACTGTGTGTGTCAGCATACTGATCCAGGGATGACACTTAAGCACAGAGACTTGACCGTCTGAGGTCGGGTCGCTACAGAAAAGCTCTGGGTGACGCCGTCTTGGGCTCGATGATGACCTCCGCCTTGCCGCCCTCCTGGTCTTGGTCTCGTTGCACCAATATGGCAACCTTTGCCTGATGCCTCGGTACTCTTCGCCTGCGCTGGCCTCCTTAGCACCAAAGAGGAAATAGAGACGTTGCGCGCACTGGCGCCCGCCTAGCACCCGCCTGGTACCGTTCGTCATGGCTCACGTCACGAGAGCCTCGTGAGGTTTGCCTCGCCTTGATATCTCCGCTCCTTGTGAGCCTGCTTGTCTAGGCCACTCCAGAGGAGGTCTTGCGTCGTCCTCCTCGCGAGGCTTGGACCCTCGCGAGGGTCTTGGGTGCCTTGTTGACGAAGACGGGCCGTACGGCCTGCTGCTTAGCCACGATGTGAGCCACAGGCAGGCAAGTCTGGGGACTCCCGTTGCCAGAACGCCGACAGTAGCCCCCGGGCCCAAGGTGCGCTCGGGCTTGGCTTCGCGGCGAAGCCGAGGGTCAAGTTCGGAGCACCGCAGGTCCCAAAAGCCTACCGCCTCGGTCGACGCGTGGTGGTTGATTGGACGTGGGCGTCTCCGCTTCCCCACGCTGCCTCGGCAACTGCACGACTTGACAAGTCCCTGCGACATGCAAGGAAAACCATCATTACCTGCGATCGTGGGAGACGCCGGTTGGCCTTCTCTTGCTATAAATGGGGAGGGGGCGGAGCCCCCGTTGCCCATCTCTTCCTTGCTTGCTTGCTTCTTCCTCGCTTGCTTGCTTCTTCCTCCTTGCTCCATTGCTGACAACAATGGCGCCCATCAGAAGGTTTTCCGCCGAAGAGAAAGGAAAAGCTCCCCGTAACGATACGGGGCCACTTCCACCGAAGAAGAGGTCGATCCATCGCCGTGATGAAGCGGCAATGCAGGTGGTGACGAGGCCTTGGTGCGGGCGGCCTCCTTCGGGGCACCCGCTACCCTTGTACGCCCGAGCCGAGGGCTCGGGAGGTTGGAGCGGCGAGCAGCACCGCCCGCGCCGCGTCCGGGGCCGTCGCGCCATGGCGTGACGTGCCGTCGCCCCTGGGGTCCACGCTGCGGACTCCTCGCGCGAGTTGGTGCTGTGGGCGTTGCCGCCTCCAAGCTCCTGGATCCGCTTCCCGCGGTTCTTCTCCGACATGATGCCGCCGAGGGGGCCTCTCGAGCTCTGGCTGCAGCACACCGACTGTAGCGCTCCGGCGACCGGAGCGGAGATCGAAGCGGTCCCCACCGGCAAGATCTTCATGACTTGCGGCTGGGGCGAGATCGCGTGGGTCTGCCGTGCGAGAGGAGCCCTCGCGATCCACTTTGAGTACGACGGCGCCTCCACGCTCTTCTTCAAGGTCTTCGACGCCGAGGGCCGCCGCCTTGAGTGCTGCCCTGGGGAGGAGCGCCAGACCGACGCGTGCTCCGCCCGCAACTACTCCAACAGCAGCAGCCCTTGGGAGTCCAGCAGCTCTCCTGAGCTTTACGAGACTCCGGATACGAGCGATGACAGCTACGTGCCCCCGAGCTCTCGCCGCGCTCGGGGCAGGGATGCGGCGTCCGGCCGTCGCCGCCGCTGATCTGGATGGGGTTGGCGCCGGCCTCCCATGGCCCACTGTTGATGATGGCCTTTGCCACGGAAGGGTGTAGATAGGATTCCCCTTAGTATCAGCTTTTGTTTCCTGCGAAGGGTCATGAATCACCCCGTGGGGGCATGTAAGGGTCTGTAATGTCTTTGGTGCTTATCTTCCTTGTTATGAAAACTTGGTGAGTGCATGTCCCGTTAAGGCTTGGTCCCCCTTTCTTTCCTCGCGATGGCTTGTTGCTCTACGCTGACAGGTCCCGGTCCCCAGGCAGGCTACAGCCGTCGCTGGTATGCCAGGTCGCGTGTCGTGGTCAAGGCCAGGAGGTGTGCGGCCCGAGGTCCAGTAAGAGCCCCTGAGGCGCGATGCTCAGGAGGTCCCCTTAGCGCTCAAGCAGCCATGGTAAGGGAAGAAAGGAAAATGACTTGGCCGCAATGGGGCTGCGGCATGGCGTGAGTGACCATCAGGCCTAGATATTTAGCCGATCCTAGGGCAAAACTTATCTTGCTGACTTCGCGGCGATCCCTGATGTCGCTCTAGGGCTGTGCAACAACTCGTGCGGTATAGCCAGTTCGGCCCATACGAGTCCCCCCCCCCTCTTGCTCTCCTTAGTGCTCTACGTCCTCAGGTCCCGGCCCTCGAGCGAGCTCAGCCACCGCTGGTATGCCAGGTTGCGATGTCGTGGTTAAGGCCAGGGGGTGAGGGCTGGAGAGCTAGTAAGAGCTCCTGAGTCGCGATGCTCAGGAGCCCCCCTTTTAACGTGCAAGCGAATTGCACGAGGGAAAAGGGACTCGCGGGGCCGCCTGCTATCCTTCCCTCGGGATCCCTATGAGCAGGCACAAGAAGAAACATGGTTTGCCGTTACAGCTGTTAGCTTGCCACTGGTTGCTCTGGGTGAGGTGAAGGCACTGAGGGCCTGGTGAGGTGACGTGCGCGGTGCGTGCCGTGAGCCAGAGCTCGACCACTCAGATTTGTCGGTGTGGCAGGGACGGACCCACGCACCAGCGCCGTGCCTGTGTGAAGGCCCCAGGGGAGGCGATGATCGAGCAGGTGATAGCCGTTGGTAGGTTATGCATGGAGAGCAGATCAACTTGGATAAATGCAGGGAGATACATGCCACTGGGTCTGGCCCGAGCGGCTTGGGGATGATGCAGCCCGAGGGGCGCCCCCGGCAAGGTAAGCTAAAGACTAAAGCAAAATGGATACATGCCACAGGGACGGACCCATGTGGCCTGGGAATAATGCAGCCCAAGGGGCGCTCCCAGCTTAAACGAGCTTGGAAGATGTCACCTGGTTCTGTAGACGAAGTAGAGTTGGTGCAGCTGAAGCCGTGCGTTGAAGGAATGACTCCTCATGAGCCACTGGAGCCCTAAGCCTCGGGAGGCTTTGGGGGCTCGGGAGGTTCCCTGAAGACCGTCTCCATCTCCTCTAGGACGGCGTGGTACTTGGCCTCCTGAGCCGCCAGGATACGCCGTAGGTTGCACTGATAGGCTGACGCCACGCTCGGCAAGCCGAAGGGCATGCGAGCGTAGCTGTGTGGTGGGCCCTCGCAGCGGCCCACACGCGATGGCCAGAAGCGCTCCTGAGATGCGGCCCTGTTGAGCCTTGGGACATCGACGCAGACACGCAGCCCGTCATCCTCGCCTGGATGGGGAGTTGCGCCTTGTCAGCGGATGTGGCCACGCATGGCTCTTGCTTCTTGCAGTTCCTGGGTGGTCTTGGCGATGAACTCCTGGGTGGTGGGCACTCCTTGCCCCGTGCTCTCCTGAGGAAGGTGTGCCGTGAGGCACGCTTCCAAGTGGTGCCCAAGCGCCTCCCTCGTGAGGTTGGCAAGGTCTGAGGCCCTCCAGAAGAGAGCCCCCGAGCCCTGCCTGAGAAGGGCACCGGGCGCGCCTTCCTATGTGATGGAGGGAGGCGCCCCTAGAGCGGGCGCTGATCCTGACGAGGCTCCTGCCGCAACGCCATCCTCCTGAGGTCCTGCGCAGCGCGGCAGCTTCTTCTTGGGGTTGGTCTCCGGAGGGCCTTCACTTCTGCTGTCGGGGTCGTCGATTGCTGCGGCTTGAAAGGTGCGCTCGTGGGAGCACACCACATCCCTCTCCTCACACGGGACCGTGATGATTCCTCCACTTCCTGGCATCTTGAGAACGTTGTAGCCATGATGAGTGACCGCCATGAACTTGGCCAGGGCAGGATACCCGAGGATGGCATTGTATGGCAGGCAGATGTGTGCGACGTCGAAGTCGATGAGCTCGGTGCGATAGTTCTTGCGCTCCCCGAAGGTGACAGGCAGGCGGACCTGCCCTATTGGTGTGGTGGAACCGTCGGTCACTCCTGAGAAAGGCTTGGTTGGCTGGAGCTGCTCATATGGCACTTGGAGGTTGTCGAACATGTCGACGGACAGGACGTTGAGCCCTGCGCCGCCGTCGATGAGAGTCTTGGTGACTTGCACATTGCTGATGACTGGGGAGCACAGCATAGGGAGGGAGCCAGCAGTGGCTGCGCACTTGAGCTGATCTGCCGAGTTGAAGGTGATGGCACATTGGGACCACCTGAGCGGGCGCGTGGCCTCGAGCCTGGGGAGCACCACGTTCACCTCGCGAGCGAACTGTTTGAAGATGCAATGAGAGGCTGGGGCCTGGGCACCGCCCAAGATGCAGGCGATCGTAGGTGGCTCCTGGAAGCCCCCGGCCCCCTCGTTCGGGTGGTGGTCGTCGTTCCTTCTTGGTGGCGGCAGCGGGGGAAGACCGGCCTTGCCCTGGGGGCGATCCTCACGAGGCGGGTCCCTCCAGGCACCCTCGCGAGGTTGGTCCTGCTAGCGGTCCTCACGAGGCCGTTCGCGCCACTCCTGGCGCGGGCCACGGTCGTCCCAGCGTCCTCCTCCGCGGCCGTAGCCCCGGTCATTGCGCTCGGGGAGTCGGCCGTAGCGTCCTTCCCGTATGGCTCTGAGCTCTTAGCAGTCGCTGGTGTTGTGGGTGTTCAGGTTGTGGAAGGCGCGGAACGGTCGACCGTTCTTGGATGACTCAGGATGATCTCTGCCTCACTTGGTGTCGGGCTCTGCTGCGAGCACTACTGCCTCTTTGCGCTTCACGTCCTTGGCCTTGGCCTTCTTCTCCTCCGCTCCTGCAGCTGGCAGCTCAAGGAGAGAGAGGCGCCCCTCCTCAGCTCTTGCGCACTTGGTCGCCAGGTTGAACAGCTCCTGAGATGTGCAAAGCTCCTCGTGGATAGCAAGCTCTTCCTTCATCTTGACGTCACGGACGCCATCCGAAAACGCGGAGATGATGGCTTCGTCCGTGACCTTGGGGATCTTGAGGCGGGTGTTGTTGAAGCGCTGGATGTACTTCTGGAGGGTCTCTCCTGGCTGTTGCTTGATGCAGCGCAGATCACCCGCGGCCGGTGGGCAGTCGCGAGTGCCCTGGAAGTTGGCGACGAAGCGGTCGCGCATCTCGTCCCAGGAGGAGATCGAGCCGTGCTGCAGGTTCAGGAGCCAGGAGCGGGCCCCATCCTTGAGAGCCATGGGAAACCAGTTCGCCATGACTTTTTCGTCACCGTTGGCCGCTTCGATGCTCAGCTCATAGAGCTGCAGGAACTCCGCGGGGTCGGCGGTGCCGTCGTAGCGAGGAGGCAGATCTAGCTTGAACTTGCCTGGCCAGGCGACGCTACGTAGTTCAGGGGTGAAGGCGTGGCAGCCGGCCGTGGTCGCCGGGGCCCGCTTCTGAGGTGGAGCTTGGTCTTGCGAGGTCCGCACTGCGCCACTGCAGGAGGCACGCGGTCTTGAGAGGTGGCGCGGGGAGCGCCGGTGTAGCTTCTCGCGGTCGCGGGATTTCCTGACAGCTTCTTTCTTCACGCGCGGGCGCCGGGCGCGGTGGATCACGCCGCGGAGCAGCACGCCTTGGTGCCAAGGCACCGTCTTGGGGTTGAGATGGTGGAGGCATGCCATGAGCCCCGTCGCCCGCGACTGGTTGACGAGGAGGCAGAGAGTGGGACGGCGCCGGAGAGCCCCCTGCGGCGCGGACGAGCTCGGCGACGCGGTCGAGCCAGTCCTCGTAGAGGTCGTCGACGGGGCGGTAGCGCAGGAGCTCGTTCGCCGCGATGAGTGCGGCCCGTGCCTCCATGGGGGCGCGGTGCGCGTGAGACGAAGAACCGGCAGGGGTCAGCGACGGGGTAGCGCTGTGGCCGTCCTGCCGCACCGAAGGGTGGAGCGAGGACGCCTGCTGCTCGTTCCCCGCCGGGCCAGTGGCAGCGTTGGCGGCGGGAGACGGAGAACGACGAGGTGGCCCGCCTACGGGAGCCGTCTGAGCGACGCGGGCGGAGAGGGCAGCCCGACGCTCAGCTCGAGCACGGCGAGCGTCCGCCATGGAAACGACGAAGCGATGGAGCGACGAACTGATGGAAGGGAAACTACGGCGCACCCCTACCTGGCGCGCCAAATGTCGGATGTGGGGTTCCGGCAAACCCTTAAGGTTCGAACACTGGGGGGTGCGCGCGAAGTCTCTCCCTCCTACCGATCTATGCTCTAGCTCGCTAAGATCTCGCGGATGAACTCGACGAACTTGCAACACTGAGAGACACGGGGTTTATACTGGTTCGGGCCACCGCTGTGGTGTAATACCCTACTCCAGTGTGGTGGTGGTGGATTGCCTCTTGGGCTGATGATGAACAGTACAAGGGAAGAACAGCCTCCTGAGGTTGAGGTGTTCTTGTGCTTGTGAACTTGTGGCGTGAGGATTCGATGCCTCTACTGTGGTGGCTAGCTCTACTTATATAGCCCCTGGTCCTCTTCCCAAATATCGAGCGGGAAGGGAGCCAACAACGGCGGGAAAATTTGAAGGGGGACAGCTAGTACAAGCTATCCTGACAAAAGCGGTCTTCGCCTGTGAAAAGCTCTGGGGTGATGCCGTCTTGGGCTCCACGATGACCTCCGCCTTGCCGTCCTCCTGGTCTTGGTCTCGTTGCACCACTATGGCAACCTTTGCCTGATGCCTCGCTACTCTTCGCCTGCGCTGGCCTCCTTAGCACCAAAGAGGAAATAGAGACGCTGCGCGCACTGGCGCCCGCCTAGCACCCGCCTGGTACTGTTCGTCATGGCTCACGTCACGAGAGCCTCGTGAGGTTTGCCTCGCCTTGATATCTCTGCTCCTCATGAGCCTGCTTGGCTAGGCCACTCCAGAGGAGGTCTTGCGTCGTCCTCCTCGCGAGGCTTGGACCCTCGCGAGGGTCTTGGGTGCCTTGTTGACGAAGATGGGCCGTACGGCCTGCTGCTTAGCCACGCTGTGGGCCGCAGGCAGGCAAGTCTGGGGACCCCCGTTCCCAGAACGCCGACAGAACTGCTTTGAAAAGTACTGAAAACAAAGTTATGCATAAATCGCAGTTGTAAATTTTGAAATGGCGCAAGGGGTAAAAACAAGGTAAAAGAGTTGTAACCATCCTATAGTTGACTGATGTCTTCTTCATTGTGGAAACAAAGATCTTGCTGTTATTTGTCGCAAGTTTCTTCATCCGAACAATCTTTCTGAGTTTCTTGACCTGACTGCTTTCATCGACATCTCATTTCCCCATATGCAAAATGGGTCGAACAGTGGGTCTAAGCCTCTGACAGCAGGACCTACATGTGCAAGACCAAATTGTAAGAAACCTAAATATTAGAATGATTCCTGCAACTGTACAATAATGTGCTATTAGCCAAAGGACCCTGCTTGAACAAACCTCGATGGTAAACCGCAGTGTCTCCCATTGTTTCCCTGCAACACACATAAGGAAGATCTTGATCAGGTTAACCGAGAGTTGCCATACTATCAGTAGAATATGTATTGAGTACAGCCAAATTCGATTGGTGTCACATGCATAACAATACAAAATTGTACCCACAGCAAATGAAAATCAAATTGCAGAACTGAACCAAATAGTTAAATGGACAGCAGGCGAAATGAACCAAAATAGTTAACTGAGCACGACATTGCAGAATAGAAACATGTACTAGAAGATAAGACAGTTAACAAAACAAAGAATGCTTGAGAACAGTACTACGAAATGTAGCAATTGTTGGACCAAAGTGTTAACTGAACATTACATTTCAGAGGACCAAACTGTTAACTGAACATCAGATTGCATATTAACATTACAGAGGACAAATCACTAGAAGGCACTGGCGGTGGCCTCGAGAAAACATCACGAACTGTATTTTAAAGCAGACAACCACGCGGCGGTATCGACGGTGGCCTCGAAGACGAGGTGCTCCTCCAAGATCTGGCGGTCGACACGCATGTCAGCCATAGCGACCTCGTTCACTCGTGCGGCCGCATGCTACTCAACTCCATGTTATACTGCGTGTAAAATGGCTGTGGGCGGCGCTTAATTGGAGGAGGGGGCAGTGATTTCGGTGGAAGGTGTCGCTCCGTCAGTCGGGGCATGTGGGACGGGAAAGGAGGAGGATGGTGTGGGTGGGGTGTGGATTACCTGACCATATCGACGAGGCCGCGCAACAAGAAGAAGGGTCGGCGGCGAGGAGGCCGTGCAGCAAGAAGAAGGGTCGCCGGCGAGGAGGCGGCGCTGCAAGAAGAAGGGTCGCCGGCGAGGAGGCGGCGCTGCAAGAAGAAGGGTAGCCGGCGAGGAGGCGGCGCTGCAAGAAGAAGGGTCGCCGACGAGGAGGCTGAGCTGCCAGTAAGCAGCAGTGAAGGTTTGAACTTGGAAAGCAAGGAGGAACAGTGGAAATGTGGCTTTTGGTAGGAGGGAGGGGCGGGGAGATAGATATTTCCGCGGTGGCAAAAAAAATTCGCTCGGTGCCGCGAGAAACTGGCGCGCAAGTGTGGTTCAAGCGGGGGAGGTGGACTATAGACGACGAAGCTTCCTGCGTAAGCCAGATAAGACGGTGCACCAAGATATTTTATATCGCATCCCACACGATTCTTTCTAGTAAACTGTTTGTGGTATACCTGTTTTTTTCATTATGTTTTGAAAGACAAAATGGTGTTACAGTGGGAAAGGATGGTGTTTGAATTGCTAGAACATTTGCGTACAGTGAACATGCAACTAGTACATGAGTGTTGTGTTTAAATTTGGAATTATTCCGGGTTCGTTTGGCATTTTTATGCATTAATTGAGTTTCTGGGCATTTAATGTGCATAATTCAAATTTGAACTACAAGCACATGCTCCAATGCACCAAAGTTTGCTGAAAAATCACAGGTGTGTCTTTGGGTGAATTTATAAGTCCCATGCAAGAAATGGGAATAAAATTCAAACATCTGGGTGTCGTGGCTCAGCCGGAATGATTGAGAAACTTGGTTTTTTAATTCCTGTAAATCCAAAACACAGCTGAAAATCATGAAACTTGGCATGGTGTCATGACATGGCACTAACATGTTGCAGTAAATTTTTTGGCCGAATTGGGACAAGCTTTGGTGTAAGCTTCTTGCAAACCGGAGCTTCCCTCAAGAAGGCTCCTGGTTTCGAGAGGGAACGTGTCACCTCCTTGTGCGAAACGACATACGTACACTGCCTTCTCCCGCCTTAATTTTTTTACACAGGCGGATTAGACCAAATAGAAGTATCGTGCTAAATTTTGGAATTATTCCGTGTTCGTTTGGCCTTTTTTATACATTAATTGAGTTTCTGGGCATTTAACATGCATAATTCAAATTTGAACTACAAGCACGTGCTCCAGTGCACCAAAGTTTGCTGAAAAATCACATGTGTGTCTTTGGGTGAATTTATAGGTCCCATGCAAGAGATGGGAGTGAAATTCGAACATCTGGGTGTCGTGGCTCGGCCGGAATGATTGAGAAACTTGGTTTTTTAATTCCTGTAAATCCAAAACACGGCTGAAAATCATGAAACTTGCCATGGTGTCATGACATGGCACCAACATGTTGCGGTAATTTTTTTGGCCGAATTGGGACAAGCTTTGGTGTAAGCTTCTTGCAAACCGGAGCTTCCCTCAAGAAGGCTCCTGGTTCCGAGAGGAACGTGTCACCTCCGTGTGCGAAACGACATACGTACACTACCTTCTCCCGCCTTAATTTTTACACATGCAGATTAGACCAAATAGAAGTATCGTGCTAAATTTTGGAATTATTCGGTGTTTGTTTGGCCTTTTTTATACATTAATTGAGTTTTTGGGCATTTAATGTGCATAATTCAAATTTGAACTACAAGCACGTGCTCCAGTGCACCATAGTTGTTTGAAAAATCACTTGTGTGTCCTTGGGTGAATTTCTAGGTCCCATGGAAGAGATGGGAGTGAAATTCAAACATCTGGGCGTCGTGGCTCGACCGGAAATATTGAGAAACTTGGTTTTTTAATTCCTGTAATTCCAAAACACGCCTGAAAATCATGAAACTTGGCATGGTCTCATGACATGGCATGAACATGTTGCGGTAAATTTTTTGGCCGAATTGGGACATGCTTTGGTGTATGCTTCTTGCAAACCGGAGCTTCCCTCAAGAAGGCTCGTGGTTCCGAGAGGGAACGTGTCACCTCCGTGTGCGAAACGACATACGTACACTACCTTCTCCCGCCTTAATTTTTTTGCACATCTAGATTAGACCAAATAGAAGTACCGTGCTAAATTCTGGAATTATTCCGGGCTCGTTTCACCTCTTTTATACATTAATTGAGTTTCTGGGCATTTAATGTGCATAATTCAAATTTGAACTACAAGCACATGCTCGAGTGCACCAAAGTTGTTTGAAAAATCACATGTGTGTCCTTGGGTGAATTTCTAGGTCCCATGCAAGAGATGGGAGTGAAATTCAAACATCTGGGCGTCGTGGTGCTCGACCGGAAATATTGAGAAACTTGGTTTTTTAATTCCTGTAATTCCAAAACACGCCTGAAAATCATGAAACTTGGCATGGTGTCATGACATGGCACCAACATGCTGCGGTAATATTTTAGGCCGAATTGGGACAAGCTTTGGTGTAAGCTTCTTGCAAACCGGAGCTTCCCTCAAGAAGGCTCGTGGTTCCGAGAGGGAACGTGTCACCTCCATGTGCGAAACGACATACGTACACCGCCTTCTCCTGCCTTATTTGTTTTACACAGCCAGATTAGACAAAATAGAAGTACCGTGCTAAATTTTGGAATTATTCCAGGCTCGTTTCGCCTTTTTTATACATTAATTGAGTTTTTGGGCATTTAATGTGCATAATTCAAATTTGAACTGCAAGCACATGCTCCAGTGCACCAAAGTTGTTTGAAAAATCACATGTGTGTCCTTGGGTGAATTTCTCGGCCCATGCAAGAGATGGGAGTGAAATTCAAACATCTGGGCGTCGTGGCTCGACAGGAAATATTGAGAAACTTGGTTTTTTAATTCCTGTAATTCCAAAACACACCTGAAAATCATGAAACTTGGCATGGTGTCATGACATGGCACCAACATGCTACGGTATTATTTTTGGACGAATTGGGACAAGCTTTGGTGTAAGCTTCTTGCAAACCGGAGCTTTCCTCAAGAAGGCTCGTGGTTCCGAGAGGGAACGTGTGTCACCTTGTGTGCGAAACGACATACGTACACTGCCTTCTCCCGCCTTACTTTTTTTTACACAGCCAGATTAGACCAAATAGAAGTACCGTGCTAAATTTTGGAATTATTCCGGGCTCGTTTCGACTTTTTATACATTAATTGAGTTTTTGGGCATTTAATGTGCATAATTCAAATTTGATCTACAAGCACATGCTCCAGTGCATCAAAGTTGTTTGAAAAATCACATGTGTGTCCTTGGGTCAATTTCTAGGTCCCATGCAAGAGATGGGAGTGAAATTCAAACATCTGGGCATCGTGGCTTGGCCGGAAAGATTGAGAAACTTGGTTTTTTAATTCCTGTAATTCGAAAACACGCCTGAAAATCATGAAACTTGGCATGGTGTCATGACATGGCACCAACATGTCGCGGTAATATTTTTGGCTGAATTGGGACAAGCTTTGGTGTAAACTTCTTGCAAACCGGAGCTTCCCTCAAGAAGGCTCGTGGTTCCGAGAGGGAACGTGTCACCTCCGTGTGCGAAACGACATACGTACACTGCCTTCTCCCGCCTTATTTTTTTTACACAGCCAGATTAGACCAAATAGAAGTACCGTGCTAAATTTTGGAATTATTTCGGGTTCGTTTGGCCTTTTTTACACATTAATTGAGTTTCTGGGCATTCAATGTGCATAATTCAAATTTGAACTACAAGCACATGCTCCAATGCACCAAAGTTGTTTGAAAAATCACGTGTGTGTCCTTGGGTGAATTTCTAGGTCCCATGCAAGAGATGGGAGTGAAATTCAAACATTTGGGCATCGTGGCTCGGCCGGAAAGATTGAGAAACTTGGTTTTTTAATTCCTGTAATTCCAAAACACGCCTGAAAATCATGAAACTTGGCATGGTCTCATGACATGGCACTAACATGCTGTGGTAATTTTTCTGTCCGATTTGCGAAGGCCCACACATTAACAATGAACAAAGTCATTTTGGAACAAGTGTTGTCACGTTACAAATCGGAAACACAAGTATTATTGAAATTGTGGGCGTTCGACTTACCAATTACGTGCGGCCATGCGTCCCCTTTTTTTATTGGCTAGGAGGTGTCGTGCGGGGTCGCTATTTGAGTACGGGAGGCGTGCGATCAGACCCCTGCACGTGCTCATCGGGAGGAGAGCCCTTTGACCGCTACCCGCCGCGCACCTCCCTCCCAACGTCTCCATTAATGGCGCCCGAGCACCTGTTCTACGACATGGCTATATGTCTCACTGGACTGAGATTTAAGAGAGAAAAATCAAAATCTGAAAAGAAAAAGTTTTGCACGGATCTTGATGTAAGATCCGACGGACCTATATAGCATCGACTGCGAGTTATAGCAAGCATGATGAATATAAGGATGATGACAGTGGATAATAATTGTCTTACATATTTAGAAACATAATTAAAAAAAGCCACATGCGGCAACGCCCGAAATACACAAGGGCAAAAGAAGAAGGAAGACAACGATCTGGCTCGCTGATCTCTACTTTCTTGATGCGTTGCTGCAAGCCGCGGGAACTAGTCTCCACGGCGAGCAGTGACGAGCTCTTTCTTGTCCTCAAGATGCTGCTTAAGAGCATCCATGGATTCCTCCACCAGCCTTCTGCGCTTGATGCGCAGCTTGTTATTCTCGTCCATAAGTTTCTCGACGATGACGCCGGTCCTCTTCAACAAGGCAGTGGTCTGCTCCTACTGCTCCGCACTTCCGTCGATCTTCACCCACAGCAGGTCTCGCTCGGCCCGGAGCTTCGCATTGCTCTCATTTAGTTGCTGGATGACGTCGGTAGACTGTTCAAACGAGGCTTGCAGGTCATCCTGCAACCTCGCCCACCTGGAGATATGATCCATCTGCCTATGGACGACGGCACGCATGCTGCTGTAAGAGTCCTCACCTGCCCGCGAGGCATTTTCCCAGGCTGCCGCGTCAAGGGAGGACATCTCTGCTGCATTCGCGGCACGGCGGGACATCTCTTCTGCTTCCGCGGCGCGGCCAGACCAGTCTGCTGCATCGACGGTGCGGCGGGTCCTCCGTGCTGCTTCGGCGGCGCGGCGGGACCTCTCTGCTGCTACGGCCGTGCGGCGGGACATGTTGGCTGCTATCGCGGCGAGGCGGGACATCTCTCGTGCTCCCGCTTCCAGGCTCGCCTCTCCCTGGTCGCAATCTCTCAAACCAGAACTCACGCTGGCCATGGCGGACGCAAGGGAACGATGATGAATGACTTGTTTTTTTTACTTTTTGTGGATGAGGAGTTGAGGAGGAATGTGCAGTCATCTTGGAGTAGTAGTATTTATAACCGTGTAGTAATATGCTCCTAAGTGGGAAACCGTTTAGGTTTTGATCGGTGTGAACAGGTTTGCAATTTGAATGTGACGAGATGCATGCTCAAAATTTACGGACGGTTATAAGTGCGGCAATATTCCCGGAAGGCGTAACGTGGGCACGTATGCCTTCTCGGCCGCGTACGTGGCGTTTGCACCATAGGGTGCACCGCAATAGGCAATGTCAGCACACGTCTTTTAATTAGATGGGTGTGCCCGTCTAGCGCACACACGTTGATCTATCTAATTGTTTCTGTTTGTTGTGGCTAATCGCAAATAGTTCATCCATGTGAAGTGTATGCCATCAATCGCAGACACTTTGATCTGGCTTACCCATTTCTGCTTTGTTGCCTAATCGCAAACAGTTAATCCTTCTGAAGCGTATGCCCTCAATCACACGCACCTTGATCTGGCTGATCGTTTCTTTTGTGTTGCCTAATCACAAACAGTTCATCCGAGTGAACCGTATGCTGTATATCGCACACACCTTCATCTGGCTGCCCGTTTCTTTTGTGTTGCCTAATCACAAACAGTTCATCCGAGTGAACCGTATGCTCTATATCGCACACGCCTTCATCGGGCTGCCCGTTTCTTTTGTTCCGCCTCATCGCAAACAGTTCATTGGACTGAACCGTATGCCCTAGATCGCACACGCAACTAAAATCTGAACCGTGTTTGATGCATCCTCCATCGCAAACGTTTTCACCTTTTTGACGGTTTTCATAGAACACCATTTGTGATTATGGCATCGCACACAGTTTCTCGAAGGGTCTCTGATCATAGTTTCATGTTAGAAACATCCTGCAGTAGTGCATGTAAGTGCCCAGGGAGTGTCTCCCCCAAATGAGTTTTCCCATCGCGCCTCATCCACTGCACTGTCTCGTGCTTCAAAGGGGCGGCGCTCATGTTGCCACGCCGCATCGGGATCGTCCCTTAAGAAGGGGGCGCCGACACAAGGCGGGTCTTCGAAAAGAAAGGCGGACGGTGATACTTCCAAGCCCCTACCTTCATAAAAAAGGTACGGTTTTCAATATGCCCTGCGGCAAACATACCGAATTGTGACGTTTTCTGTTGTGCCATATTGCAGGAAGAGCATTCACCGGACTATATCCGGAGACCCTGCCGGACATATGTCCACCAATCCGACCCCGGACCCCACCTCTAGGGCTAGAGTTGATACGGGTACAATGTCGGATTGTCCTCACTCTGACGATTCGGATAATGTATCTGTCACCAACTTCGGAGTGGAGAGTGCAATGAACCATCTGCGCCGGAGGGCAGCTATGCGCGATCCTAACTTTACTGAAGAGGCATTCAATGCCTTCAGCTCGGCGGATGCATATATCCGAGCTGCTCGGGATGGGCTTGCTGGAGCCACTTACCAGTTTTAAAAGGATATGCGGGTAAGATCATTTTGTGTAGATTTAATAGTCATATACCAGTAGCCCCCGAGACTTGAAAACAGTTGAATGAACTGATTTTAAGGATCGATGTATAATCAGGTACTCACGGAGGGGAACAACATGCTATCTCGGGAGCTAGAACAGTGTCGGACTCAGCTGACTGTTGTTACCGCCAAACTGGAGAAATCCAAGGAGGCACCGACTGGTAATGTCCCCTTCTGTCCGGAAAATATAATCACATGCCGGTAATGTTTATGCGAATAAACACTGTTGTATTTTACGATGGCAGGACCGTCGGATCAGCTGGAAGAGAAACTAAAGGCCATGCAGGCGGACAAAGAACATGCCGAAAGGAAAGAGGCCGCTGGTCAACGTGTACTGACGCGGACCAGGGACGAGAAGAACAAGCTGCAGGATGCCAAGACCCAGCTCGGCGAAGAGCTGAAAGATGTGCGAGCCCAACTGGCAGACGCCCTAAAGGAGAACAGAAAGCTGAGAAGCGGCATATTCAGTATGCCTTTTAACTTATTGTCATACAGTTCGCTGATGCGAATCCTAACAAGTTTATTTCTGTAGGTGTGTTGACTGGGCGGACCGAAGAAGAGGTGTTCGGGTTTCAAGGCGACCTGCTACAACAGCTGTCCAAGGTGCATGAGCGACCTGCTAAGGCTTTATGGACAGCCGGTTCTCCTCCAGGAAGTATGGAGGAACTCGTGAATTTATTCAAGGGAGCTCGGCCCCGTTTTGGGCTATGGAAGATATCGGCATGCCGAGAAGGTGCTCGGGAAGCCTGGGCCATGGTAAAAAGACGTTACACCGAACTTGATCCAAATCATATGGCGCGGGTCGGACCTCGAGGATCCGATGGACAGGAAATTCCGGTCAGCCTGGTGTACGACCAAGTGAAGGTGGCCGCCAAGTTTTCCCAGCAGGATTGTAAACTAGACAACCTGTTAGAGGGTCTAGAGGAAGAAGTTTTTGAGTCCAAGTAGCAATGTACTTTTATTGACAAACTTGTCTCCAGCCGAATTTGTAAAACGATTGTCATGGCAGACTTTCTGCTTCGACCTCCGAAAACCCTAGGTTTGGAGTGTTTCCGAATACTATACCGTAGGTAAACACCAAAGTATGTTTGGAAACAAGGCAGTCCGGACATAGTTGCTTGAACATACAAGTTGTATTCGGGGAGTTATGTTATATTACATTTGATTGTAAGAAACATCTTCCAGAGAGAATAGTTTCGTTAAGGGTTCCTCTCCCTGGCCAGTATGCGGTTTTTTGTGCGTACCGAAGCTGTGATGCTTAAAAAATCACAGTATGTGTTATAGTCTGGGGGTTTGTATTGCAACGAGAGTAGTTCGTCTTTTGCTCACCGACCAATCATTCCCTTAAGAACGTTAGCTTTCGGCTTACCCCTGTGAGGTACATGTCCGGATAACCCGGCTATAACAATCGCAGAGGTGCTGCCTTTATGCCCTAGTCGAACAAGCGGGAACGTAGGGCATAAGCACAGGAGCCAGGCAACCCAGCTTGGCAAAAACTTAAGTCATAAAGGTGCATATAATGGCGAAGAAAAGACATATATGAGTAGACGACACATATATAGAGTGAGCTTGATGCTTGAATAATAATAATAAGCTTCTGGTGAAAAGAAGCCCCCAGGTATTGTGGGGTATGTACATTTAAGGATGTATACCCCTTAGGCGTGCGGTTTATCCAAACACGAGCTAGAAGTCGTATAGAAACGAGAAAAAAGGAAAACAGTGAAAGGGAGAAAAGAAGGAACGAGGAAAAAGGTATATGTGCAGACTTAGGCGTAGAATCCTCGGAGCCTTGCCGCGTTCCATGGGTTTGGCTCCAAGCGATTGTCCGAAGCATTGCGAAGGCGATAGGCTCCTCCAGTGAGAACTTTATCTATAATGAAGGGACCCTCCCATTTGTGCTTGAGCTTGTCCTTTCTCTACTCTGGTACGCGTAGAACGAGTTCGCCGACATTGTAAGTCTTTGCCCGTACTTCTCTGCTTTGATATCGCCAAGCCTGCTGTTGATAGAATGTGGAACGGGCCTTCGTGATATCGCGCTCCTCCTCCAGGCCATCCAAGTCGTCCTGCCGATCGAGCTCGCTTCTCTCTCTTCGTACATGCGCACTCGAGGTGAGTCATGAATAATGTCGCAAGGCAAGACCGCCTCTGCACCGTACACCATGAAAAAAGGTGTATACTCGGTCGTGCGATTGGGCGTGGTCCGCAGCCCCCAGAGTACGGAATCGAGTTCCTCGACCCAGTGTTTGTCTGATTCTTGCAGAGATCGCACTAGTCTGGGCCTGATGCCGCTCATTATCATGTCGTTAGCCCGTTCGACCTCACCGTTTGTCTGAGGGTGATATATGGAGGCGTAATCGAGCTTGATGCCCAAATTGGCGCACCAAGTTTTCACCTCGTCGGCTGTAAAGTTAGAGCTGTTGTCCATAATAATACTGTGTGGGACACCATAACGGTGTACTACACCGGATATAAAGTCTATCACCGGTCCGGCTTCAGCTATTTTAACTGGCTTGGCTTCTATCCACTTAGTGAACTTATCGACCATAACCAATAAGTATTTCTTCTTATGGCTTCACCCTTTAAGAGGTCCGACCATATCGAGCCCCCAGACGGCAAAGGGCCAAGTGATGGGGATTGTTCGAAGGGCAGTAGGTGGCATATGGCTTTGATTAGCGAAAAGTTGGCATCCAATACAACGTTGTACGAGGTCCTATGACTCTGCCTGGGCCGTGGGCCAAAAGAAACCTGTACGAAAGGCTTTACTTACAAGGGCCCGAGCTGCGGCGTGATGGCCACCAAGACCAGCGTGTATTTCAGCCAAGAGCTGTTGTCCCTCTTCTTCGGAGATACATCATTGAAGGACTCCGGTAGTACTTTTCTTGTACAGTTCTCCTTCATGAGCTTTGTAGGCTTTCGATCGTCGAACGATGCGACGGGCCTCAGTCTGATCCCCGGGGAGCTCATTCCTAGTAAGGTAGGCAAGGAAAGACTCGGTCCACGGGGCAATTACAGCCATGATTTCGTGGGCCGATGGTGTTATTTCGGTGCCCGAGCCCCCGATGATATCGGGACTGTGTTCGGATTCTGGGGGTATGATCGGCTCCGGAATGGTATTGCCACTCTCGTCCTGCCACACCACGGATGGCTTGAAGATCCTTTCCACAAAAGTGTTAGGTGGGACGGGGTCGTGTTTAGCGCCCATGCGAGCAAGGATGTTCGCGGCTTAATTACTCTCTTGAGCCACGTGATGAAACTCGAGCCCCTCGAACCGAGCTGATATTTTGAGTACGGCATTGTGGTAAGCCGCCATCTTTAGATCTTTTGCGTCGAACTCCCCATTTATTTGGGATATTGCGAGGTTTGAATCCCCGCACACCTCAAGGCGTTGTATGCCCATGGAGACAGCCATTCGGAGACCATGTAATAGGGCCTCGTATTCGGTTGCATTGTTAGAGTCTGTATACAATATTTGGAGCACGTAACAGACTGTGTCTCCTGTGGGGGATGTTAAAATGACACCAGCCCCAAGTCCGGCTAGCATTTTAGAGCCATCGAAGTGCATCACCCAGTTGGAATACGTGTCGTACTCTTTAGGGAGTTCGGCCTCTGTCCATTCGGTGACGAAGTCAGCCAACACCTGAGATTTAATGGCTCGGCGTGGTTTGTACGTTATGTCGAATGGTAGGAGCTCAATGGCCCATTTGGCAATCCTGCCGGTGGCGTCCCGGTTGTTTATAATATCATTGAGTGGTACTTCTGAAGCCACTGTGATCGAGCACTCTTTAAAGTAGTGCCGCAGCTTGCGGGATGCCATAAAGACCGCATATGCTATCTTCTGATAATGCGGGTATCGGGATTTGCATGATGTAAGGACCGTCGATACGTAGTATACTGGTTTTTGGAGTGGGAATTTATGCCCCTCCTCTTCTCGTTCGATGATGAGCACCGCGCTCACCACCTGGTGAGTTGCAGATATGTAGAGCAATATTGGTTCGCCGATGTTTGGTGCGGCCAGGATGGGGTTGCTTGCTAGCAAAGTTTTTATTTCCTCCAGTCCGGCTGTTGCAGCGTTCGTCCACGCAAAGTGGTCGGTGTGTCGGAGCAGGCGATACAATGGCAATGCCTTTTCTCCTAATCTGGAGATAAAACGGCTCAAAGCTCCCACACACCCGGCTAGTTTTTGGACCTGCTTGAGGTTAGTTGGTGTTGCCAATTGTGACAGGGCTCTGATTTTGGCTGGGTTTGCTTCAATTCCTCTATTGGAGACAATAAACCCGAGCAGTTTGCCAGCGGGAACGCCGAAAACGCACTTTTCCGGATTGAGCCTTATGTCATATTCGGAGGTTGTCGAATGTAAGGCGTAAGTCGTCCACCGATGATTCAACATGCTTGGTTTTGATGACTACGTCATCTACATATGCCTCCACAGTCTTGCCGATTTGCTTTTCCAGGCACGTTTGGATCATGCGTTGGTAAGTGGCGCCGACGTTCTTGAGCCCGAAAGGCATGGTGTTGAAGCAAAAAGGCCCATACGGGGTGATGAATGCCGTTGTGGCCTGGTCGGATTCCTCATCTTAATTTGATGGTATCACTACAGGAATAAGGAAATTTGCCGTCAGCCAAGTACAGACGGCAAAGACAGGAATACAGACGGCAAAGAGTTTGCCGACAGCTGGCTGACGGCAAACTTTGTCGGCAAAGTCTCTTTGCCGTCAGTTTTTCATTAGGCAGACGGCAAAGACTTTGCCGTGAGCTAAACTGGCTTTGCCGTCAGCCTCGTAAATCACAGACTGCAAAAAAAGGTACTTTTGCTGTCAGCCGGAGTACAGCTTTGCCGTCAGCCTAGTAAATCACAGACGGCAAAGAAAGGGGTAAAATTAAAAAAAGAACAGCAGCGCTGCTCCCGAGCGATGTGGTCAACGCATACGAATGCCCTATCTAATCTTTCTTCTTCGTTTTAACAGGGAAAGGCCCAGCCGTGCCAAGTGCCTTTCATTCAACATTAGTGCAGTACATCCCACCAAAAACGAACATTAGTGGAGTACAAAATGCAAACAGGACCCCGAGAGAACTAAAGTTACAAAATAGAGCTAGCAATTAACACAAAGGACCCTAAAACATAAAACTAAAAAGCAATCCGGCCCTTCTTCTCCACTGTAGTACCCTGCTCGCCCCGCCATCCAGCCCAACCCCCGCCGCGGCGCCGCCCGGCCTGCTCGTCGCGCCGCCGCCAGGCCCTGCTTAGCCGCGCTGCCGTCCGGCCCAGCCGCCCTCGGGAGCTGATTCGCTTCGGCGCCACGGGGAGGCACACGAGCGAGTTCGGGGATGAGCGGTGCGTGACCGGCGGAGCTCGCGAGGCGGAGCGCCCAGCTGGCGGGTGAGGAGGAGCTCGCGTTGTCGACGGGCTCGGGTGCGCGGCCGGAGGAGCTGGGGTGTGCTCGGCCGGAGGGTGAGGACGAACTCGCGAGGTGGCGGAGCTTCACGCTGTGACGACGATGGAGATGCGCTGGACGCGGAGGACGGACGGGCACGCAGGCGCTGGCCGCGGCGGACGGACGGGCACGCAGGCGCTGGCCGCGGCGTGCCGCTGCTCGGCGACGGGCGGGTGCTGGGATCAGCGTGCGGCTGCTTGGGAGCACCGGACGGGCAGGCTGGTGTTGGCCGGCGAGATGCGACTGCTCTGAGGAGGAGAGAGGAGGGAGCTGGCCAGCGGCTTGCTATGCTACTGCTCAAGGAGAAGGACAGAGGAGAGCGCTGGCCAGCGGCTTGCTATATGCTACTGCTCAAGGAGAAGGACAGGGGAGGGAGCTCGGGGGAGAAGGAATGAGGAGTCGTGGGTGGGGCAGCTACGGTCGTGGGTGGGAGCGTGCGTGGGGGGCGTGCATCGTGGGTCACAGTGGGCGGGTGGGGCGACAGAGAGAGAGGGGCAGAGGATAAGGCAGAGTGGGTGGTGGGCCAGCCGGGGTGGAGTGGGTAGTCGGCCAGCCGGGGCGTGGGTGGGCGTGCGCGTGGTGATAGAGAGGCGGGTGTGGGCGCTGTGGATTCATGCCACGTCAACGATCCGTGGGATCGATCCGTGTGCGGAAAATTTCCTCTTTGTCGTCTTCATTTTTTTTACAGACGGCAAAGACGCATATTTTGCCGTCTGTAACGAAAAAGCAGATGGCAAAGTCTTTGCCGTCTGTATTTTTTCTACAGATAGCAAAGAGCTCAATTTGCCGTCTGTTAAAAAAATGCAGACGGCAAAGAATCTTTGCCGTTTACTTTTTCTCTACAGACGGCAAAGTATGTCTTTGACGTCTGCCTTTCTTTGCCGTCAACTGATGTCGGCAAAATTTGTCTTTGCCGTCTGCCCCGACGAAATGTTGACGCCAAAGATCAGTACTGACGGCAAATCTCATGTTTCCTGTAGTGTATCCGGAGTATGCGTCGAGGAAACACAGTGAATCATGGCCCGCGGTGGCATCAATAATCTGGTCAATGCGAGGTAGTGGGAATGGGTCCTTGGGGCAGGCCTTATTGAGGTCTTTGAAGTCGACACACAGGCGCCAGGATTTATCCTTCTTCGGTACCATGACCAGGTTGGCTAGCCAGTCCGGATGTTTGATTTCTCTGATAAACCCGGCTTCTAGTAACTTGGCTAGCTCCTCCCCCATAGCTTGTCGTTTGGCTTCGGAAAATCGCCGTAGCGTTTGCTTGACTGCCTTGTATCCCTTCAGTATATTGAGACTATGTTCGGCCAGTCCGCGCGGGATTCCTGGCATATCAGAAGGGTGCCAGGCGAAGATGTCCCAGTTCTCGCGTAGGAACACGCGTAATAAGGCGTCGACCGTCAGGTCCAGCTGTGCCCTAATGGAAGCTGTCTTCTTGGGGTCCATCAGGTGAACTTGGAATTTAACTATTCCGTCTGCTGGTTTGAAGGAAGTTGACTTGGGTCTCTTATCGAGGATTACGTCGTCCCTATCCACCGTGGAACGTAAGGTGGTTAATTCTTCGGTCGCGAGGGCGTCCAATAGTGCCTCGAGGGCCAGGGAGGTGGTTTTGTTTTCGGCGCGGAGTGCTATGTCCGGATCACTGGTGACAGTGATAACCCCATTGGGCCCAGGCATCTTGAGCTTCATGTACCCGTAATGGGGTATAGCTTGAAAGCGTGTGAATGCGTCTCGTCCCAGCAGGGCGTGATACCCGCTGTTGAAAGGTGCCACATGGAAGAGTAACTCTTCGGACCTATAGTTCTCCGGCGTGCCGAATACCACGTCGAGTTTGATTTTTCCCGAGCACCTTGCTTCTCGACTGGGTATAATGCCTCGAAAAGTTGTATTACTCTGCTCAATGCGACTCCTGTCCATTTGCATTTTATTGAGCGTGTCCCCATAGATGAGGTTCAGTCCGCTGCCACCGTCCATTAGTACTTTAGTGAGCCGAAAGCCGTCCACAATTGGGTTTAGGACCAGAGCGGCTGGTGCCCGGACTGAGCGGGATCTTGGTTCGTCATCGGCATTGATAGTAATCACCATATCGTTCCAAGGGTTTATTGCTGCTACTTGGCAAACTTCGGCAAGGTCGCGGAGAGCCCGTTTGCGCTGATTATTTGATGAGAAGGTCTCGAAGACTGTGAATACTTCGGGATCGTAGTCCTTTGAAGAGTACATCTCTGGGGTAGTGTTGGTGAGGATACCCTCACCGCTCTTGGCCACTTGTCGGAGTATCCAACATGCCCGTAGGCTGTGCGTTGGTTTGGTATTCGGCGTCATGTGTATTTGACATGGCCTATCGAGCCATTCCTCGAGGACAGTTCTATGTCCCGTAAAGGGCTTAATTTTCTTGTCCACGGGTGTCGAATCACGGGTTCCGGCAAAACCCTTAAGGTTCGAACTCTGGGGTGCGCGTGAAGTTCTTTCCCTCCTACCGATCCGCGCCCCAACTAGCTAAGATCTCGCGGACGAACTCGACGAACTCACAACACAAAAGACACAAGATTGATACTGGTTCAGGCCACCGTTGTGGTGTAATACCCTACTCCAGTGTGGTGGTGGTGGATTGCCTCTTGGGCTGATGATGAACAGTACAAAGGGAAGAACAACCTCCTGAGGTTGAGATGTTCTTGTGCTTGGTGTGTGGCTAAGGGTTGGCTAAAGATCAGACGCCTCCTATGAGTTCAGATCTAGGTCAGATGTCCCCTCTACGGTGGTGGCTAGTTCTACTTATATAGGCCCTGATCCTCTCCCCAAATATTGAGCGGGAAGGGAGCCAACAATGGCCAATTTGAAAGGGGGCAACTAGTACAGCTTATCCTGACAAAAGCGGTCTTCGCCTGCAAAAGGCTCTGGTGGTGACGCCGCCTTGGGCTCCATGGTGACCTATGTCTTGCCATCCTGCTGGTCTTGGTCTCGTTGCACTGATATGGAAACCTTTACTTGACGCCTCGGTACTCCGCGCCTGCGCTTGCCTCCTTAACACCAAAGAGGAAACAAGGACGCTGCGCGCGCTGGCGCCCGCCTGGTCTCGATCGTCATGGCTTACGTCATGAGAACCTTGCGAGGGATAATATAATAGCATGGAACCATCAAAAATTATAGATACGTTGGAGACATATCAGTTACCAGCCCAGGCTCTGGAGTGTCCGGTGAATTCTCAGGCTTAACATACGATTTTGTGTTTGGAGGATAGGGAGTGTCCTCTCGAGGATGGGCATCCGACTCTTCGGGCTCGAAAATCCGAACATAGTTTGTTCTCAATGTAGGAGAAGAGTTATTGTCGGCTTGTTCCTCCACGACCGCTACCTGATGGGTGATCGGTGGAGATTTAATTTCTCTCTGATCGGGTTTAAGCCCGATCCGATCATAGTCAGTTGAGACCCCCAGGGCGGCGATGCAATCTAGCAGCTCGTTCAAAGACGATAGATCTGTCGGGTGCATCTTATCGAAGTATTCGGGGCTGATACGGAGAGGGTTTTTGGCGACTTGGGGGGTTGCCTTTGGCTTAACGGCCGAACGGGCACTCATGGTGAAGCCACGAAGCCGGAGGGTTTGCCTTGAAACTAGGGCTCCTCCAGAAGTGATACTGTCCTTGATGACAAGGCGAGCCATCGATCCTTCTGTCGACGCCACAGAGGAACTCTCAATGAAAGCACCAATGTCGGTGTCAAAACCGGCAGATCTCGGGTAGGGGGTCCCGAACTGTGCGTCTAAGGATCGAGGGTAACAGGAGACGGGGGACACGATGTTTACCCAGGTTCGGGCCCTCTTAATGGAGGTAATACCCTACTTCCTGCTTGATTGACTTTGATGAGTATGGGGGTTACAAGAGTTAATCTACCTCGAGATCGTAATGGCTAAACCCTAGATGTCTAGCATGTATGACTATGATTGCCTCTACGGACTAAACCCTCTGGTTTATATAGACACTGGAGGGGGCTAGAGTTGTACAGAGTCGGTTTAAAGAGAAAGGAATCTTAATATCCGCATGCCAAGCTTGCCTTCCACGCCAAGGAGAGTCCCATCCGGATACGGGGGAAAGTATTTCGTCTTGTATCTTCACGGCCCATCAGTCCGGCCCACGTCACATAGCCCGGACGCCCGATGACCCCATAATCTAGGACTCCCTCAGCCGGCCTCCCAGAGTCGGGTGGTCAACCGGCACCGGAGAGGCCAGCCTCTCCCTGCGGGGGGGGGGGGGATCGGACGTTCATCCTGCTGGCGCCGGTCCTCTGCCCTTGGAGGGACTTGCCGGCTGTTCACAACCGTCTGGCAAGAGTGCCGGCTGCGGCTAGCAGCCGGCTCCAGGTTCCGCTGGCCGCGGCCGCCGCCGCTTGGGGACCGGGAGATCGCTCCAGCCTCGCGGTGGGGTGGAGGGTTTTCGGCCTACTTGCCGGCTTCCACCGCGCGGCCGCACGCGTCTTGCTGCGTGTTTGCAGCATCGAGGATCTCCTGAAGGTGGTTCAGCTGGCTGCGCCATTCCTCGCCCTCCAGGTTCTCAACTTCTTCTACCGCCGCCTGCGCGGCGTACAGGTTCTGTACTAGGGTGCCGTAGATCAGGCGTCCGGCTCCCAGCATGCTGGCGATGGCCGCGCCGCGTTGCCGGATGGCGCCGGCTCGGCTGGGCTCGCCTGCAGCTGGCGTGCCGCCCGCTATGCGGTCGATCTCACACTGGTTGGCCTCAGCGCGGCGCTTCATGGCCACCATTTTGTTGGCGCTGTCGAGGAGCTTGACACGGATCTCCTCTAGCCCGCTGGGCCGGTGTTAGCAGCGACGGGAGCAGCCAGGTCCTTCATTGCCGTTGCAATGGGTCCTGGGCAGCCCATCGGTGTCCTGGCTATTGCCAGTGACCATCACCTCCACGAAGACGCCGGCGGAGGTGTTGCTGGCGTCAGGAGGGAGCGGGTCATCGATGATCACCACGTCGCCGGGGAACCCATGGGTGGAGGTCGCATTGGAGAGGGTGAGCTTCTCAAAGAGCTCAATGAGCTGGCTCACGAAGCAGCCAGCTCGTGCGTCGGTGGCGATTGCGTCAGAGAGGCTGATCTTCCCGAAGAGGTCAATGAGGCAGCTCGCGGGGCAGATGGCTCCCACGTCAGGCGATGCGCTGGTGCATGCGCAAACGAACGCATCGGGCTGGCTGATTAGGCCAGACGCAACATGCTCGCCGGAGGGAAAGGTGGTTCCCATCCGGAACACAACTCCAGCCGACGCCGCGGATGGCCCCATGGTGGCCGCCAACTGTCGTGGTAATCTCACGTCATATGCCAGGGATGGCTTATCATGGGTGGAGCCATGAAGACGTCGTCGGGTTCCGGAAGCAAGAGTGAGCATGAGCTCGTTCGCACAAGAGACGTACCCGGGTTCGGGGCTCTCTGGAGAGATAAAACCCCTAGTCCTACTATGATGACTAAGATCAAGTGTATACAAGGTTGCTCCTTGAGCTATGTTGCTTGAGGAGGAAGAAGGGTAGAGCTACCTCTCTTCTCCTAGCTATGGTGATTGTGTGTGTGGAATGAGGGCTGAACCCTTTGCATGGGTGAGCCCTGGGGGGGTTTATAGGCCAACCCCCTAGGGGTACAATGGTAATACGGTCGAGTGTAGGACCCGGACTTCAATGGCTAGGGTCGCCGGGTTCTCCGCCGGCTGCTGGGGCCCGCCTTGTAACACCCTGAGAATCATGCTACAGTAACCCCCTGTGATTAAGCTAATCATGTGCTAAACAGGGCTTGATCACATTTGGATCACCTTCCTTTTCAAACTCCTAGTTCAAACTTCAAATATAATTAAAGTGGAAAATAAAAGTTTTCAAAAATTCAAACAAAAATGTCCAGTGGGTTCTAAATAATACACTGGTAATTATGGTGGAGAAAACACATTTTTATAAAATGTCTAAATACTTTTAAATGAAATAAAACAGAAAACAGGAACAGTCAGAAAAAAAGAAAAAAAAAAGGGAGCAGGCCTTCCCCCCCCACTGGACCCGCGGCCCAAACCCCCCCCCGGCCCAAGCTGGGCCGCCACCCGCGCCCCGGCCCAGCCCACCTCCCCCCCCCGCGTCCCCTTCCTGTTCCCCCGACCGGGACGGAACAGTGGCCGTCCCCGCCGCACCCCCTCGCCGGCGACGGGGAGGATAAGGGCGCCAGCTCCCCCGCCTCCTCGGGCCTCTCTCCCACTCGCCCCCGCTCTCCCTCGGCCTCTGCGCCTTCTCCCCCGCCAGATCCCCCTCCCTCTCCCCTCCGTTCCCCTCTGCCCGAGAGCGCTCGCCGCCGTTCACCGTCGTTCACACGGCCACCGTACCCGCCTCGCCGCCCCAAGGTGTCTCCAAGGACCGCCGTCGCCCGCTGCTGCGTCTGGTGCAGCCCGTTGGAGACCGGAGCCCCTACAACGAACGCACCAAGCTCGCCTTCATCTTCGGACGCCGGCGACCCCCTTCTTCCCCGGCGACGACCTGCTGCTCCTAAGCACCCACGGGCCCTTCTTGCGCCGCGCGGTGAGCTCCTCTACCTCCTCCCTCTCTCCGCTAGCTCGCTCGCGCTCCGTAGCTACTTCCCCGCGCGCGCCCGAACGCCACGCCGCGGAGCTCGCCGCCGGCGTGTCTCCGGTGACCAAATGGTCACGGGCGTTGGCCCGCTAGCCCGACCGCACCGTGCCGCACCCACCTAGCTAGCTAGTTCGGCCGTTCGCGCGCTCTAGCGTAGCTCCCCTCGGGCACCCGTAGCTCCTCGCCGCCGGCGAGTTCGTAGCGCACGTCTCCGGCCGTTCCAGCCCCTCCGGCCACCGCCGTTGGACGCGCGACGTCGAGCCGCGTCGTACGCGCCCAGCCCCGCCCCCGCAAACCCACTGTGGGCGAAACCCGAAGCTCACCCGCGCATCGCCGCCGCGCTGGAGCTCGCCGGAGCCCCTCTCCGGTGCCCTGCCGACGTGGCCGGCCGGGCCCCACCCCTGGGTCACTGCCAGTGGCCCCCACGGGCCCAGTTGACTGGGTTGACCCAGTCAACTGCTGACTGGGCAGGCCCAGTCACTGACATGCGGGCCCCGCCGCAAAAACTAAAAAAGAAAATTAAAAAGAAAATGTTTTATAAATAAAAATAATTATTTTAACTAATCACTCACTGACATATGGGGCCCACCCCTCTAATTATACTGTTAGATTAGTTTAAATAGATATTAGACTAACAGAGGCTGACATGTGGGTCCCACTGGACCCACCTGTCTGGTTTGACTGGTCAGCCGACCAGTTGACCTGCTGACGTCAGCATTACCTCATGCTGACGTCATAATTCATTTTTCTGAATATAAATAATTCCAGAAATTCAAATAAACTTTGAAAATTCATATCTTTTAAACCGTAACTCGGATGAAATTGTTTTCTATATGAAAGTTGCTCAGAACGACGAGACGAATCCGAATACGCAGTCCGTTCATCCACCACACCTCCCTAACCTATCGAACTAGCAACTTTCCCCCTCCGGTCCGTCTGTCCGAAAACGCGAAACATCGGGAATACCTCCCGGATGTTCCCCCCCTTCACCGGTACCACCTACTGTCGCGTTAGGGCACCCCTAGCACCGCTCATTGTCATGTCACGCATCGTCATGCTTATGTTTGCATTGTATTTACTGTTTCTTCCCCCTCTTCTCTCCGGTAGACTACGAGACCGACACTGCTGCTGCCCAGTTCGACTACGGAGTCGACGACCCCTCCTACTTGCCAGAGCAACCAGGCAAGCCCCCCCCTTTGATCACCAGATATCGCCTACTCTAATCTCTACTGCTTGCATTAGAGTAGTGTAGCATGTTACTGCTTTTCGATATCCTATTCTGATGCATAGCCTATCCTTGCTACTATTGTTACTACCTTTACCTGCAATCCTACATGCTTAGTATAGGATGCTAGATTTCCATCAGTGGCCCTACATTCTTGTCCGTCTGCTGTGCTATACTATCGGGCCGTGATCACCTGGGCGGTGATCACGGGCATATACTTATATACTATATACATGACACATGTGATGACTAAAGTCGGGTCGGCTCGTAGGAGTACCCGCAAGTGGATCTTTGTGGCGGAGCGACAGGGCAGGTTGAGACCGCCTAGGTAAGAGGTGGGCCTGGCCCTGGTCGGCGTTCGCGGATACTTAACACGCTTAACGAGATCTTGGTATTTGATCTGAGTCTGGCCATTTGGTCTATACGCACTAACCATCTACGTGGGAGTAGTTATGGGTATCCCGACGTCGTGGTATCAGCCGAAGCTCTTTTGACGTCAGCGACTGAGTGGCGCGCGCCGTGTTGGACCGCTTTGACGTAACCGCCGTGATCGTGTGGGTTGCTAGGTCTGCTCGCGGCCGCGTTCGCAACGTGCAGGTGTGCATAGGGCGATGGGCCCAGACCCCTGCGCGCATAGGTTTAGACCGGCGTGCTGACCTCTCTGTTGAGCCTAGGTGGGGCTGCGACGTGTTGATCTTACGAGGCCGGGCATGACCCAGAAAAGTGTGTCCGGCCAATTGGGATCGAGCGTGTTGGGTTATGTGGTGCACCCCTGCAGGGAAGTTTATCTATTCGAATAGCCGTGTCCCTCGGTAAAAGGACGACCCGGAGTTGTACCTTGAGCTTATGACAACTAGAACTGGATACTGAATAAAATACACCCTTCCAAGTGCCAGATACAACCCGGTGATCGCTCTCTAACAGGGTGACGAGGAGGGGATCGCCGGGTAGGATTATGCTATGCGATGCTACTTGGAGGACTTCAATCTACTCTCTTCTACATGCTGCAAGATGGAGATGTCCAGAAGCTTAGTCTTCGACAGGACTAGCTATCCCCCTCTTATTCCGGCATTCTGCAGTTCAGTCCACTGATATGCCTCTTTACACATATACCCATGCATATGTAGTGTAGCTCCTTGCTTGCGAGTACTTTGGATGAGTACTCACGGTTGCTTCTCTCCCTCTTTTCCCCCTTTCCTTTCTATCTGGTTGTCGCAACCAGATGTTGGAGTCCAGGAGCCAGACGCCACCGTCGACGACGACTCCCACGGCACTGGAGGTGCCTACTACTACGTGCAGGCCGCTGACGACGACCAGGAGTAGTTAGGAGGTCCCAGGCAGGAGGCCTTGCCTTTTCGATCGTTGCTACTTTTGTGCTAGCCTTCTTAAGGCAAAACTTGTTTAACTTATGTCTGTACTCAGATATTGTTGCTTCCGCTGACTCGTCTATGATCGAGCACTTGTATTCGAGCCCTCGAGGCCCCTGGCTTGTATTATGATGCTTGTATGACTTATTTATGTTTTAGAGTTGTGTTGTGATATCTTCCCGTGAGTCCCTGATCTTGGTCGTACACATTTGCGTGCATGATTAGTGTACGGTCAAATCGGGGGCGTCACAAGTTGGTATCAGAGCCGACTGCCTGTAGGAACCCCCCTTCCACACTCCTTGGCCGAAGTCGAGTCTAGACATTGCAAAACTTTTACTAACATGGCTGTGCGGCTTACGGGCCCACGTCGCCATTGGGTGGTACTAGGATCTTTTACTCCTCGACCTTTACTCTGGGACTCTGAACTCTCTTCTACTCGGGTTAAACGAATTTACTAACTCTAACACTAGGATCCCGTGACCACATTCACCCCAAAGTTGGATAAGCCATAGTTGTTTCTCAGAATAGTATTTTGATCAATTCACACACTGTCATTTGACTCCTTTGAAACGTCTTTGCTTTCAGATGGAACCCACGAGGCAGGTTGTTCGCCACACGATGGCCATTGGTGCCTCGGGATCACCTGCGGTGCTAGCTGAGATGATGACCTATCTGGGTTATCGCTGGCACCCTGAGTACACCGTCTACGAGGAGTACCAGGACTTTAACCAGGAGCAGTACCGTGCCATCGTCCACCTCTACTCTCGGGAGTACGACTCCACTACTGTGCTGCACACCGCACATGGTGTTGGTGTGACCATCGATATGGCTGTCCACGATGCAGCCTATGCTGCTCTGACACGTCTTCGTGGAGAGTATCGGGAGTTGGACACCTCCCCTTTCAGGCACATTGCTATCGCCTCTGATGTTGGTGCAGAGGGATACTATACTGCTGCCTACTCCACTGTCACCCGAGAGCCCTTCTACCATCAGCACCTGGTTCTGCATGCTGATGGGCTGGATCGAGCTAACCGAGCTCTTCGCCACGAGATGTACACCACCCGTCAGCACCTTTACCGTGCTCTGACGCTGCTGCACCCCTTTGTCCGGTCTGGACAGGTACCGCGTTCTGCGATCTACCCAGCCAGGACCGTGATGCCCCACGGTGTCGGTTGGCCAGAGGTGGGAGGCTACTCTCCCGCACTTGGTCCTCTTCTGCCACCTGAGCGTCGGGCTCTACACCTGAGTATCCGCGGCCCCCAGTCTGCTGACGTGGAGAGCTATCCGTTGCCTCACTACCAGCTGTCGGGCTACGATTACCTCCACAGTACCTCTTGGGACTGATGTAGGCTTGTTTGTAGTGTTAAAGGCATTCGCCGCGAGCCTGTGTGCCGCCTATGATGTTTTAGTCTATGTACTGAACTCTGTGTACTGAACTCTATGCATGACCCCTTTTGTAAGCTATGCCGACTACTATGTAGTAGCTATCGTGCTCCTTTCATTATGCATGTTTCATCATGAATGATTCTTGTCATTGCCAATTTTCTCAATGCTGAACTACCCCTGTTATATATTAGCAGGATGGTTAGACCAGGTGGTCGTGGTCGTGGTGGCGATGCCCCACCACCACCTGAGTACATGGCTGGTATGATCCAACAGTTTGAACTGAACCGCCAATTCATGGAAAATATGATGGCTCAGTTTCCTCGCCCCAATATGAACCAGCAGCCAGCCCAAGTGACTCTTCAAGATTTCATACGCCTCAACCCAACCATCTACCGCAGCTCAACTCAGCCTTTGGATGCTGATGACTGGCTCCGTGACATCACCTATGAGATGGAGTCTGCTGATGTAGCCCCTGCCAGCTATGTCAATTTTGCTTCCTTCTTCTTGAAGGGACCCGCAGCTCAATGGTGGGACAGCCACAGGCGTACTCTGCCAGCTGGAACAATCATCACATGGCCAGACTTCCAAGCAGCTTTCCGTGCCCGCTTCATTCCTCAGGGAGTCATGGACCGGAAGAAGCGTGAGTTCCGCAACCTCACCCAAGGCAACAAAACTGTTGAAGCTTATCAGCGGGAGTTTCTGGACTTGTCCCGCTATGCTGAAGAAGACATTGCAACTGATGCACGCAGACAGGAGAAGTTCCGTGATGGACTACAAGCTGACATCAAGCTCGCACTTCTAGTGCATGACTTCGCCGATTTCGCCACCTTGGTGAATAAGGCCATCAATGTCGAGACTGGTCTGCAGGAATACCAGAGCTCTCAGAGGCGCAACCGTGACACGGGCTCATCTTCGGGCTCGCCCTCACAGAAGCGTAAGATATGGATCCCAAACAGCATGTATCGTCCAAATGCACCTGCTCCCAGGAAATCTTATGCTGCACCGCGTCTGCCTCCTCCACCATCTAAGCAGTCAAAGCTACCAGCTCCCCCACCTGGGGCTCCTGTTCCCACTCCCGATAATGGTCTGTGCTTCAAGTGTGGTCAACCGGGTCACTTTGCCAGGAACTGCTATCAGAATCAGAATCAACTGGCCCTTCCAGCAGCTGGCCGTGGTAACAACCAGCCCCGCAACAACAATGCTAAGTCTCAAGGTCGTGCTCATGCCAACCACGTTGATCTCAGCGAAGCTCAAGACCAGCCTGCTACTGTGATGGGTACACTCCTCGTAAATTCAGTACCAGCATCCGTTTTATTTGATACAGGAGCATCCCATTCATTCATATCAGCAGAATTTGCATTCCTGCATGGCATTAATTACGAAGAGATAAACACTCCGCTAGTGGTACACACCCCTGCGGGCCAATGTCAAACCTCTATGGTTAGTCGCGATGTTACTGTTGAAATTGAAGGACTGGAATTTCTTGTCTCTCCCATCGTACTGAAGTCCTGTAGCATTGATCTCATTCTGGGAATGAATTGGTTAAAAGCGCATACTGCTTCAATCGTTTGCACCACTAAGACCGTCCATCTGCTACACCCTTCAGATGAGATAGTTACTTACCAAGCCCATCTGGTGCAAAATGCCGAGGCAAGGCTCTATGCATTGAATGCATTGAACGCTGCACCACTCGAGGGCATTGAAAACATTCCCGTCGTGCGTGAATTCCTCGACGTCTTCCCTGAAGAACTTCCAGGGATTCCCCCTGCTAGAGCTGTCGAATTCATCATCGACTTGAAACCAGGCACCACTCCTATAGCCAAGCGACCCTACAAAATGCCGCCGCATGAACTCCTTGAGCTTAAGGAGGAAATCGACAAGTCTCTTCGCAAAGGATTCATTCGCCCAAGTTGCTCTCCTTGGGGAGCACCTTCTCTCTTTGTCAAGAAGAAGGATGGGACAAACCGATTAGTTCAAGACTACCGTCCTATAAACCAAGCTACCATTCAGAATAAATACCCTCTTCCTCGGATCAATGATCTGTATGATCAACTGGCGGGTTCGTCAGTGTTCTCTAAGCTCGACTTGAGGTTGGGCTACCACCAGATCCGTGTTCGCGAAGAGGATATCCCAAAGACCGCCTTCGTGACTCGCTATGGTTCATACGAGTACACCGTCATGTCTTTCGGTTTAACCAATGCTCCAGCCACCTTCTCTCGTCTGATGAACTACATATTCATGGATTACCTCGACAAGTTCGTCGTGGTTTATCTGGATGATATCCTGATATTTTCCAAGAACGAAGAAGAACATGCTGAACATCTTCGTCTTGTGCTGGAAAAGCTACGAGAACATCAACTATATGCCAAGTTCTCTAAATGTGAATTCTGGCTACCCGAAGTAACCTATCTGGGGCATGTCATCTCTAAGGATGGTATTGCCGTCAACCCCGAGCGAGTTCAGGCTATTCTTGATTGGACTCCTCCCAAGAACGTTAAGCAAGTCAGAAGTTTTCTCGGTCTCGCCAGCTATTGCCGTCGATTCGTCGAGAACTTCTCTAAGATCGCCAGGCCTCTGACTAACCTGTTGCATAAGGGTGTCAAGTTCCAATGGACAGACAAATGTCAGGAAAGTTTCCAGGCACTCAAAGACAAGTTGACTTCTGCCCCAGTTCTAGCTCCACCTGATACTAAGAAGGACTTCGTCATTTACTGCGACGCTTCCCGTCAAGGATTAGGCTGTGTCCTAATGCAAGACCGCAGAGTGATTGCTTATGCCTCTCGACAATTGCGCCCTCACGAAGAGAACTACCCAGTTCACGACCTCGAACTTGCTGCCGTCATTCATGCGCTGAAGCAGTGGCGACATTACCTTCTCGGTAATCGTTGCGAGATCTTCACTGACCACCAAAGTCTGAAGTATCTGTTTACTCAGCCAGATCTGAACCTCCGTCAACAGAGATGGATGGAGCTTGTTGCAGACTTTGACTTGGGTATCTCCTATACGCCAGGCAAGGCTAATGTAATGGCTGATGCCTTGAGCCGCAAGTCTTACTGCAACCACCTCCAGGTTCATAAAGTTCAGCCCTCGCTTGTTGAAGAATTCAGGAAGCTGAACCTCCATATTGTTCCTCCGGGTGCACTCGCTCCCCCTCCTAAACAATTTGGCAAGGTGAACCTCCACGTTGTTACCCAGGGTTCCCTCAATACCCTAGTTGCTAAACCAGATCTCGAGGACAGCATCAAAAGGCTACAGAAGTATGACTCTGAAGCCTACAAGATTAAGCGCTACCTCGCAGAAGGAAAGCCCTCATTCTTCACCATTTCTGAAGATGGCACCCTATACTTCAAGGGCCGCCTAGTGGTGCCATGTGCAGAGAAAAACCTGGATATGACACAGGAAGTTATGAAAGAAGCTCATGATACGCCTCTGTGTATCCATCCTGGTAGTACAAAGATGTATCAAGATATCCGTCAGAGATTCTGGTGGACTAATATGAAGCAAGACATTGCTCGTTATGTTGCTGAGTGTGACGTTTGCCGTCGTATCAAAGCAGAACATCAAAGGCCTGCTGGAACTCTGCAACCTATCTCTATTCCTGAATGGAAATGGGACCATGTTGAGATGGACTTCGTCACTGGATTTCCCAAATCGCAGAAAGGTAATGATGCTATTCTTGTCGTCATTGACCGGCTTTCCAAAGTTGCACATTTCCTGGCAGTCAAAGAAACGATCACTGCTAGCCAGTTGGCAACGCTCTATATGTCCAGGATTGTTTCACTCCACGGTATTCCATTGGTTATCAGTTCAGACCGTGGCAGCTTATTCACTTCAAGATTCTGGGCAAGTTTCCAAGAAGCTATGGGCACTCATCTGTCATTTAGTACTGCGTTTCATCCTCAATCGCAAGGACAAGTTGAACGCGTCAATCAAGTTCTCGAAGACATGCTTCGAGCTTGCGTTATTTCCTTCGGCAAGAAATGGGAGGAATCTCTCCCGTATGCTGAGTTCTCTTATAATAATAGCTATCAAGCTAGTCTGAAGATGGCCCCCTTCGAAGTGTTATATGGACGAAAGTGCCGAACCCCCCTGAACTGGTCAGAAACTGGGGAACGTCCACTCTTCGGTCCGGATATTATCCAAGATGCCGAAGAACAAGTCCGCATTATTCGCGAGAATCTCAAGACTGCTCAGTCACGTCAGAAGAGTCAGTATGACCGTCATCATAAAGACATGGTCTATCAACCTGGCGAAAAGGCTTATCTTCGAGTCACACCTATGAAGGGTGCTCACCGCTTCGGGATCAAGGGCAAACTAGCTCCTCGCTATATTGGCCCATTCACTATTCTCGAAAGGCGTGGAAAAGTGGCATACCAACTGGAACTACCGCCGAACCTTTCTCAGGTTCACGATGTGTTCCATGTGTCACAGCTCCGCCGTTGCTTCAAGGATCCAATCCGAGCGGTGGATCACGAAGTGCTCGAATTGCAGCAAGACCTCTCCTATAAGGAGCATCCGGTCCGCATTCTCGACCAAGCTGAACGCCGCACACGTCAGAAGGCGATCAAGTTTCTCAAAGTCCAGTGGTCGCACCATTCTGAAGATGAGGCCACTTGGGAACGAGAGGATCGTCTGCGCGAAGAATACCCCGCACTGTTTCCTTCTACCTCCTAAATCTCGGGACGAGATTTCTTGTAGTGGAGGAGATTTGTAACACCCTGAGAATCATGCTACAGTAACCCCCTGTGATTAAGCTAATCATGTGCTAAACAGGGCTTGATCACATTTGGATCACCTTCCTTTTCAAACTCCTAGTTCAAACTTCAAATATAATTAAAGTGGAAAATAAAAGTTTTCAAAAATTCAAACAAAAATGTCCAGTGGGTTCTAAATAATACACTGGTAATTATGGTGGAGAAAACACATTTTTATAAAATGTCTAAATACTTTTAAATGAAATAAAACAGAAAAGGAAAACAATAAAGAGAAAAAACAAAAAAAAAGGGAGCAGGCCTTCCCCCCCCACTGGACCCGCGGCCCAAACCCCCCCCCGGCCCAAGCTGGGCCGCCACCCGCGCCCCGGCCCAGCCCACCTCCCCCCCCGCGTCCCCTTCCTGTTCCCCCGACCGGGACGGAACAGTGGCCGTCCCCGCCGCACCCCCTCGCCGGCGACGGGGAGGATAAGGGCGCCAGCTCCCCCGCCTCCTCGGGCCTCTCTCCCACTCGCCCCCGCTCTCCCTCGGCCTCTGCGCCTTCTCCCCCGCCAGATCCCCCTCCCTCTCCCCTCCGTTCCCCTCTGCCCGAGAGCGCTCGCCGCCGTTCACCGTCGTTCACACGGCCACCGTGCCCGCCTCGCCGCCCCAAGGTGTCTCCAAGGACCGCCGTCGCCCGCTGCTGCGTCTGGTGCAGCCCGTTGGAGACCGGAGCCCCTACAACGAACGCACCAAGCTCGCCTTCATCTTCGGACGCCGGCGACCCCCTTCTTCCCCGGCGACGACCTGCTGCTCCTAAGCACCCACGGGCCCTTCTTGCGCCGCGCGGTGAGCTCCTCTACCTCCTCCCTCTCTCCGCTAGCTCGCTCGCGCTCCGTAGCTACTTCCCCGCGCGCGCCCGAACGCCACGCCGCGGAGCTCGCCGCCGGCGTGTCTCCGGTGACCAAATGGTCACGGGCGTTGGCCCGCTAGCCCGACCGCACCGTGCCGCACCCACCTAGCTAGCTAGTTCGGCCGTTCGCGCGCTCTAGCGTAGCTCCCCTCGGGCACCCGTAGCTCCTCGCCGCCGGCGAGTTCGTAGCGCACGTCTCCGGCCGTTCCAGCCCCTCCGGCCACCGCCGTTGGACGCGCGACGTCGAGCCGCGTCGTACGCGCCCAGCCCCGCCCCCGCAAACCCACTGTGGGCGAAACCCGAAGCTCACCCGCGCATCGCCGCCGCGCTGGAGCTCGCCGGAGCCCCTCTCCGGTGCCCTGCCGACGTGGCCGGCCGGGCCCCACCCCTGGGTCACTGCCAGTGGCCCCCACGGGCCCAGTTGACTGGGTTGACCCAGTCAACTGCTGACTGGGCAGGCCCAGTCACTGACATGCGGGCCCCGCCGCAAAAACAAAAAAGAAAATTAAAAAGAAAATGTTTTATAAATAAAAATAATTATTTTAACTAATCACTCACTGACATATGGGGCCCACCCCTCTAATTATACTGTTAGATTAGTTTAAATAGATATTAGACTAACAGAGGCTGACATGTGGGTCCCACTGGACCCACCTGTCTGGTTTGACTGGTCAGCCGACCAGTTGACCTGCTGACGTCAGCATTACCTCATGCTGACGTCATAATTCATTTTTCTGAATATAAATAATTCCAGAAATTCAAATAAACTTTGAAAATTCATATCTTTTAAACCGTAACTCGGATGAAATTGTTTTCTATATGAAAGTTGCTCAGAACGACGAGACGAATCCGAATACGCAGTCCGTTCATCCACCACACCTCCCTAACCTATCGAACTAGCAACTTTCCCCCTCCGGTCCGTCTGTCCGAAAACGCGAAACATCGGGAATACCTCCCGGATGTTCCCCCCCTTCCCCGGTAACACCTACTGTCGCGTTAGGGCACCCCTAGCACCGCTCATTGTCATGTCACGCATCGTCATGCTTATGTTTGCATTGTATTTACTGTTTCTTCCCCCCTTCTCTCCGGTAGACTACGAGACCGACACTGCTGCTGCCCAGTTCGACTACGGAGTCGACGACCCCTCCTACTTGCCAGAGCAACCAGGCAAGCCCCCCCTTTGATCACCAGATATCGCCTACTCTAATCTCTACTGCTTGCATTAGAGTAGTGTAGCATGTTACTGCTTTCGATATCCTATTCTGATGCATAGCCTATCCTTGCTACTACTGTTACTACCTTTACCTGCAATCCTACATGCTTAGTCTAGGATGCTAGATTTCCATCAGTGGCCCTACATTCTTGTCCGTCTGCTGTGCTATACTATCGGGCCGTGATCACCTGGGCGGTGATCACGGGCATATACTTATATACTATATACATGACACATGTGATGACTAAAGTCGGGTCGGCTCGTAGGAGTACCCGCAAGTGGATCTTTGTGGCGGAGCGACAGGGCAGGTTGAGACCGCCTAGGTAAGAGGTGGGCCTGGCCCTGGTCGGCGTTCGCGGATACTTAACACGCTTAACGAGATCTTGGTATTTGATCTGAGTCTGGCCATTTGGTCTATACGCACTAACCATCTACGTGGGAGTAGTTATGGGTATCCCGACGTCGTGGTATCAGCCGAAGCTCTTTTGACGTCAGCGACTGAGTGGCGCGCGCCGTGTTGGACCGCTTTGACGTAACCGCCGTGATCGTGTGGGTTGCTAGGTCTGCTCGCGGCCGCGTTCGCAACGTGCAGGTGTGCATAGGGCGATGGGCCCAGACCCCTGCGCGCATAGGTTTAGACCGGCGTGCTGACCTCTCTGTTGAGCCTAGGTGGGGCTGCGACGTGTTGATCTTACGAGGCCGGGCATGACCCAGAAAAGTGTGTCCGGCCAATTGGGATCGAGCGTGTTGGGTTATGTGGTGCACCCCTGCAGGGAAGTTTATCTATTCGAATAGCCGTGTCCCTCGGTAAAAGGACGACCCGGAGTTGTACCTTGAGCTTATGACAACTAGAACTGGATACTGAATAAAATACACCCTTCCAAGTGCCAGATACAACCCGGTGATCGCTCTCTAACAGGGTGACGAGGAGGGGATCGCCGGGTAGGATTATGCTATGCGATGCTACTTGGAGGACTTCAATCTACTCTCTTCTACATGCTGCAAGATGGAGATGTCCAGAAGCTTAGTCTTCGACAGGACTAGCTATCCCCCTCTTATTCCGGCATTCTGCAGTTCAGTCCACTGATATGCCTCTTTACTCATATACCCATGCATATGTAGTGTAGCTCCTTGCTTGCGAGTACTTTGGATGAGTACTCACGGTTGCTTCTCTCCCTCTTTTTCCCCCTTTCCTTTCTATCTGGTTGTCGCAACCAGATGTTGGAGTCCAGGAGCCAGACGCCACCGTCGACGACGACTCCCACGGCACTGGAGGTGCCTACTACTACGTGCAGGCCGCTGACGACGACCAGGAGTAGTTAGGAGGTCCCAGGCAGGAGGCCTTGCCTTTTCGATCGTTGCTACTTTTGTGCTAGCCTTCTTAAGGCAAAACTTGTTTAACTTATGTCTGTACTCAGATATTGTTGCTTCCGCTGACTCGTCTATGATCGAGCACTTGTATTCGAGCCCTCGAGGCCCCTGGCTTGTATTATGATGCTTGTATGACTTATTTATGTTTTAGAGTTGTGTTGTGATATCTTCCCGTGAGTCCCTGATCTTGGTCGTACACATTTGCGTGCATGATTAGTGTACGGTCAAATCGGGGGCGTCACACGCCTCTAGAGGGCCCCGTTGGCTGCGGGCCACCCTGATTGCCTTTTGCTATAACTCTGTACTTGCTGACGAGGGCCGCGTCATGAGTCGCATGGCTCCAGTCCCTCGCCAGGCGGGTAGGTGGCCGCCTGGTGAGTGCGTACTATAGCCACGCCCCGCCGGGATTCGGGGGGAGCAGGTGGCACTGATGCTATGCTCTGTCTTGTCGTAGTTGGTGAGTGCAGACTCCGAGGAGAAGGACGGGCCTGCTGCTGGAAACCGGCCCGCTGCTGGAAACCGGCCCGCTCCTGAAGCCGTTTTCTGGAAGTCGGCCACGTGGTCTTGATTGCCATCTAAGGGAACGTCGGCCGGTGGTTAGTTGGCTTGAGGGGCTGTGCTAGCCCCGATGTCTTGGTATATTATAGGGTGCGGATGAGGCTACCCGGGATCCACCCCCCTGACACTGCCACCATTGCCCCCGCCACCACCCGCTCCGGTGCATCTTCCCCGGCAGTCCTTCACCGCCATGGATGACTCCCTGCCGTTCCCCGTCACCGTCGAGGTCGGGCACGCTCAATCCCCTCCGGCGGATCTCGTCACCGACCATGTTGGCCTCGCCGTCGCCCAAGGCACCATTGCGCCTGCCCGCAAGCGGCAGGGCAACGTAGTCGTGCAGGATGGGAATCCGGCTGCCCCCGCCGGGAAGGCCCGCGCTCCGAGCACCAATGCCGCTCCGCGATCCCGACCGGAAGCGGAGAAGGTCGGCAAGGTCTCGGGCGTAAGGCGGAAGAGTATTCCGGCTACAAAGAAGCCGGCTCCTTCATCCACTCCCTCCGCCCCAGCAAGAGGTTCCTCGGCGATGCCGCTCAACGGCGCAGCTTCCACCGCAAGCGAGGTGTTTGACGAAATGGCCGGAAGGTATGCCTCTTCGGTCCCTTCAATTTTCTTTGCTTTTCGCCATTGCGGTAGCTCGTGACTTGTTTGTCGCTCACTATAGAGGTGGTTCAAACAATGCCACTGCCGAGTTCGTGAACTTGTTGGACACCAACGCCGTTGACATCGATCAAGCCCCGTTCGCTACATTCGATTACAATGAAACAGAGGGAGACGTGGATGATCACGGTGGTGAATAAGAATTGGAGGAGATAGATGAGGGGGCGTATGAGCAAGCGCAAGCAAGAAAAAGCCAGAGATCAAAGCACTACACGATCTTGCAAGATTAAATCTTGATCAAGGCTTGGAGTACGGTGTCTCTTGATGCTTTGCACGGGTACGCCTCAAACCGCCAAGAGGTATTAGCAAAGGATCGAAGATCAATACTTCCGCATGATGGAAAAGTATCCCAATAGGACTCCACGCACCTTTCGGTCACTCCAAGGGCGTTGGGACGTGATCAAGCATATTTGCAGTCGTTGGGCAGCTTGCTTGGAACAAGTACGCAATGCACCTCCAAGTGGAACCATGGAATCCGACTATGTGAGTTTCTTTTCACGTTGTGCACATCATATTGCATCATATGAAATGATTGCATCATTTGACTTTGTTCAAATTGTGTAGGGAAAAATTGCCCAACAAAGATACAAAGACATGGAAGCTTCAGAAGGCAAATTCTTCAAACTAGAGCACTGTTGGGACTTGCTCAAAGAGTGCGAGAAGTGGAAGTTGATTGACAAAGAATCCCCACCAAAGAGAGGTTCACTTACAAACATGGATGAAGATGAGGACGATGATGGCCCAAGAAACTTGAAAAATCCCGATGGTGACAAGAAGACTAAGGAGAAGATGAAGAGAGAGCACGAAGCATTGAGCTTGTGGGACAAGATTGATGCCATAGTGCAATAAAATGAGTTTATGTTAGCGAAGACATTGGAGACAAAGAAAGAGTTGGCCGAGAAGAAGGCATGGGAGAAGCCAGAAAAATGGCAATTGCTCAAGGACGAGGGGCTGCGCAAAGCGGCCATTGAGGAGAGAAGAGCACGTGCCGCTGAAAACAAAGCCATGTCCAAGTTGCTTGCCGAAGAGAACAAGATCATGACATTGAACCGCAATGACATGGACGACCTCACCAGAGAATGGCATGATATGGCAAGAAGATATATCTTGAAGAGGAGAATGCTTGCGTCGGCCAGTGCGTGTTATAGTGCCGGAGATGTTTTCTCAACGGGGTTTGGAACCAATGTCGCCGATGCGTTCGGTGCACCAGCCGATGATTTCGGCGCCGGAGTTGGAACAAGTGCCGGAGGTGGACTCGGTGGTTGCGATGACCTTGATGGACTCGGTGGCGCGGAGTGAAGATCGACCAAGATGATGTCGGACGTGGTCGTTACTTTTGCAAGACCCCCTTTTGCGTTTGTCCTACAAAACTAAGCTTTTATTTGCATGTGAACTGTGCTCTATTGCTTTAATTTGAACCCATTTGTCGAAATCAATGTCAAATTTGAGAATTGGGCGTCTTCGGTTTGCGGGTCAACACGGCGGTGCCTGAGCAGACCCCGCATAGCCGACCCGTAAAAGAGCATATTCACCGAATATCCTTTTCTACGGGTCCGCTTTGCGGGGTTTGATTCTGACCGCGCCCGCGCCGGCCCGCATATACCTTTTTCCGCGAACTGCAAAAGCCTTATGCGGTTCGGCGTTTTACGGGGTATGCTAGAGTTGCTCTGATAAAGAGGCGTGTACATATCCTGCTCCTTCTGCACTTCCATGATCTTCCTAAGATGCACGGCACGACTCACATGTAAGGGTGGACGATGGTGAGTATACTCACACCAACTCAATTTGTTTTTGAACAACCAACAGGAACTATCTGTTTTTTCAAATAAATGAAGAGAATTGGTCAGTTTATTAAGAAAACTGACCGAAAACCAATCAACTCAAAACTTTAGAAGTAGGAATACAGAATATAAACTGATACAACATTGCTTTTTATATATATAAAAGGTGGATCACCCATGTCTCTGCATAATATGACATCACATGTTTGCATTTGTTTTCTCTTTTGCGGGGTGTATTTGTTTTCTTTAACGTAGAGGCCGGCCTGGAAGAACTCCATAATGTTACAACGATGATCTGGACATTATAGGCAGGGAATGAAACTTGATAGAACCGAAAGCCGAGTGCATTCGACTCGATCGATTATCCTCAAGAGAATATTTGGTTTACTTTTGATTTTTTGGTGCTCAGAGTTGACATACAAGGGTAAGTTTTAGGGTTCTATATCTTAGTAATTACAGCTTGACACGACACAATATTACATATTCTCCTTCACACTTCTGGAGGCCTTTGCTGAGTTTATCATCAGCGTAAAGACTAAGAGCATCTCCACTCCCCCCCCGAATATGTCCCCCAGGGCTCTTCTTTTGGAGCCGGCGCCAAAAAATCAGCCTAGTCGCGCCCTCAGGACCTTGTTTATCGCCGGTTTGGGCCGAAATAACAGCCGGCGAACCCGAGCCGAACCCTGGCCCCCGAGGGGCCCCGACCAAAGCCAAAAGGAGCGTGGGTCCGCTCTGTCGGCGAGAGACATGCATTTTTCGGCCAATCGCACACTTTTCCCTCCATTTTCCCATTGCTCCCCCTCTTCTCCCGCCATTCTCCTCCCACTCCCCGCCATCCGGCCGCCATCCCGCCATGCCGCCGAAGAAGTACTCGGCCCCTCGCGCCACTGCCGCTGCCGATTCCACCCAGCCGAAGCAGAGGAAGCCGAGGGCGCCGGTGGCAAAACCACCGGGCATGTCAAACCCCGAGTGGAGGGCGGAGGTTCAACACCGGGTGGCTGTCACCATCGATCGGCGGAACATGCTCAATGCCAAGAAGGCCCGGGACGGGGCGGCGGCGGCGGAGTGGGCAGAGGCGTCTTGTGCGGGGATGATGAATCCACCCGGCGGCCACGGCCCCGCAAGCGGCGTGGAGCCAGCAGAGCGTTACGTTGCCGGCCAGCTTCTCGCCGCCGCCACCGCCACCGTCCTGGGGGTATGCACCCTCGCCTGGCTACGCCGACGACGACACGCATGGTGGATTCAACCCTAACATCACATTTCCACATGGCCAGCGCGCCTCACCCTCCGGTCTAAACCCTGACCAGCGCACTCCCTCGCCCGCGTTTGCTGGCCTCCAGTACTCCCCATACAACTACTCGCCGCCGGCGTACACAGCCTCCCCGACACCGCCTCTACGCCCTGCCATTCTCGCAAGCCTCGTCGACACATTTCGGCAACCCCGACGCCATGGATGACGACATGGACAAGATCATCACGAGCGGCTCGTTCGCGCCGCCTCCTCCCCCGGGTTCCACGCGCAAGACGACACAATGGACCCCGCTGATGACATGGACGATGAGCTCGACGACGGCGAGGAGGAGGAGGAGGAGGAAGAGGAGATGGAGCTGGCGCCAGCGCCGACGAGGAAAGGGAAAAAGAAGAAGCGGTGGGGGGCAGGACGGGCGAGCCGCGCGTCAAGTGGACGTCCAAAGAAGATGAGTGCCTCGCCGAAGCATGGAAGACCGTCAGCCTCGACCCTGTCACCGGCGCGAACCAGAACGCCGACACGTACTGGACGCGTATCAAGTCGGCGTTCGATGAGCGCAAGCTGGTCGACCCCTACTTCGCCACCATCCACATGCAACGCGGCGCAAAGGCCATGTTGAACCATTGGGCGATCATCCAAACGGCCCGCAACAAATGATATGGGATCGTCGAGGAGATCGCGGCTCTCCCGAAAAGCGGCGCCAACATCGAGGGTCAGGTATGCACAACCGCCGGCTCTCGCTTCTTTTCGCCGTGTACGTCGTTGACTCTTGTTCTTCGGCTCAGATGGTTCGGATGTTCACCATGTACCGCTAGGACAGCAGCGACCAAGAGTTCAAGTTCCTCCATGTGTTCACCTGGATCGAGAAGTGTGAGAAGTGGACGGATGTCCGGCGCACCCTCGCCAAGGCCAAGGAGACGTACAAGCCGGACGCGCCCACCCCGGCGGCGGCGGATGGGCGCCCTGACGGAAACAAAAGAGCCAAGACGGCGAAGGACGCCACACCGGTTGCAATCGTCGATCAAGCAGTGCATCGCCGACGCCAAGAACCACGCCGCCAAGAGGGAGGAGAAATACGAGGCACCGTGGTTGGTGTTGATGACAAACAACGCCGTCAAGCTCGACCTACTCCGGACCAACGTCGCCGCGAAGAAGAGGAACACCGACCTGTCGTTCTTGATGGGGACGGATATGTCGACGATGGACGAGCAGGTCAAGGCGTGGTACTTGGCGGAGCGCGGCCTCATCTTGAACCAGATGCCTTTGACCACCACACCTACGCCAACGCCGGCCCCAACGCCGACGCCCAGCCCGAGTGGTGAAGCCACGCCGACGCGCAGCACAGAAGCCACGCCGACACCGAGCAGCCCGAGCACAGAAGCCACGCTGACGCCGAACAACCCAAGCACAGAAGCCACGCCAATGCCGACGCCGGCCAATCCCATGCCGGAGGAGCCCGTTGTTTGATGCATTCCTTTGTCTACGCGTCCTTCCTTTTGAGCGCCGAACTATCGTTTATGTTTGATCACCGAACTGTGGCATGGTGATCGCCGAACTTGTGGTGTTTTTTTGGCAGCGGGAAAAGACAAGTTTGAATTTATGTGCGTCTTCAGGCTAAAACCTGGGGGCGCGGCTGGAACTGCATCGCCCCCATGGCAGAAAACCGCCGGTGCATTGGCCAAGCCGCTATCGTCAGGTGCGCTGGGGGACCGAACAGCTGAAGATGCTCTAAGAATATATATCAAGCATGAGAATGACTAAGCAACGAACAATTGGATCACTACAACTTCTTGCCAGGCTTGTACACATATATAGTACGCAGGTGATAGAAGTACATATACGATAGTACTAGATAATGTTGTTTTCACAAAATACTACTTGTATCTATATATATACCGACTGTTCCCTTTTATGGTACTGATGTGGCATTTTTTGAAATTCCTCCGAAAGGTCCTAAAAGTCGAATAGATAGAGCCCCCTCCTCCCCTCCCGCGACGCTCCTGCGAGCGTCGGGGGGGAAACCCTAGCTGCCGGTCCCCTCGTCCCCACCTCTCCCCCTCCTCCCCCGCCGCCGCCGGCTGGTGCTGACGGGCAAAGCCCAAGTGGCGCGGGCGGCGGCAGGGCCCCTTCTTCTCCTCTGCTCGGAGTGGCCGGCGCAGGACGGCGGCTCCTAGTGGCGGCGCGGGGCTGCTACGGGGCCCTGCGGCGCGGCGGCGGGCGCGTGGTGCGGCGGTCGGAGGCGGCGCGTCGGCGACGCGTCCTAGTGAAGCACAGCGGCTGTGGTGCTCCGGCTCGGGAGGCGGCGCGCGGGCGAGGCTCAGCCCAGATCCGCTCGATCTGGCGCAGGGGCTTGATCGGCGGCGCCGGTGGTGGCGTGCCCGTCCTTGCGCTGGCGGCGGCGAATGCAGCGGCTGCCACATCTGGCGGGCGGCACGGGCTGGGTCTCAGTGAGCAGCTTGGGCCGCGGTCGGCCTTCTCTGTGGTGATAGGTGGAGTGGTGGCGCGGTGGTGGAGGTGGTGGTTCGTGCTGGTGGTGGCGCTAGCGGCGGTGTGGGCTTCGGCCGACCTTGCGTGCGGCGGCTGTTGGCGGCGAGGGTGGTGGCGATGGTTCGGGGCTGCCCCTCAGGGTCCCGACGTGGATGTGGGCTGCCACGGCGTGGTGGTGGCCCATGGCGGTGGTCTGGGTCGTTTCACGGCGGCGGCTGGACTTCTTCGGCGTCTGCTTGTCGGTGAGCGGTCTTGGCGACCTTCGATTCCTATCCCCGTCGTTCGGGCACTACCTTCATCGAAGGGTTGGCCCTCTCCCAGTGGCGCCCATCGCCCGTCTCACGCCCGGTGGCAAGACAGAGCTCGTCTCACGCCCGGCAGCAGGACCGGACTCGTTTCGCGCCCGGCAGCAGGATCGGACACGTCTCGCGCCCGGCAGCAGGACCTGACTCGTCTCGCGCCCGGCAGCAGGACCGAGCTCGTCTCGCGCCCGGCAGTAGGACGGGTCGATGGTGGCCAGTTTTGGCCGGTCTATCGGGCCTCGACGCTGGGGACTGCCCAGGAGTGAGGAAGGCGGTTCCTTTCCATTCGTCTCTTTGGTTGGGGTAGCGGTGGGTGGCGGGTGAGGTGGCGTCAAGGTTCTGGATGCTGGGGCAGCGGCCCTGGTGGTGGTGTCGCGGTGCTCCTGGGCAAAGCCCGTGACTTGGTGCTGCCTGGTGGCCATGGCCGTGTGGGAGGCGTGGTAGCCAGGGTGTGGCGTTCGGTGGCGGTGAATATTGGTCGGGGTGAAAATCCGTTCTATCTTCGGATTGACCGGCGACGGCGAAGCTCGTACCCTTCTTGAAGGCGTCGCCGCGACTCTCGTTGCCCGTCGTGTTGCTCCGGGGGAAACTCTGATCCTTGGGTCGGGCGGTGGCGGCACTTCGGTGTCGTAACCTTCTTGTAGGCACCGCCTTGGAGCCCACGGTGCGTCGTATGTAGTTCTTCTCCTCGCGGTGACGTGTTCACGGTTGAGGCCCCCGGTGGCTCTTGTAGTGCTAGGGGTGGTGTTGCTGCGCTCAGCGCCTATGTATCCTGCTTTGGATGTGTGCGTGTGTTTTGGTGGCGTGTGTGGTACTGGGTTGTTGGTGATCTTTGCTTTATATATAAAGCGGGGCAAAATCCTTTTTCGATATGGTACTGATGTACGCGGCGTTGAACTAATTGCATATAAGAGGGAACTACACACAAGTAACTTAAATACTAAAACCTTACTAGCTACCTAACCAGCAAGCAGACCGAATGAAATAAATAGTGTTATTGCTGATTGCAAACGATTTATCAAGAAGGAATAATGTATAATATAAAGTATGCATTGTATATAAGATATCAATATCTTACATATAAATATAATAATTAATATGCATATCAGTATTTAGTTGTTATATATGGTGTGTGCCTACAGTACATTGCACCTATAATAATCGTTCAAATAAAAAGCCCATGATTTGGTAGGCGACCATCCCCAAAACCCCACCTAACCACATCTTATTTGTTTCAGAGAGAGTCAAACCGGTCGACAATCCCTATACCTAACCGGAGCATACGCACTCGTATTTTTTTCTACAAATATATTTGTTTGCTTGACACCGTTATAATTGTGCCCCTATATAATTAGGAAAACACTTGCTTTCCACCGACTGATATAACAACAATTTAAACCGCGTCCGATGCGCGACACGTGCCCCTGCGGCTCGTCCACTGCTTCGCTCCAGCCTTATCTCTTCGTGACGTTTCTTCTCCACACGATTTCTTCCTCCTCGTCTTTTTTCCCTCATCTCTTGTTCGTCTAGCTCGAGAGGGGATGGCTCCCATGGCGACGCGACCATGACCACCACCTGCTGCATCCCAGAACGAAGGGCGACGCAGCCACTAGCTCTCTGAAACGTCTCCGCTGCAGCGCGACCTCACCATGGGGGCACCACCTTTGCTGCGAACAAGGGCTGACGCCGGCCACCTCACGCGCCATTGTCGCGGTGCTGCAATCCGGCGGTTGAATCGGCACCATTGCTGCAAAGGGGGAGGCATACGCAGCCCGCGGGGTGGTGCCGGAGGTGGGGCGACCCAACACGAAGGACGCAAGGGGAGTCGGCGCCGCTCTGCTCGTCGTCGATGCTACAACGCATCACGGGGAGGCGGGCACCGCTTGTCGCTGGTGTTGGATCGCAGCACGGGGAAGCCGGAGGGGGCAGCGCTCGTCGTCGGTGCTGCAAAGGAGCACGGGAAGGCCGGAGGGGGCGCCGCTCGTCGTCGAGAGCCGTCGATGCTGCATTGGAGCTTTGTCGCCACGCGGTGCTGCAATGGAGCTTCGCCGGGTGCCCACCGGTGTTGCATTGGAGCTTTGTCGTGCCGCGTGGTGCTGCCATGGAGCTTCAATGGAGCTTCGTTGGATGCCGGCGGTGTTGCTTTGGAGCTCTGCCACGCTCAGTGCTGCCATGGAGCAGCGGCGGCGGCTCCCGGTGCTGCGATGCAGCAGTCACGGTCGGCTCTCGGAGTTGCGATGCAGCACTCAATGGTGTATTAGAGCGGTTGCTGGCGATGCCGATGCTGCGAGGTCGCCGGAGCGAGTACCACGGTGGGTTATGCATCATCGTTGTCTGCTGCTGCAGAGAGAGCCGCTGTGTGGTTTGACGAGCATGAAGGATGCAAGACAGAGGAGAAAGACGACGGGGTTGCGTTGTTGAGGGGAAGTGTGCACGTGCTTCAGCTGTCACGGATCAGACCGACGTGGTTACTTCCATCGAACGGTCGCCAAGGCGGTTTACAAATCTTGCCCATCATCCAACTTACGCCTAGCAGGGGCCACATATAATTACGGTTCGTTGTTCAACAGTTAGTAGTCAGCCAATCGGAACATATAAAGCCTCCTACACTACCCGCCGTTTCAGCGCCATCGCGGTTTGGAAATCATCCTGCGCGCACGATTGTCCTCGCTGGCAGCGGTAATAGTGATTATCATCGACCTGGTAAACATCCCGCCGTTCGTTCATTTGTACGCCACGGTTTCGGCTCAGGAGCAGCTGACATGTGGGCCACTCGTACGCGTGGGCCCGGCTCGCAGCGACGCGGTCGGTGCGCGTTTCTGTCGGTGGAAAGCCAGCGCGGGTCGGTCGTGGGCTGTGCCAGTCGCTCGTGGGATGTCAGGGCGTTTTTCACCGTCGTTGCTCGCACCCGCCGGTGACGTCTCCGTTTCAGCTGCGCCTGACCCCATCTGTCTGTCTCATGGGTGCGGGCCGCTCTGATTCTTTTTGACCGTGTGGGCAGCTCGGCTCGGACCGTTGGTGAAAGAGGGTTTTCGTTCTCTTCGCGCTGCTACGCGGGGTTGGCTGTCCTCGTCTCGCTGCAGGTGGTCCCTCCCTATCCTCGGTCCCATGCGTCGGGCTGGTTGGGTTTCTTTTTAGGTTCCTCTAGAAGTTACAGCGCCTCGGAGAGGGGTTACTGACCGGGTTCGTGGGTTCCTTCTGCTCCTCGTTGCCTCTCTGCCTCCTCGGTCACCTCACTTCCTCACGCCTGCGCCTCTCTCATTCCCCGTCCAGTCGCCATTGTTGCTCCTCCTCGTTGGTTATTCATCGCCGGCGTCTTGCTCGTTGCCTGCTTGGCTCGTCGTCAGCTTGTTTCGTCATGGCTCCTCGCGCTGCTGCTGTTGCGTTTGGCTAGGGTGAGTTCTTTGATTTGTCTGCTTGATTCCTGCTGCTCTCGTTGTTGTAGATTAATCTGTGCTGACTTGTTCTTCTCTGTTTCCTCTCCTTTCTATTCTTTCACAGGGCTGCTGCGTCTTCTTTGTTGTCTGCTTCTGCGTCGCTTTCTTCCTTCTCTGTCGGGTGAGGTTCTTCCTCTGCTTCTTATTTGTTCGATGAAATGCCTGGCTGGGTTTTCCCCGGTTTGTCGCGTTAGATCTATCCTGTGATGCTTTTAGGAGACGCTTGTCATGCTAGATCTCTTTTTGTGATATTTTCAGCAGATGCTTTTATGCTTTTGGGAGATGCTTCTATGCTTACTTGTGTCCGTTCACATTTACACGTGCTGCAGGTCTTCCTTTGGGACGGTTTGGCTGCTTGGTTGGCTACTTTTCTTACTCCTGGTCTGCCTGCCTTCTGCCGTGATTCGATTTATCTCAGGGCTGGCGGTCTGCCTTTCGTCCGCGCAAGGTTCCATCTTTTTCATTGGCATATCTTTTTCTGCACTCCTTTAATATTTACTTTCCTGTCTCATTCTAACCATGTGTGTTACCTGCGTTGCGTGCTGTCGTGTTTTCCTTTGTTGTTACTTGTTATTCGTTGTTCTTTGTGCCTGTTCATTGTCCTTTGCATATCCAGGATGATTGCTATAGTGTCTACTGTTGTTCCGATTCTAGAAACTGTGATAGCCCATTGCGGGCTTCCTCCTGCTAGCTACCTGTGTGAGGTTGATGGGAATGGCGATGTCCTTGCTGGGGTAGAGGTCGAGATTCCTGGGGACGGTATACTGTCGACGCCGCAGAGAGTTTTCTTTTGGAGCCCTGCGTGCCTGGGTTGTGCAGAGTCGTACGAGCGGGCTGCTCTTCAGGCAATTAGGTTTTTGCAGGGACTGTATGGATTTGTGGTTAGAGATTACAATTATGAATGTGTTGTTCTCTATAGGAATTGTGGTAACGCTGCCATTGTTGTTGCTGCATCAGCTGTTCGCTATGCAGCTAATTTGGAGAGGGTTCTTGCTTGCACACACTCATCCACCACAGCCCCATCCAGGAGAGTTTTCAGTGGCCCAGCGCAAACGCCTGCAAATCTAGCGTTGCTGTATTCAGGCCTTCTTGCATCTTTGTACTCTATTTAGCCGCCACTGGTTGTTGTTACTGTTCCATTATTCTATTTAGTTGATGATGATGATGCTACACTTGCTGCCGATGAGTTTAGTTCATAGATTTGATTTGCTTTCTGGTGTCTTCCATGGATTGTGGGCTGTGCTTCTTTTTCTTTACTTTTCATCATGCCGATTTTAGAAAAAAAGTGTTTGTTTGTCTTCTCTTCTGTTGCAGAGACATGCTATCTCTTTTCTCATGCTCTTAGTTCCTTTGCCCGCGATATGGCACCGCGACGTGCTGTGCCTGCGCGACCTCCTGTTCCTGGGCAGTCTCCTGGTCCTTCTGGGAGAAATTCTGCTTTAGGCCGTGTGGTTGCCCCCCGTAGGCCTGCTCATGGTGCTGCTACTTTGGCTGTTTTCCCAGTAGGCCCTGCCATTGCCCTTGTTCGAAAGAGAAAGCGTATGTTCTGTTCCACTTGTCCTCCTGTGAATTCTATTAGACAACTGTTAGTAGCCAGGCCTTATTTTTTGTGTGTGCTCTCTCTTCTTTATATCCATAGGAGATGGCTTCTTTCCTTTTCTTTCTTCTACTGAGACTGCGAGGAATCGTAAGAGATGCAAGTTCTTATTGAAAAGGCTACGCGCTCATAACAAGGGTGGTTAGTTCTTATTCCCCTTGGTTGGTCATAGGTTACGTTCTTCCTCTTATCTGCCGTGTTAGTATTTTCTTCTTGTGGTTTGCACAGAGGATGCCCCTGCATCACCTCTGCATCCTGATTGGGTTGGTTTTTCTCCTGATGAGGTGCTCATACTTAAAGGTACGTCTGTCTGCTGTTGTCGGCGATGGTACTTCCTCTTTTCCCAGTGTCGTCCATTCTTATTAAATGCGGTTCTCGTACAGCTTTTTATCCAAAAAGATCCTACTATGGAGGTCCCGACTACCGATGCAGCCGCTGCTAGGCTAGCTTTTGGTGGCGTGAGAGGGTTAGGTCACAGTCTGCTATTACCAAGAGACGAGTGGTCTACAACAACTGTTGTAAGACTGGCAAGGTCTTTGTTAAACCCTTTGAAAAACCACCGCCATTCCTGGCAACCCTGCTTGATTATGAAGGCCCACCCCGCAGCCAAAAGTTTATTAAGAAAATATGCCAGTACAATTGCCTGTTTGCTTTTACATCCATGGGGGCAAAAATTGACCGCTCTGTAAATGATGGCGGGGGTCCAAAATTTTTTAAAATCAATGGTCAGGTTTGCCATCGTATAGGCTCGCTGCTTCCAAATGAGGGTGATTCTCCCAAATATGCAGAGTTATACATACATGACAGAGAAAATGAGGTTAACAATAGAATTCAGGCTTTAAACCATGAAAATGAAACTGGTGCAGGGTTAGACAAAGAGATTGTGAAGGGTCTTATGCAGATGCTTGATGTGAACAATTCTTTGGTCAAGAAATTTCGTATGGCCAGTGAGATTCTGAAAAATAATAGGCATGAAGTGATTTCAATAAGACTTATAGCTCCTGGTGAAAATGATAGTGCACAGTTTAATTTACCTGCAACTGATGAGCTAGCAGCCTTGGTTTATGGTGAATTTACGTTGGAGGCACCATGTAGAGACCTGATAATACGTACTAAAGAAGACCGTCTTCGTCGTATTTCCTCCTTAGATACTACTTACATGCCTTTGCAATACCCTCTGTTATTCCCCTATGGTGAGCGTGGCTTTCAGCTCGGTGTGCGCTACATTGATTCCAATACCGATGATCCAAACAAGAGGGTTAAAATGACCATGCAAGACTTCTATTGCTTCTGCTCGCATTATAAACCGGAGCAGCATAACCCATATCTATGCTGTGGCCTGTTATCCTCACAGGCTGCTGTTGATTTCCGAGCTTGCATTGATGAATGCCGGCTCAATTTTATTCTTAAGTGTAATGATGACATGCGGGCTGAAAATCTTCAGGGTATCGTCGATGCGGTAGGCCAGGGTATGGTTGGTGGGTCAGAAGTTGGGAAAAAATGTTTTGCCGTCATCTTATACCGGTGGTCGCCGGTACATGTATGAAAATTTCCAAGATGCTATTGCTGTGTCGCGTGTTCATGGGTCACCAGATGTCTTCACTACTTTCACATGTAACCCAAAGTGGGAAGAGATCCTTGATTCTGTTGATCCCGGGCAAACAGCGACAGATAGGGCTGACATTGCTGTTAGGGTGTACCACATGAAACTTCTGCAGTATCTTCATCGGATAAAAAAAGGGAACGCCTTTGGTCCAGTTGTTGCCTGGTACTGTTCCTCGCAAGCTTTCCTCAATTCTTATCTTCCTCCTTGTATCTGCTTCTTATAAGTTTCTCCATCTTTTCCTCCTGTTTTCAGTCCTGCACACTATTGAATTTCAGAAGAGGGGGTTGCCGCATGCACACATTCTTGTTTGGCAAAAGAAGGAGGACGATAGAGTTGTCACACCGGCCTTTATAAATTCTTATATCTCAGCTGAGATCCCTGATCCTGTACAGGATCCTTTGGGATATGCACTTGTTGCTGAGTTCATGATGCACGGTCCCTGTGGTGTTGATGGCCCAAAATGCCCTTGCATGAAAAAAGGTTTTTGCTCAAAAAAATTCCAAAACCATTTCAGGATGAAACTACCATTGATGAGAGTGGTTTCCCCTTATATAGGCGGCCTGATAATGGTCGTTTTGTAATGAAGAACAATGTCAGGCTGGATAATAGACATGTGGTTCCTTATAACATGCTTATATTAAAAAAGTGGCAGGCGCATATTAATGTTGAATGGTGTAATAAAACATATGTTATCAAGTATCTATATAAGTATGTTACCAAAGGCCCGGACAAGTCAAAAACCCTGTTTGAAAATATTAGGCGTGATGGCGACCAGGATGTCGATGAGATCAAAGAGTATAGAGAGTGCCGTTATATAGTTGACTACGACTCTTTCTGGAGGGTTTACGGCTATGACATACATGGCAAAACACCATCTGTTGAGAGATTACCTGTCCATCTCCTGAACATGCATGTTGTACGCTTTCGTACCCAGGCTACTCTGAGTTCAGTGATTGATGATGCCTGGCTGCAAAAAACAATGCTAACAGAATGGTTTGTGGCAAACAGGCTTCACCCTGCTGCTAGATCCTTAACTTACTGTGATTTCCCAACCAGATGGACGTGGATGCCAGAGGACAAAAGATGGAAACCTAGGACAAGAAGCGATAGAATTGGTAGGATATACTCTGTGCACCCAGCGGCTGGAGATCTTTTCTATTTTAGAATGTTGCTGATGATTGTCAAAGGTGCGACATGTTATGAGGATGTCAGGACTTACAATGGCATCGTATACTCGACGTTTAGAGAAGCGTGTGGAGCAAGAGGGTTGCTTGGTGATGACATGGAATGGTATACTGCTTTTGATGAAGCTGTCAAGTGGGGCATGGGAAATCAGCTGCGCCAGCTATTTGTTACTATGATTCTTCACTGTGCTGTTAATGATGAAGCTCTTTTCTTTGAAAAATACGAGGTTTACTTAGCTGATGATATCCAACATAGAATTCGGCACGCTAAAAATAATTTGAAATATGATGTTCCTCCGGTTGATTTAAGAGACATGCTGCTTGATGAATTGACTGTTATATTTGCTAGGAATAGTGCATGTATCCTAGATCATAAATTACCTGTAAAATCTGCATATGGTGAAGCCTCGGTGCAAAATGATATGCTTTCTGATGCGCTAGATGTCGATGTTGTTAGTCTTTTAAAAAAGGCAGAGGACATGTATGGTAGATTAAATAGAGACCAGTTGCATGCTTACTCTGCTATAATTGATCGCGTTCGGTCTGGAAAACCTGGTTTCTTTTTCGTCTCTGGGTATGGTGGCACTGGAAAAACATTTCTTTGGAATGCACTTGATGCTTATCTTAGAGGTAATAAGAGGGTGGTGCTGTGTGTTGCGTCCTCAGGGGTGGCTGCCTTGCTTTTACCTGCCGGCAGAACAACGCATTCTAGATTTAAAATACCTATTGACCTGCCTGATTATGGCACCTGTGAAATTAAACGGTCTACCATGCTCTCCACTCTAATTGAATCAGCTGATCTTATTATATGGGATGAAGCGTTGATGTCCCATCGAAAATGCTTTGAGGCCTTGGACCGGTCATTTCGTGATGTTCTATCGGCTAATGATCCTGCCTTAGCTGAACTTCCTTTTGGAGGCAAGGTTGTTGTTCTGGGTGGCGACCTTAGGCAAATATTGCCAGTCATTGAAGGTGGATCTCGAGCGCAGATTCTTGCTGCTGCGATCACTAATTCTCCTCTCTGGAATATTGTAGATGTTTTGCACCTAAATATAAACATGCGTCTGACTGCACACACGAATGATCCAATTCTCCAGTCTGAGGTAGCTGCCTTTGCGAAATGGGTTCTCAGTTTGGGTGATGGCACGGCAGCTGCTGTCGCTCGGGAGGGTGAGTCAGAGCCATCATGGATAACTATCCCTGATGAGCTTTTGATACATGCTGATGCGGATAAAATTGATGCCATTGTTCAAGTTGTATACAAAGAGATTCCTATTAGGTACTCTGATGTTGATTACCTAAAAGAAAGGGCAATCCTGACACCAACGAACGAAGTGGCTGAAAAAATTAATGAGCGTATTCTGTCTTTGGTGCCTACCAATGAGAGAGAGTATTTGAGTTGTGATACTATAGGTAATTCATCTGATGCAGTTCGCAATCAGGATGCTTTCTATCCTGTTGAATACTTGAATGGGATTAAAGTTAATAATTTCCCGTATCATAGATTAGTACTAAAAGTAGGCGTTCCCATAATGCTTCTGAGAAATCTGAACCAATCAACAGGCTTATGTAATGGCACAAGGCTTATAATCACAAAACTTGCTGATAAGATTATTGAGGCAACTGTCATGACTGGTTCTAACATAGGCGACATTGTTTTAATTCCGAGAATAGGCTTGACCTCAAAAGATCCTAAATGGCCTTTCACTTTGCAGCGTCGGCAGTTTCCTATTAGAGTGTCCTATGCAATGACCATTAACAAAAGCCAAGGACAGACTCTTTCAAGTGTTGGTTTATACTTGGATACACCTGTGTTCACGCATGGGCAGCTGTATGTCGCAGTGTCCCGTGTTACTTCAAAGAAATCACTAAAAATCTTGATCAAAGGAGAGGATGATAAACCTGCTTCTCAGACAAGGAACATCGTGTTCCCTGAGATATTTCGTTCCATTTGCTAGATTGTGCTGCCCTATAATATATGTAGAATAAATTTTCTTATATATACTTTTATGATTTCTATATTCTTCCTATGATACAACTTCAGTCTTCGTATGTCTGTCCATTCGTTTGCCCTGTCCGTCAGATTCTGCAATTTACCGAGTGAAAAAACTTTTGCAATTCTGTGTGTTGCTTCCTTCACCTGCTGGGTCATTTTTTTGCGCCCTGTCTTTCAATTTATCAGGTGAATTCATATAAATGGCATCTTTAGACTTGATTCTTCTTTATCTCTTTTTACTGATCTCTTGAGGTTCTATTTGCATACTGCAGATGTCGAACCAGAGGAACCAGAGGATCAGCCTTCTCTCGCAGATCAATGAAAGAGAACTGTTCTGGAATGCTAAGGTTCTGGTCTCTCGCATTTGGTATTACCGAGGTGGAACTGATGAAGGTGATATTATGCATACTGATATTGTGGTGCTTGACAAAGAGGTTCGTTTTCTACTGCAATACATATGCTCATGCTGCTAATCTTATCCTGTGGATCTAAGTTGTGATGGAAATGTGTAGGGCACCCACATGCATGGCCGGATTCCTGCTGACCTGTCGGCCCGGGTGAAGGATATCTTAAAGGAGGGCGATGTTTATTTAATGAAGAGATTCGCGTGCAAACAATCCAAGCCCACTTTCAGGGCTGTTGAGAGTCCATATATGATGCAGTTCACTCGCTTTAGTACTATTGATCCTGTGGTGGGTGATGAAGAGGATTTCCCATACTGCACTTACAACCTCATATCCTTTCTGGATATCCCCATGCCAGGCCCGCACACTCCTCGCTTTATCGGTTAGTCATTCCATGCTGTCGTCATGTATGCCCTGTTCTCGCTTCGGGTTTCATTGGGTGGTTTTACATTTGTCCTCCCATATACAGATGTGATTGGTCGAATTGTTGCAGTCACAGACATTGTCGCTGTTCACTCTCAACATCAAGCTGAGCCTTCAGATACTAGGACTGTAGTTCTCCAGGATCAAGCGTAAGTTCCTTGTTAATTTTTCCTTTATTCTCTTGCCCGCTGCCTTTTCCCTTTCTTTACTTGCTCCTGTTGGGTTGTAGAGGAAATGAGATCAATCTTGTTCTCTGGGGTGCTCGAGCCCATGAGTTTGAGGCGGAAGAAGTCCGTGCTGCAAGTGAATCCGGAGCTGTCATTGCTATCTTTGTAGGAGCACTGCCAAAACAATACCGAGGTGATTGTTTAGTCTATCTGTCACTTGTCGCATCGTTTATTATGCCAGCTTGATATACATTTGTGTCTGACTGTGTGTCCCAATAGGTGTTAAAGGACTGAGTGGTAGTTCTGCATGCCGCTGGTATATTAATGAGGACTTGCCAGAGATGAATGCCTTCCGTGCTAGGTATTTTCTCTTTCTATGTGCTTGCCAGTTTTCAACGTTTGTACAGTTGTTTTGCTTGCATTACAGTTGAGCTTGTTTCATCCAGCCTGGTGGAAGGACTTCCTGCTATTGCTTCTCAAGTTACAGGAGACCAGGCACTTGTTCCAGCGCCTGTTCGTGAACCTCCTATTGAATTGAGTGTTCGGGAGCTGCTTGCCCTTGATCCGTTTGACAATATGGTACCTTTTGTTTTTACTTTCTTTATGGTATTCCTATCTTCTTTCTGTCATCCTTGTCATCACACTTGTGGTTGTTCTTTATCGCAGAAGAAGCAGTTTATCGTCAAAGTTGCTATCACAGGCTTGGGCTCTGACAACCGTTGGTGGTTTCTCTCATGCCGGAAATGCCATAAGACAGCATACATCTCTGGGAGGCAGTACCGTTGCTCGGACTATGGCTGTTCTTTTATTGCAGCAGATCCCTCGTGAGTGCCTCTTTACAATAACTTCCACTCTCTTCTGTCTGCTGGATTGCTTCTGACTCTACTTGCCTTGCAATGTCTAGGTACTGTGTGTGCACCTATGGAAGCGATGGCGCAGATGAGGCGGAATTTATATTCTTTGATAGAGCAGCAAAAAGCATCGTTGGCAAGCCACTCATGACTTTGATTTATCGCAAATACCCGGGTTTTACAGCCGCACTTGATCTTGCTCAGATAGGAGGTGCCGATGTAGGTTTTCCACTTGAAATTTCCCGAAAAAAAAAAAAAAAATACAGACTTGTCGTTACTATCTCCACCAAGAGCTTTCAGCCTACAAGCACCCAACTGTCATTCCAAGTTGGTAGAATTGATGAAACCTTTAAGCCTGAGCTTGTGCCCTTTGCAACTGCCGGTGCATCATGCGTCTCTGGAGCATCATCTTCTGCTGAGGGCTCAGACATAGCAATGTCCATACCTACCTCTTTCGCTACAGGATCATCTACACTTGTTGTACTGCCTCCTGATGAGGTATAAGTGCTGCTTGTTTTTTTAAAAGTATCTTTCAATCATTTAATTTCTGCCTTGTTTCTTTTACAGTTGAACACTCCTATATCTGCATTCAAAGGAAAAGGACAGGCTGTTATGCCTAAAACTCCCAGGCATTGACCCTTCCTTTGTCCTGTCATACATTCTCAAAGATTCGTCCTCTTTGCTTATGAGTGCGATTCTTTTTCAAGCAGCAAATCGCCATGCCCAAAAAGTGCTCGCCGCAAACTTTGCCTTGGGCCCTCTAAATCTAAGGACACTGAACTATCTGCCTCTGCTATCAAAGTGGCCTCTGCAACTGAAGAAGGTGCCGCTGATGGAAATATTGTTCAGCTCGGGCCCTCTGATTCTAAGGACACTGACCTATCTGCCTCTGCTATCAAAGTGGCCTCTGAGACTGATGAAAGTGCCACTGTTGGAAATATTGTTCAGCCTGCATCCGTGCTAAATGTTCGTACCTATGCTTATTATGCAAATAACATATCCATTCTGCATAGATCATACTTGATGTACAATGATCTTACATAACACCAAATTATACAGGTTGGAGAGGGAACTGAAGGTGCATCTGCTGAGGACCCAAAGAAAATCTTTCCTGACCCCTCTAAGGTCAAAAGGTGAAAACCCCTCTTATAAAACAAATTAAGTTGTTGTGTTAAATTGTGGAATGGCTCCTGCTTTGGTGTACACATTTGATCTGTACTTTTTCTAATAGAAGTTATAAGGTTCAGTTATTTTTCTGCTTGCTTCTTGATCACAACTGTTACAAATTTACTGAGCGCGGGTTTGTTACCAGCCTCAATGTCTGTTCTATACCTCAGTGATGTATGTGAATTAATCACTTACTCGCAAAAAGTCACCACCTTTTACTATTGTGTTCCTCGCCAATGAATTGCAGATTAGATGCCTAACCAGTAATACTAGCCCCTCGTTTAGGAGCTTACAAGGCCTTTCCTTCTTTGCAATGAAAAACAGTGTTCCCTTTCTATGTTGACTATGCTTTCTTCTTCACTGATGCGTATGATGCCGTTTGATCAGAATTTCCTTTCTAGCATTGCTCTTCCTGGATTCCTGAGAGGCTTAGTAAAATATTTATGTGCCTCCAGCATTTTTATGCCTGTTCCTATTTCTTTGCTGTTGCATGCGCCTGGAAATTGATTATCTATGGAGTTGGTTTCCTATGTGCTAGGGTTCAATGGGTCTTCCGCTTGTGTATGTTGTCTTGCAATTTTTGTGTCTAATCTTTATGTACTTCCTGTGTATACAACATTTTAAAGATCTAACCTTTATCACCAAGAACAAAGTTATTAATGTACCCTTATTTTTGCTAATTGATCAAATTCAGAACAAACAATGCCATCAAGGGAGCTGGCGCACCAAAGAAAGGGAGGCAGTAGTTGTTCCATGGAACACTTCTTTCATGCCATAATCTAGATATGTACATACGGTACGGCTAACATTTCTTTGGTTCTACTTATTCTGCAGCTGTAATTAATGGTATGGTGCACTATGCTAATAACTGTGATATCTCTTCTTTGCCAGGGTATCTTCTATGTTCTGCTTACTTACCAAGTGAAGTCTATGCTGGAAGGGTATCATGCTGACCAGAGCTTCTCTGCTCTATTACGTCAGCACGATGGTCTGGCCATCGGGTTTGAAGGCCGTCGACTCAACGTACTTTTGCATGTGCACCGAATTTATTTTGTGCTGCTTTACAAGGCTGGGCTTTGACATCTGTGGACCTGTGTTGAGCCATTGTCATGACAATTCCTCTATTTAGGTCTTTCGAACGAATCAAGTATCATCATTGTAAATATCACTGTTACCTCTGCCTATCTTATCTTCTTATGCCAGTTTCAATCCAATGTAAATGCCGCTCAGTCATGGTACTTATTCTAAGTCCTCTTGTTCTTCCTATGGTGTATGTGTGTCTTCTTATGTCTTATATTTACTGCTGCCATTGCTGATCTAACATCCATCCTCCTTTGCTTATTTACCTCAAAAGGTGATATCATGTGCCTTACTGTTAATTCACTACTGCAGTTAAACGTTTAAAGTATTTTCTGTACTTCTCTGAATACTGATAGGCTGAGCAAATTGAAAAAGCACGGGCTAAAACTGATGCTTCAACACCGTTCGTTCCTTGCGCTCTTCCTCATATTGTTTGTTTGATTTTTCCAACAAAATCTATGAACTTTATTTCCTATCAGGTTCAGCCTTCAGTTGGCTTTGCAAGTTTGTCATTTGTAAGTTACCTTCCACTGTTCTATGCTTTATAACTGGGATGTTTCCTTTTGGACAAAACTTAGTGTGTGCTTTCTAGACTCATATTTGTTCCCCTAACTTCTCAGCATGTGTGTATAGTCCAACTAATAGTTCATTCAATGGTTGTATAGTTTTGTAATCTACAGAATGCCGAGAAAAATGTTCACCCCCTTGAAGTATTTTTTTATAGTTATATGTATATACTATAAAACTTATAATTAATTATGATGTATACTTACTATTAACATACAATAAATAAATTATTCATACCTCTTCTTATTTTATCACAATACAACAATTATCATATTTATGCATCAAATACATACATAATTGATAAGAGCATCTTCCTTTCAACAGTGATACCTCCAGTCTATAAAATCAAAATCAAATAGCAGTGTTCATGTATAAACCTGTAAAATATTCTAGCTATTAGAACTTCGACTGCCTGCTAAAAGAAAAATGTGTTTTCCCTATAAGCCCATCCCTTCTCTCCTATGGGCCCTTGGCCTTCTCAAGCCCAAGTAGGGTAAATCTATGCTACGGCCCTCTCTCTCATCTTATCGCCACACCGAACTCTACCTTATCTTCTTTGGATTCGTCTTCTCACCCTCACCAGACCTGCTCCCCCTCCCCCCTCCTCCATCTGCCCCAGTCTGCTTAGAGCTCCTTTGCATTGGATGCTTCTCCCAACACACCAGATCCCCGGGTAACCACATCCTCCGACGAGTCTCTACAGCGCTCTGCTATTTCTCAGGTGGACACCTCCTTTCCATACCCATTACCGCGGCTTACTCACTGTCAATAACATGTCTTCATGTTCAGTAAGAGTAGATCTTTTCTTTCATTAATTTGCCTTCCATTGCCCATGATTTTCCTTCCTAGGTGTTCGATCTGTTTAAATCCTAGACAAAACTGGCCAGGAGATTCTAGAAGCACAACCCAGGACTGCAAGGTATATCCCTCTGTTTCCAGATCCAGATCCAACTATGTGTTTTATTCATGCAGATGAATACATATTTCGTTTTTCCCTACATAGTTTAGTATCTGGTCTGTGTGCTATCATATAGCTATCGATAATGTACTTTAATAAAGCCAGAAAATCATGTAATCTGGTGCCCTTTATTGATTAATTCTAAAGTATTCATCTTGTTTTTCTTCTAAATTTGTTTAATGATAGCAAACTACATCATCCATGTCTATGCTTTGCCTATACTCTTTTGAAAGAAATTGTTCCAGGCCATATGAATACTTTCTCATTCCTGGATTAAAATCACTAATTATCTCTGTTCATAGCCTAATTATATTATAACTTCATTTCATCTAGGCTTAGTAAAGCACTATTACATCATTACTGCATATCAATTTTCAAACTTCAATCTCCATTATTCTTAATGCGCACTGTAATTGTGGCTTCTGCCAGCCTCCCGAGTCTTATCTTTTCAAGCCATTCTCATGGAGTTGGTTGAGCTATGCACAACATCTTTGGCTGAGGCAATGTTTGACAAGCTTGGGCTCCCAAAACCAGTCTACTATGTGCGTTTGCTTGAGCAAGGTGGATATAGATCACAGATTGAATTTCACCGCACAAAAGAGCGTTATGATGCTTCAGCGCCCCGCACTAAATTGTTCAGCCATATATATGTAAGCGGGGAGGCAGCAATGGACCATGCAGCTAACCTAGCCATTGGATACATGGAAAGCTATGGAAGAAAGGTTCTTGTTGATTATAACTACCATCGGCCGCAGCAAGAAAAACAAGCTTACGCAAAACTTTCAGACAGGTTGTCAGAAACAACAGAAGAAATCAATCAGCGCAATCAAACCATCAAACAGGTGACTAGAGAAGCATCCAATTATCTAGAAGAAGTGCATGTTGCATCAAACAAAATCCACACCCTTGCTGATGCTGCCTTAGACCCTGCTGCCGGCCTCTCTCTTTCCACTCTAAAACAAGCTATTCTACAAATTCAAAATGCAACTGTTGCTCTCCAAAGCACTACAGCCGCTGCACGTATTTCACTAGAGGAAAAGGGCATATACTCAAAGGATAATGTGCCTGAACCAGTCTATGATGGTATTTCTGATGAAGAAACCAATGAAGATTATCATCAGGACATGGATGATGACTGCGCTCATTACGTGCGATCCCCATAAACAATGTGTAAAGCCCACTGGACTAATCAGCAAGTGAAGCTTTCTACATATAGCTTCACATCAAACCTTGCTTCTTTCTGCAAAGAGCCAATCTATTATCATACTTGTCCTGCTAGGGTGGCTAAATAAAATGTGAAGCTCAATGTTTATAGCTTCACATAAGAAACTATCTCATTCTCAACTACTCTCTCATTGTGTACAAATGTGAACTATATTGTACTATCTAAGACCAGTGTAATATATCTATGTTGTACCTTCGTATTCCCTTTCTAAGATTCTTCGTTACACTACTTTTACCATTTACCTTTGTTTGCATACCCTGTTTTTCAAGTACAAACACACTGAACATTGGTTATCCCAATGCACACGCAGTCATTTATTATTGATATTCGGTTTTGTTTGCTTATGAACAGATGAAGCACACCGTGCAGGCTGAAAACATAAATCTTGATGATGTTATTGTACCTGGTATGCTTAATGAAGACGACAACATTCAAAGTAATGTAATACCATTGTCCTATGCTGGCAGAACTCGTTCTATGATTCACGCATATCGTGATGGAATGTCGGCTTCTTATGTCCACAACTCACCTGACATAATCACCACCTTCACATGTAACCCTAAGTGGGCTGAGATGACAATGCCGCTTAAATTAGAGCAACAACAAATCAATAAGGCTACTGAGACTAATCGTATCTATCGCATGAAGCTACTTGAGTATCTGCAGAAGATCAATGAAGGGAAGATATTTGGGCCTGTAATCACTGGTACTGTGCCTAATGATTTATCTCTGCTTTCTCCATTTTCCTTCGGCATGCTCGGCTAATATCCTCTTCTGTAGTTCTCCATGACATCGAATTTAGAAAAAATGCACTGCCGCATGCCAGAATCCTTGTTTGGCAAAACAAAAAACATAATAGATTGGTCGTGCCAACTTTCATGAGAACCTTCGTTTCAACCACTGTAAGCATTTCTTTTGGACCTACCTTTCCTGCTTCTTTTTTCTTGCTTCAATTCTACATGCTTTGCAGTAATTACCTTAACTCTATCACAGGGATCTGAGCTAATTGATGGTTATGATGATACTCCTACATATGGTCTGATGCCTCGGCTACAAAGGCATGAACTGTCTATACACTAAAACATAACATACCACTGTCTACTTACCAAAGCCATTAATTCTCATATAAACTATAGTTCATTTCACACTATAAATCCATCATCAAACAAATTTATATCCTATTGTGCTTAAATCTGTGAAACCTCTGTTTCTTCATTCTATCTTGTATAGTTTCTATTCATGTTCATATAAATATAGATACATGCTTCCCAGGTAATCCTTTTAATGAGAATTTGATAAACGTAGGAGTGAGCCGACTGTTGAAGGGTCCAATTCATCAAACATATTACAGTCCTAGCTCAGTCAAAGTTTCCAATGAGCATGCGAAAGTGGTATGTGTGTTCTTGCAGCCTCTTCTTTCTACTTATATCTCCGTTACCATCCTCTCCGTTATGTTATCTTTAGCATGAAACACAGGAATATGGCCTACCATATCAACGTCTTGGCTTACAAACTTTCCTGTTTTTCATGTCAGCCTGTTCTATGTATGAAGCCTTGCTACCTTGATGCTTGGTGCTTCAGTCCTCACTATCTTCACTGCAAGACAAGTAACAATCGCCTTTTGAACAACGGCCATCCTTCGCACTCGTGGAGATGCACCAAAGCTCTCTTTGATCAACTCCCTGCTTAAGATCTGTGTTAAACTACTTTTGAGTCTTGTACATATCACCGCGACCTGTCCTGTTTTATCTATCTCCTTAGTAACTGTTTGTATCCATTGTAAATGCTCATTCACTCATACCACAGACTAATGCTGCTGCAATACTAAGTTTTCTCAAGTTTATGTCTATGTGCTCGTCCTTCTCATTCTTTTATTCAATTTTAAACTTCAATGATCAGCCTTTATAAAATTCATTAGGTAACACTTAAATTAAGGATAAAACTCCTTTAGTAAGTACAAAAAATTCTTCTATTGAAACACTGAACACTTAGTATGAAGGCAGAATATTTTAACCTTACAAGAGCTTTAATAATCAAATTAAGAATACATAGTGATATACTTTGCACTTCCTATCCACAGGCACTTAACCCACTACCTATAACAATTATAGTTAATATTTTTCTTACTCTGCTACTCAATATACACGTACGTACATATAACCAGACAAATCGAAGCCAAATACAAAATCAAGACTCAGCAACACAGAGACAAGCCCATGATAAAGAGTTATAAAAGCCCATATAAGTCCAGCCCATCCAGATTTTACCGTCGCTCTCGACCGTATATAACTACTGCACGAGCACACTTTTTGACCTAGATCCCCAATAGATAAACTCCTGGTTCTTCTCTCTGCCGACCAACGGCTCCACCAACAATCCATCCATCCCTATCCCTACCACAGAAAGAGGTAATTCGTCCTTTCCTTTTCGATTTCTTGCTTCGTTTGCTTTCTCCTCACTGCACTATCCCTCTTCAATCTCAGATAAAAAATCTCACGATGGAGGACATGGACATTGGCATCGTCTGTGACAACGGTTCCCCAGGATCAGCAGCATCAAGGACAGCAACGCCTGCGCCCAATGTAATCTTCTGATCACCTGTTGTAGTTCATTCATCGGTCTTTATAAACTTGACTTTCTGTTTTGCTCCATCGCTGGCTTATTTGCCTTGCTTCTGTTTTCTTGGAACAGTGAATAAAAGATACATGCATGATGAAATACAGATAGTTAGGTTCGTGGAAATTGGTCTCTCAGAACTCGTCCTAATTGTTTTGAATGAGGTGATATTGTAGTAATCATATTTGTTTCCTGGACAATATTTTCCTCATGTGTTGCATTCTGGAAACAGTGTCTTTGGCCAGTTTTCTGTTCTTTCATTGTTTTAATTGTGTGACTCTACACATGTATCCTCACAATTAGTGGCGCCTACAAGAATGTCAGGCTTACCTGTAGCTTTTCTTATGTAGTTAAATAAAACAACTCAGGGTCTCACACTCAATCAAACTACCATGCCCAATTGAATCTTCATCTGTCGATTTAACTATTATTTTGTCAGACAAATTTTTTACCCTTACTTTGCTTGTATAGGAGAATGACTATCTGATAGTAATTCCTTATGCCCACATATTCGACCTCATGCTGAAAGCTCTGAAGTTGCCCCCTACAACTTACTATCACAAGATATGCCCAGGCGGAAAGAATCGTGTGACGGTTACTTTCATTTCTTCGTTGGAATTGCTCGATGGTGCACTTGTTCCAAGTTCTCTGTCAGGTGCAATCTTAGATAGCTATGAAGATGCTGAAGACAGTGCTGCTATTGAAGCTATTAGATTCATGGAAAATGCATATGGCAAAGAAATGAGGGACTACCACTACACTCATGTCAAAAAGCTTGAAAATCAAGTGAAGCACCTGGTCAAATGGTTGGTTGCATCAAATAAAACAATCAAGAAGCTGCGCAAAACATGCTACTACGCTGTCAGGTATATGAGCTCATATTCTGCCCAAATAGAAAACACAACCACCGCTCGGCATTTGAAAGGGAGGGATAGCACCAAGGGAATTATGAAAACAGCGCTAGCAAGCATTGAAGGACTGACGCAGAGGCTACGCTACATTGCTATGAAGTTTGAGCGCCGCCTTGAAGCAACCAGAAATAGTTTCTGGTGAGCTTTGGTCAATGTGTCCTGACCAGCATGCTTCTGTAGTTACTAAATCAGGCACCTTTTGTTTCATATCGATCAGACCAGGATCTTTCGCATTTTGGCGTACTCCGAGCAAGATGTGTGTACGCTTAAGTCTTCACTTGCTGCCTCTATGCTGAAAAGTAGTGTATGATATAGCCTATGATCTTTAAACTTTGTTGTTATCTCTGTACCCAGAAGCGGGTTATCATCGCTTACTGTATATATGTGAAGGCCTCTTCTTCTGCTATTCTTTCCAGGCCACTGCGGCTAAAGAACAACCTTTTCTTTCATGTATGCTTTCACTTCAATTCTTTCATCAAAACTTCCTTCTAATCATGTCTTGTGATCACAGTGTGTACAAAAAATAAGAGCAATTACATTCCTGCCTATTTTACAAAGCATTTGCAACTATAAGTGCATATCTGCAAAATATCAAACTCCATTCAATTCACACCAAAACAATACTCACTTCCCTAGCTTAACCGTACACAATAGCCACTTCTTTTTTTAATAATCTAACCACCGTCAAGCACGCTCTCAGCAGGCATGCTCTCAGTTCTGAATATAACACACTTTTCAAGCGACATCGGACATCCTATAATTTTGGGCAGCACCTCAAAGCAACTAGAAATAGTTACTGCTAGCCTTTGGTCAATGTATCCTGTCCAGCATGCTTCAGTGGTTACTAAAACAGCCACCTTTTGTTTCATATCAATAAGACCAAGATCTTTCCCCTTTTGGAAAACTCTGAGCAAGCTATATATAAACTTTAGTCTTCCCTTGCTGTTCCTATGGTAAAAAGTACTGTATTATATAGGCTATGATCTTTAGATTATATTGTTCTCTCTGTGAAGGACTCCTCTCCTGCTATTGTTTCCTGAAAACTATGACTCAAGAAACAAACTTCCTTTTATGCATGCTTTTGCTTCAATGCTTTCATTAGAGCTTCCCTGTGATCACGTCTTCCAATCACGGTGTATGCAACGAATTAAAAGCAATTAAATTCCTGTTTATATAACAAACGATCATCAACAACTACTACATCTGCAGAAAGTCAATAGTACTTTCCTACATGACTTAGTGCACCATTTCCAATCTTATCTGCTCACTGCATATAGTACATTAGCTATTCTTTTGAAGCAACAAATATATTAATGCATTCTCTCACAATAATTAGCTTCCACACGGCTTCCCATTATATCATCTGCTCAGTGGTCTTACGACAAAATAAATCTTAGATTTATAATCAAGGCCCTGGTTTACAATCAAAGTCGAATTCTGCCCTTCAAATAGCAACAGCTGCCAAAATATTATATGTACTTTATTTTAAAATCCAAATTGCCATTGTGCGTTCACAATTTGTTTATGCATAAAAAAGCTATTTTAAATTTGGCCGCAGGTTGAAAAATTATTAGCAGCTTGAAAACTTTTTCATTATTCTCAAAAAGTACTCTCTTTGCGAAAGGTCAACAGTTAAAAGCTTCCCTGTTCCAAAATTGTTCGTAAATTAAGAAATTTTGCTTCTTCTTACAAGTGTTTAAAATTCAACAGTTGTTCATTGCTGTGAAGAGTTGCCCGTAATTTTTAAAAAATGCTCCTGCTTTCCCATCGTTTGTTCGCAAATTCACCAAATGTTCGTGCTTTCCTATTTTCTAAATTGTCTTCATTTCTACCATAAAATGATCATCGTTTCAGAAAAATGTTTCTGTTTTTCAATGGTTGTCCAAATCTTCAAAATGCGTGCTATTTTACAAATTCAGAACATTTCTAGCATTTTTTTAAAGCTCGTGTCTTCTGTACCGAAAGCAATCGTGCTTTTTAAAAGAAATTGTTCACATCTTACAAGAAAAGATCCACAAAAGAAAAATTAATCCAATCTGCCGAGGTGACTAAGTCCAAAGTATTAACATTGCCATTGCACCAACAAATTACATCAGGCCTGGTGGAATGGGAATAATGCAGAGCTTCACATAGGAATTCTGCTGTTCCACAGGAGCATGAGCAGTTCGCTGAGTCGACAAAACAAGTATTATGTTCTATTCAGGCCTAATGAACATGTAGCTATATACGGCCCAGATACAGCCTGCCTACAGCCCAGTCGCGGAGAGTGGAGGTGACACTAGGACCAATTATCCCCTCCGGTAAATCTTTCACGCAACAGGACACATACCTGTCCTGTGGCTACTCGTTGAAACCTCGGACATTCTCTGTTCATCGACGGTGCATGCGGTGAATCTCACCGCCGAGGCCCACAGCGGGCGAGGCGCTCTTGTCTTCTCCTTCTCTGCATCTTATCCATTCCTCTCCTCCCCATTCTCTCTGGTAGCACTCTCAGATCCAACCCTCAGCGACGGCCATTAGAAGCTTGCCATGGAAGCTATGAAGACCGTCGCCGACTGACTCTTCCCCATGGTATTCCCTTCGCCGCCATTGTATTTTACTACTCTACTATGTTCCCTTCTCTTACTGCAAATTGGATGCTCTAATCCGGTTTCTCATGCTTCTTTTAGATCCATGATTTTTTCTGCCGACCCGCCTAGCAGTTCTTCTACCACCGGTCACCATCGTCTTCCTCAAGTATATATCTATTCCGTTCTGGTCTAATTTACTGTTAAGCTGACTTTGAGGCACCAGTACATAATGTGGCTGAAACCCCTTGTGCCAGTGCTTTTGATTTTTTTATCCTTAGTATTGTGTCTGACTACCTAAGACGTGGTGGTGTTTTAGTGTGGTCAGGCTTAATATCCTTTCTGTCCAAGGTAAACAAAATAGATGAGAGCGATGGATCTAACTAATAATTTACTTCAATTCCACAACCTTCCTATAAGCTGTGAATTATATATTACAGGAAAATGATAGTAGACATCCTGATCCACCTGCAGTTAGTCTTCTCATCACAAAATCCAAACTGTAGAACCCACTTGTCACCTATCATGTTTTCTTCCCCTTCCAACCCATACAGACTTGAGGATGATACTATACGTCAAGCCAGCTCTTTGTGATAGTGACATTCTCTCTCGTGTAACATCCCAAAATTCTAAATTTTGGAATGTTATATTAAATAAATATTTATGCTTGTTTGTTTGATTGTTGTGTGACTGATTGTGTGAAATTGAGTGAAATTTGAAATTTTTGAAAGTTGAATGAGAGGGAATGAAATGACTTTCCCAAACTTTCACCCTTGCATTTATGATCTCCATGAATTCAAATTATTTCATCACAAAACCCTAGAGTGAAGATGATATGACTTCTTCCATTTAAATAAATGAAAAAAAAGTTTTGAAAAGATTTGAATTCCATTTGGAAATATTTCAAATTCAAAAACTTTATGCAACTCAATGATTTTCAGGAGAGAAGATAAAATGACTTCTTCAATTATATGAAATATGAGTTGGAAGTTAAAAAGAATCAAATTGAAAGTCATTTGAAAGTATTTTGAAACTCCCTTTCAAATTTGGAATTATTTGGATTTTATTCAAAATTATTTTTCTCCTAAAAATAAATAAATGGAAATAAGGGTAAAATGATTCCCTTTAATGGAAAATTAGGAGAAAATAATTTTGAAGTAATTTTGGTATTTTAAAAATGATTTTTGTTGAGTTTTATTGCAATAGTAGCACTGTTTGCCTTTTTTTAGTATTTTATTTGAACCTGGAAAATAGTTCATGTTTTAGGAAATGTTTTTCTGAATTTTTTTATATATTATATGCCTATATACTTTTTATTATTATTTGTTGTTTCTTTTTATTTTGTTGTCTGTGAAAAGAATAAAAAGAAAATCCTCGAACAGTACCAGGCCGAAGCCCAGCACTGTTCCTCTCTCTCTCTTCCCGCACCGCACGGCCCACTGGCCTTTCAGCCCACAGCTGCGCGCACGCCCGAAACGCCTCCGCCTCGGTCGCCCGCTCCTCTCTCTCTCGCCCTTGTGCCACTGACCGCTGGGCCCCACTGCCCGATCGCCCTCGCCCGCCGTCTTCTTCCTCCCCACGCCAAGTCGCGCCGCCGCCGCCGGAATCCCGATCTTCTCGGGATCACGAATCCCCTCGCCCCCTCCTCCAAGAACTCCTCCCCCTATAAATACCCCTCTCCCTCGACCCGTTCCCCTCCTTTCCCCTCACCGAAACCCCTTGCCTCGCCCGTAATCTCTCGCCGGAGCCGAGCACCGCCACCGCACCATTGATGCCCTAGAGCCCGCCTCCGACCTCCCCGAGACCCGCAGCCACCACCATCGTGATCCCCTCCCTCGACTACACCTTCCCAACAACTCGCCTGAGCCGCAAAACCACCGGATTGCCATCGTCGTTGATCACCGACGCCATCCGCCGCCTCGAGCTCGCCGTCAACCACCTCCGACCATCTCCTCCCACTCCACGACCACCGTTGGACTCGTCGTCGCCCGCTACATCGCGCCGACCCCTCCACCTTCATCGCGGACGACCGGAGCACCACCGCCACCGACGTCCGAGCCGCCACCGCCGACGACGACCTCGCCGGAGACGCCACCACCGCTGTAAGCAACCTCCACCGTCCGATCTGTTATTGACGGCATAGATTAGATCTAACGAACGGTAAGTTTTTTTAATTAGATCGGTTTAGTTCCGGTTTGTTACGGTTTTTATTCGGTTTAGATCGGTTCAAGTCTAGTCGGTTTAGCCGACCGGTCTTTCTGTTTTAGCCCGTACACGTTTGTGTTATTTTACGACCGAGCGCTAGATAGTTCAGATCGCCCACCTCCCTGGCCCGATAGCAGTAGGCCACGTAGCTAGTGGCCGATTTTTTTTGTTTTGATCTTCGTTTCTGTTTTAAAAACAGAATAGTTCTGATTCTATATTGCTTATAACTTTTATGTTTTAGATCCAAATTTAGTGTTTCTTTTTGCATTAGTTTTATAATTTCTTGAAGTTTCTGCTAGTGCAATTGGATTTCATATTTGAGTTGTTTAAAATTGAATTTGATGAAATTTGTTCAAATCACCAATTTGGTCGTATCTTGGGTTTTATAAAATATTTTTGATTGATTCTTTTTGCTACTGTTTTGTTATAGTTTTGTCTATCCAGTAGCATATAGTGATTTATTTTTAGTTTATTTTAAATTAATGTTTTAGCAAAACAGTACTGTTTTAGTTATAGTGTTGTTTTAGTCTTTTCTTTATTGTTTTTATTAGTTTTAAATTATTTCTTTTTGTCACTTTTGACAAATTTAGTTTTGTTTCTGTTTGTAAACCAAAGAAAATTTTATTTTTATTTCAAAAAATTATTTTATTTAGTTTTGTATGAAAACTTGTTTAGGTCATAGTTACTGTTTCATAAAAGCTTTTTATTTGTTTCTTTTTGCAAATAAAAGTTTATGAAAAATACCTTCTGTTAACTTAGTTGTTTTACTTTGTATTTTCTGTTAATTTATAAGTTTAGTGTTTTAATTGTTGTTAAGTTTTTACTTAGGACAAAACTATTTTGTGTTATGTCTTAGAGTTTTCTTTATTAGTTTTGTTGTGTAGTTGTCCTTTGTTCTTATTCGGTGTCCCTTGTTGTTTTGCAATTTATTTGTTGGTTTCATTATATGAGTGTTAGAATTGTTTGCTAGTATGTTTGCTTATATGAATGCTATGTTTGACTATATAGATTTTCAACGGAGTGACGAATAGTTCTACCAAGTCATTATTCTGAGAGCTTTGTTATCTTCATCAAGTAATACCAGGCAAGTTCACTTTGACCATGCTTTCATACCTATGTTTTTACTGCATTTAGTGGCATCTTTGCAACAACCCTCCAGTAGTGATATTGAATTCTTGTAGTTGAGTAGTATGCATGAGGTAGGAACCCATCACCCTGTTACCAAGCCCGGGACGTTATTTATCTTAATGCTACACTATAGTAGACGGGGTTTGGTATGAGTGCACGAGAGTGGTGTGAAGAAGGAGGACTCTATGTCAATGACGACAACTCCATGATGGCATCTGCAAGGACTGCATCTTCAAGGCCTTAAGACTTCAAGACTCGAGACAAGAATTCAATACACACTACTGGGTGAAGGACGGTTGACGGGCACCCTGGAGAAACCAGTGGATGGCCGGGATGCATGGAGAAGCGCCATGACATCTTGCGGAAAGCTTCACCCAGACTCAAAGAGACGGAAGAATACTTCATGCCCGGAAGCTTACCTGTGCAACCGCAAGTCACTATGGGCTCTGGCTTGGTTGACCTTAGTTGTGACTCTGGCTGGGACGGTGCTAGCAGATGTAGAACTACGGTAGGATTGGATGAGCACCGGACAGTGGTCAGAGGAACTCTTTGGAAGACCATGTTTCGGTCATCTTGTTCTCAAACACCCTGAAGTGTGAGAACGTAAAAAGAGGGATCGAATCTTGCGGGTAAAGTGTACAAACCTCTGCAGAGGGTTTAAAACCTAATCGATTAGCCGTGTCCCCGGTTACGGACAATTTGAGCCTCTGGACTTGGATCTATCTCGGAACTCTCAACATCGGACTGATAACATAATTGTGGGCAACTTATGATGATTTGGGCCATGAGACATCGGTTGGCGGAACCATGTCATGATAGGAAACTCCGTAGTACAGACTCCAGTTAATTCCTTTGATGTAGGGAAAATAAAACCAGCTTTTACGCAAACAAAACTCAGATACAGAGCCACAAAGCCATATTGCATATAGTATAGTTTATCATCTATTTTTATTACAGTGATCTTGCCGGTACATTCAATGTACTAACCTACACGGCTGCAACGTATCATGTTGCAGATACTTTCTTCCGACGAGTAAGAGTACGGTACAGGGTTACGGTCTACACTCAACCTGCCGATGGCGTTGATGGGACTCCACACCCGTTTAATTGTTTCCGCTGAGTATTATGAGGTATATATCAGTTTTACGTTATTTATACATGTGATTGCACTTTGATATATACATTGATGTACTGTGTGTGCCAGCATGTTGATCCAGGGATGGCACAGAAACACAGAGACGTGACTGTCTGAGGTCGGGTCGCTACATCTCGCTTGCGGCAGGTCCAGACAATGGCTTCTGTTCCAATTTCATCTAAGATCCTGCTTGATGCTATGTTAGAGAAGGTTGGCCTGCCAGGGGCCACCTACTCAGCAAGCCCAACAGATGGTTCCCGTCTGCAAGTCACTGTTACCTTCTATCCAATCAAGATCAGGCTCAAGCGTTCACTTGTCAAGGTTTCCATTTCTACCTCGGAGCACCAAGATCTTGAGGAAGCTCAAGATTATGTAGCTGCAGCAGCAATTAAATACATGGATGCTTATGAGGGCGTGGTTCCAAAAGATTATAGTTATGATCAACTGAAGGCTGTGGAAAAAACAAATGTAGTGGTGTATCAGCAGCTTAAGGCAATGAAGAGGGACAACGCATGTCTGAGACAGAAGCTAAAAGAGAGCATTGGAAAAAACAAACTCCTGAGCAAAGGATCGGATGGATCCCTGGACACAGAACAGAGCGTCGCCAACAATCTTAAGCATTTGGTCAGTAGCAGGATGAGCCCAGGATCTGGTCCAGATGACCTGGAGCTTAGCAATGTTCTTCTCAATGTATAGGCCAACAGCGAACATCTTCAGCAGTGCACTAATGACACAATGGTTAACCTTCAGGAGACTGGCGTTTATCCATACGGTCAGGAACAGCCAATAGATGAAGATAAAGGTCTGTCAACCCGAGGCGATGGAAATCCACCGTCACACCCGGAACTAAGAACCTCATTTTATGATGAGGAGGTCTTTGACAACAAATGGTGCTGCTCTAATGACTTCCGTGCCCTGCCTGAAGATCGCTTCTAATCTCATAAGGACCATCAGATTGCCATCATCATCGTTAGAGCCAGTCACTGTTCCCTACTAATATAGTTATCTATAACCATATGTCGTGTGTGTCTTATCGAACCATGGTACAATCAATGCGTCCGAATCTATCTATTTAGTTGTGATGGTCTGTATGTAAGTGTGCACCTGATAATGTAATCTACCATATCGAACCATATCCTATCGAACCATGGTACTCTCGGTTATGCAGCATATGCTGCCAAAGCTTGGTGCTTTGTCTATTTGTTTCGCTGCACGCTATTGTATTTGAATCGTGTGTTGAATTGCATTTCTATGCTTGCAAATTTACTTGAGCATTCTGCCTTTACTATCATACTTCTGTTACTTTGCTTACATAGGTCCCTGTGATTGCCTTTAAATAGTTTTAACCTGTGCTTTATTCCCATGCCACTGAAATTTTATATAGCCCCGTCCTGCGGACATTGCCAGCTCAATGGACGATGATGATTTCATAGTCAAGGGGCTTCCACAGGTTATGACTAGGCCATGTATATGCATCAACATTCTTTGTGTTACCGTATCCAGTTGACTTGATAAATTCTTTCGTGTTTCTATTGAATGCAGCTCTCTGCCATCTCTGTTACCATTAGCAGAAGGTATATGCTTGAACAGGCTATCAAGCGAATCCGCGCTACAATGCATGCATTTGAGCTAACTGATGATGATGACGCCACCGTGATGGCATCAGTGAAAATCGATCTACAACCTCACAGCAAAAGCATATTGCCAACCCAACAGGTGTTCTTTGGAGAATCAACTCAATTTGCCAGCGACGCTGTTGAATCAGCATGTTCTGCTGCTTTGTCCTATCTGTTGACGACGGGCATAATTACGATAGATGACTACAACTCAGCAGATCTGAATAATTGCCAGAGACAACTCAAAGCTGAGCAGTTCTGGTCATCAGAGCTATATGATCGTGTGGAGTCGTTTCAAAAACAGCTCAGCTCCTTGACTACAACAAAGAAGAGGCCTCGTTCAGAGAGTAATGATGATAGCACTCCAACAGCTAAATGTGTGAATAAATCAGAGGTAATCATTGCTTTGTTTTGCTCTCTGCTTGCGTTCCTCCAATACCACATACCATTTTACATACAATTGCTCATTGACTTGTAGGATGGCCTCAACGACACTCCGGGTTCGCTGCCGCCAAACAAAGAAACATCAACCAAGTAACATGCCCTCCCTCCTGCTCTTTAGACTCATGCAATTATATAGATTACTCATGTCTATTGCTTTCCCAGTGAAACAGATCACAGCTCCAGCAAAGAAATAATATCTCAGCCTGTTGCCCGCAGAGCTTTACTCTTTAAAGACTAAATGCACGGATCACATGTAAGACAGCTTGTAGGATCATTTCCTGTATAGCATTCTCAAATGCACTGCCTAGACCTTGCTCGCCTTACATATAGTTCTGTGCTTATCCTTATAAGTTGCTGTACAAATCCCGGTCGTGCACTATTAACATATGCACTTTCTTTTAGAATTCAGCATACCCTGCTTGTCATTAGCACTCTCTTTACAACATCTACATCTCTCTTTACAGAAGATTATCTGTTTCTTACTTTCCAATAGTGATCATCCTCATCCACCCATACTTCGTCTAGAAAATTATTAGAGCATTTCTTTGACAACGTAAAGCATCGGCAAAAACATCAAAATGTAGTGTACTAACTTGGCGTTTGTTCCCTTATCTACTGTTCCATACATATATAACCAATGTCTTTCAGTGAGGTTTTTTTATCTGATATTGCATACTTCGATATCGCCTGTTGATGTGTCTTTGAATGTAAATGTCTAACTGCTATATCATCCCCAACATCCAGGGTGCGTAGACAGGACTAATGTTGCTCAAATGTGAGCATACGTGCACGTGTTCAAGGAGTTTTGCCCTCTGTCTATGCCTCAAGTCTCAATGATGGCTCTCCATATTATCGCTACCATGTCTTATTTGTTTTGTTTGCTCAGCAAATGTTTTGTTGTACAAGAATTAGACGACACTGGACCTGTATAATTATATCCTACTCATGCAGTTTATTATGTAAGTTTCGAATGATGTTATCTGTTTCTATTAATATCATATCATGTATTGGAAACTCTTCTCTAAAGTAGTCCTGCTCTATGTGAACTTTTAAATGTTTCAGAGTTTTTGTGTTAATCCTTGCAATGTTCCAGTGGTTCTATAAATATGCTATATGTAGGTACACCCATCACTTCCCGCCTGCTAAAGTTATCTTTTACTAACTTTTTGTTTCTTACTTCATTTCTTAGTGTTGTGTAGTCAGCTGTATTCCATAAAGAATTATTTTATATTCTGACAGTACTCCTATTCAAATTCCAGCGTTTGCCCATTTGACCATTTTTATAATGACTTTCTAACAATTTAAATGTATTAATATTGTACTCACAAGTTATTTGTATCTGGCCCAACAAAAACACATATTCCCTGTCCATAAAAAATAGTAAACGCATCTGTTTTTGGATAATGGCACCGTTATCTATAAAACCAAAATTGAATAGCACTATTCATACATGCTACTGTGAAATGTTCTACCTTTTAGAGTTTTAAACGCTTGCTAAAGAAAAATGAGTGCCGCCTATTTTTTTCCCCCGGCATGCCTTCTCGTGCTTCTTTTCCTCGCTAAGTCCATTGCTTCAGAGTACCCCTTTTCTCCTATGGGCCATCCGCCTTCTCAGGGCCGAGACGTTGGCCCTTTCCATCACACGCACCAACCATTCGTATTGTCCATGTATTCAAGTTCATAGGCATATATATTGACATACCATGTATAGTTTTTTTGCATACAATGAACTACCACTTTGTTTCAAGAAATTTATCTTACGTATTTGTCCTACTTCATACTAATTAATTGCTTGGAATTTATAAACGCTTACAGAATATGATGCCCTATTCCTAAAAAAGCAAAAAAAAATTCAGATACTCCTATTTTCCCACCTTCTTACACACATCGAACTCCATGGAAATTGGCCTTCATAAAAATCACATTCTTATTTTCCTTTATTATAGCTAAGCTGTTGTGATGTTCCACCCTAGGATGTTTGCTACTGGCAGAAACCATATCATGTGTTTTCGATATTCATGTTTTCTTTCGTGAGCTTTCAGTATATATGTGTAACCGAAACTTATTTGCTAATAACTCATTTGTTAATTCTTCAATTTTATTGTGTGTTGGCAGGAGTTGGTGCAGAACAATAAACTTAGCCATTAATTTATGAGAATTCTTTGCTTCACATGATACCATCTGTTCAATACTCTTACAACAAATCCGTAATAGCAAGGTCATATATAAGTAAAGAAATTACAGCTAAAATCACAATACGTCCTTCAAACTATTTATCGTGTCTCTTATGCCCCAAATTGCCATTGCATCTTCC